>NW_020799145.1:2778149-2785201 GCF_003259725.1 Athene cunicularia
CGTGGGGGGAACAGGAAGCGCCGGGGGAGCGGAGGGATCCGCCAAGCGCCCAGCCAGGCCGCCTGGTAGGTTGGTCGTGCGTGAGGGTTGCTGGCATCCCCGGCGCTGGTCGTGTCTCGGTAAAAGCGGGCTTTCCAGCCAAAGCCTGCAGAACTTGCTGGCTCGCCGGCCGTCGCTTTCTGCTGAATGCCTGGCAGCGTGTTCCCTGTCTCCTTGTGGGAGCCCAAGTTCCCACAGTTTTCATGGGTTAGCTTTTATGCCCTGATTTTTATCTGGTGGTTTGGTTTGTTGTTGTTTTTTTTTTTTCCCTGTAGCTTTAAAGGTAGACATGAAATGCGTTTACTTCTCATCTCTGAAAGCTTCCGACCCTGCCGAGTCTTTTGAGGGAACCTTGCTTAAGGAGCACCCTCTTCCTTCCTGCGCAGGACCTTTGGCACCCCAAAGCAAATTTCCTCATTTAACTGAAGTAGGAATACAATAGGAGATTGAGGAAGAAACGTTGTTGTGGTGTTCTGTTATTTTTTGGGCCAGGTGTGAACAGGGATGGATCCGGCATAGATGCTACTCTGCCTCCTGAGGAGGCTTCAGTTTATAGCTTGAAATTCACCGCCCAGACTGTCAGAACATTCTTGTGTACTTGACTTAACATTTACCATGGCCCAAACCATTAATACTGTGGCATGTTTAGTGATGATGAAGCTTGTGGGCTTTGACATGTTTTCTTAAAAGGTGTTGGAATTGCCTTTTCCAAGCATGAGTTAAAATGTAAACTGTGACCGCAGTGGAAAAATAGTAACAACAAACCCTGATTTGTGCGGGTGATTCAACATGCAGTTCTCTCTGCTTTTCATGACTGGAACACTTGCAATGGAAACTTCCACAGGTTTGTTTTTCAAGAAGGAAATGTGTGTTTTGCAGAGGTGCACTCTTGCACTGGAAGTGCTGTAATACAAACTTTAAGTTTAGAAATTATCATAACAGAAAGCAGAACCAGCATTGTGGGACTGGGGCATCAACCATGTTATGGAAATATTACCGAACTGTAATTTCTGCAGGTAGCTCTTTGGTTTAAATGTTTACTGCAGCCTAGAAGCTCATATAGGAGGAAAAACCTGATTTACAGTTTAAGAAGTAAGACAGGGTTATTGCTAAGGATGTTCTGTAACCTATCAACGGTTATGCAGTTGTTGGTGGTCCTTAAAACTACCTGGGTTTTGGAGTCTTGTGTATGTTCACGTATTTTCCTTGATACTGAGTCTGTACCAGCTTGGGATACCTTTTTTTTTGTTGAATATGTTTGTCCTTTCCTGTGTCTTTGGGTGAGAGTCCACACAAAAAGAGAAACTGAGGAATTAGTTCCACATAACTGCTATAGTGTACACAGTAAGCAAGAAAAGAGGCAGTGGGGAGACTTGTTTCTCTAGCCTTTATTATGTCAGTGATGGTTTTGGAAATAGAAAATCTGAAAGTCTGCAGATACCTGATTGTGCTTGTGGAAGATGTGCAGCAGCAGCACTTCACATCTGAGTGCCACCTTCTTCTAAGGCTTGAACAGAGACTAATGGGAAGCTTGTCATGCTTAAATACACAGGTTCCTGTTTGCTAGGATTTGTATGTTTTGCTTCATCCTGAGCAAAATGAAAATTCTCAGAGGTTTGATTATGGAGTCAAGTGATCCCTCAGGCCACTGGTTAGAAGTGTCAACTTGGTCACTCACTGTGAGCTGGGGAGAGGAGTGTGACTGGTCCAACTGTCACATCTCTGTTGTGGAGCATGGAGGCTCAAATTAAGATCTCTATTTTTGTAGAATTGCCTTTTCACATGGAGTAGAATTATACCACAACAAGTTGAAGAGTGAAGGCAGCTTTTCTGTTGTGAAAGGCAGGAAAGGGAACAAGTATGGCATTGAAGTTTCTTAGTTTTCCAGGAATAAACTTGAGGAACTTTAAAATTCTTTGTTCTACTCCTTAGATTTTGAAGCAAGTTTTATTCGCCTGATTGACAAAGTGACCAACGGCTCTCGGATTGAAATAAACCAAACAGGTGAGATCTGTTTTCTTTTATTCCTCTGTTCTGATCTTCTGGGTTCTATCAGCTGATACGCTGCAGTGAAGCGGAAGTTTTGTCTTGACAGAGGTAGGTAGGTGTCCCAACTATCATTGACTGAGAAGATCAGAAATAACCACCCTGAGAAGTTTTGTAGTAACTGATCGCATGCAAGTTGATCAGCACTCCACCAAAGACTTAAGGAAACAATAGTGCTCAAGTTTTAAAATTAGTATTTTATTCAGTATGCAGGGTTCTGTAGTAGGGGCAGGTCCCTCTGAACCAGAACGGATTTTTGTAGAAGGCAAGGTTTGCTTGCCTCATTGTGTCAGAAAAGGGGTTGGTTTGAGCAAGAAGCATTCCACATAAAAATCTCATGGTTCTTGTCCTCTTTTTTTTTTTAATAATTTTGAGGATTACAGTTGGTCAGTAAAGCAGATGAACTACCACCCGATATGCTGAGACAGTCGTGACCTAATGGTCTGGTAAAGAGTTAGCTGCTGTGGAGGACAATAATTGCTTGTATCAGCATTTCAGGGATTGGTAAGAGATCCTTGATTTTTGGGGAGAAGGGGAAAGGAGCAGGAAAATGATGTGTAAGACAAACACTCATGTGCATTGGCCCATTTATTGGCTGCAGACGTAGAAATAGCATGATGGAAGTGCAAATTCCCCTGTCTCCAGTTTGCCTTTATATATCATTGCAAATGTCTTTAAGCTGTAGTAATGGCCAGTGGTCTCATTTGGTTTGCTCCCCTGACATCTTCCGTAGGTACTACCTTGTATTATCAGCCTGGTCTTCTGTACGGTGGCTCATTGGAACATGACTGCAGCCCCAGTCGGAGTATTGGCTACTATTTGGAAAGTCTGCTCTGCTTGGCACCTTTCATGAAACATCCGTTGAAGATTGTCCTGAGGGGAGTAACAAATGATCAAGTAGATCCTTCAGTAAGTAGTAAAATTTAAGTACCAGAAGAAGATTATTTTTTTTTCCTAAAAAAATAAAGATTAGGAAGAAGTATCTAAACCATGTTTCATTTTTATCATCCCTCACATCCGGAAGTATCCAGTGTTACTGCATCTGCCAGCAAATCCTCTGAATCAAGCAAACATTTGCTAAACTGTTCCCTTTCTGCATCACTCTTCAAATTGTAGTTTGTAATCCACCTTTTGGCTTTCAGTTCTGTACTGCTTCTGTCTTCTCCCCTGGAAACTCCTGTTAAAAGTGATGTGAGGCCCTGCCACTGGTTTGCTTCTCCTCTTCTCTTAGAAATTAGATTGGTTGTTTCTCCTACCCCACACATCTATTTATTGTAAAAAGAGGAAATTGTCTTTAAAATTTGAGTGTGATAAGGAAGGAATCTTTCTCTTCTCTTGGATGCTGGATACAGTTACACTGCTGTAAAGTCACCTTGCTGTTAGAAACAGAAGTCACATGGCAATGATGAAATTACAGTAGCAAAAATATGTAATAACTGACTCTGGAAATTATCCTTTATCAGGCATCAGCCACATGGTCCAGTAGAGATTAAATAACTTTAGTTGGGTATGAGAATTTGAGCCAGTTAGTTTGTGCTTGAAGGGGGCTTGGCACTGGCCAAAGCTCAGATGCAGATGAGTGCTGTTCTGCAACAGCTGAATCATAGTACCAGATTCATAAGTGTAAATAAAATGCAGATGTGCATGCTAAGTAGAGCTATAGAAGCACAACTGTGAGTCATCTTATATGTAGTAACTTTTTAAGTGGCGATAACTGAATACCAGTTCCGAAAACTGGTTTAAAGCTGGCTATGTCTGTTTAACTTACCTGAGGAAACATTAAACCTGGTGCACACCAATAAACTACTTTTAAGGAGTTTTACAATATGTTTTGCATAACACATGGCTCTGCAGTTTGCTGAGACTAAAAGCACAAGTTTAAATGCTACCCTAAATGATTTCTGTGCTTAAGTAAATGGAAACTTGGTTTTAAATTGATTTGAGCTTTTATTTTTCAGTAGGTGGAAGGTCTTCAGAAGCAGAGTGAGCATTTATTACCTATACTTGCCCAAAAAGGGATGCTTAAATTTATCTATCCATCTGTACAGTTTTTGTCTTCCCAAGAAGAGGGGGAAAGGCAATATATTGTGGTTGGTTTAAAATAGGCAAGGAGTTTTCCCTGCTGCTTTTCATGTAAGAACCTTTCCTTTTCAACTTAGTAGATAAAATAGTCAAGGCACCTGCTCATCTGCTTTGGAGAATTTTCATTGTTTTTATTTGTAAAAGGGATCATGTTTTGTAGGCATGTCTTTACTTCGGAGCTAGATGAATTCTGTGAGATGTATCCTTTCATGAGTGTATTCAGCATCTGTCATCTGCAGATAAGTGTACAAATTCACATACATGCGTGACAATGTTTATGTACACATACACATGTGATCCTATAGCACCCGCTTTGTGCTTGAAAAGAGAAGGTGGTCCTGACCATCCTCCCTCCATAGCTCTTGCTTTCAGCCACACAGTCCTGCATATGCCAGTACCCTGGACACTTTTCAGAGTCTTCCCTCAGCCAGCTCGGCTGACTGGCAAAACGGCAGAGAGCTGTACCACTGTATTTTCCCATGGATGCCTCCATGAGGTGAGTAGCAGGAATGCGCGTGCAGCCAGAGAAGTGGGACCTTTCCCTCACAGTAGTGGCAAACAAGTAGGCTGACCCACAGGGCTTTCTGAAATCTGCTCTCACCACTGAGCTCTTACACATCCTCAGAATGTCCACTGGATTGCTGTGCTGTGTTTGAGGTTGCCAGAGACCCCCTTGTCAGGAGGACAGAAATAAACATGACAGATTTCCTGCTGTAGAGAGAATGGAAGTGGGCAAGATGAGAGGAAGGGTGTTTCTGAAGGGGGGCTTGGGTAAGGAAAGACTTCTGCCAAGTTCAGTGAGGCACAGGTCAGGCTGAGTTCCTGGAGTGCAAATAGAGTGTGTTTATGTTAGAATTTGTTTGTTTACATTAATAGCTCTTCAGTGGGGTGCAATGGAAAGCTCTTTGACATCTGACACCATTCTGAAAGACTGCTGTGCCCCATGGTGATAATAGTGTGTGAGTGGTATATTCTAAATGAGCAAGAGAGATAATACTTTGCTCATGCTTGTCAGAAAGAGATGTGGCTTTGGAATACCAGCCTGAACTGGTCACTGACAGCCTACATTTGCATGATGTTTTTCTGCACAACCACTGATGAGACTTGACCATAAGTAACTTGTGGGACCAGCTATGTGGGATTGGCGTGTAGAGCTGAGGTAGTTTCAAGTTTCTCTGTACAGAGTAGGTATGTGAGGGGTGTCTTCAAAAGGTGCTTTTTTGAAGAGAATGGAGGTGGCATGCAAATGATAGCTCTTATTTTCCCTTTGTTCTTATGTGTGTCCTGGTTTCAGCCAGGATAGAGTTAGGAAGAACAAGTACAAAGCAGGGTTCTTGGGAGAAATGCTGCTCTGGTTTCCAGTAATCAAGTGCCCAAATGGAACAGAAAGGTCAGCTTTGCTCCTGATCTAATGAGAAGAATTTCTAACTTGTATTCACAAGAAGTGAGTGATCAAGATGAGGCTGAAACCCCCGCACACCACTAACCCATTTGTCGTTACCGGGTATTATGACCAACATTAGAGGGGCCCTGCCTCCAGCCAGGCGGAGGACAGGCACAACCGGGTTTACTGGACTGCGTGGATTCGATGGCCTGGCACAGCTGACCCCCAGCAGTATAAGGCTCTAGTGGACACTGGTGCTCAATGCTCCCTAATGACATCAAATTTTAAAGGGCCAGAACCCGTTTGTATTTCAGGAGTGACAGAGGGTCTCAACAGCTGACTGTATTGGAGGCTGAGGAGAGCCTAAGTGGGAAAGAGTAGGAAAAACACCCCACTGTGACTGGCCCAGACGCTCCATGTATTCTCTTTGAGCCACATGCTGAGCAGATCCAGGTCTGAGTAGGATTTTCCTTGCCACTGCCCCTCCTAATCACTGGCCTAAACCAACCACTGTGCCTTCTCCCCTCTGCTGAAACTTCAGTAGCATTGGCTAAAGTGATAATCATTTAGCAGCGCAACAGCACATGGAGTTACCCAAAATAAGCATCCTGGGAGAGACAGGACCAGAACAGCACGACCAAAGAGGAACTGAAGTCTTGTGAACAAAACAGGCATGCAGTAGACAGCAGTTTAGGAGGCAGAAAAAAAACACCCTCCTTCCCATGCCTTCAGACAGAATCCACAGTTTCTGAGTTTCATTCTCTCTGCTTTGCAGAGAGTGCAAGCCACTGATGAAGTAGTAGCACCTATAAAGCTGTGAAGGACCTGCTAGATCTATCTGAGTAGCTACAGGTGTATGCTGCAGTTCTCATTCTTCAAATCCTGCTGGCCAACATACTTCTTTTCTTAAGGAAAGTCATTTGGTGTTGTTTTTAATGGTAATATCAACATTTCAATGTCTTCATTAAAAAAAACCTGTGAGTCAATGATTAATTTTTTGTATTTATATATCTTATGTTTTTTACAGCCAGGCTACCTTAATCTGTCCCCTCAGTAGTATTTGTTAATCACACAAATTTGTCTTTTAGAGCAAAAATCTTTAACAACATGCACGTGCACACACATAGACACATGTGAATAGCACTGGCAGATCTAGTTCACATTAACATTACACATTATTTCTCCCTCTTTTTTATGAAACAAAATATACCAGTAGAAAAAGAAAAGCTTCACTGTGTAGGTTAGGAACTACCTTTCTCTCCTCTATGTCCGCTTCCGAAATTCTTTGGACTGAAGTCTGTATCTCTGGAAAAAAACATGTTATGCCAGCACTATGAAGCCAGAAAAATTTTGATTCTCATTTGTGTGTTTTCAAGAATTTCAAGTCGTCTTAGTTTTTGTCCTCAGGCAAATTCCAGGCAGGATACTTATCACATAATAAGAGATTGCCTCTGTTCCAAACTTGGGAGGCTAAATAGAGAAGGTAATTGGTGGTATTTGA
>NW_020799145.1:2785251-2806279 GCF_003259725.1 Athene cunicularia
AGATACTGGCAGCATATGGAGGGGTTCGAGCTGCCTCAGAGGTGATGGGGACTGAAGCACAGCTCCTCCTGGCACCCCGACTGCCTGTGCTGGGCTGGGTGTTCAAAGAGAGTGTCCCCTCTACACACCATGTAACTGATGCCATGTGGAGTAAATGGGTGGCACTTATCACACAATGGGCTCAAATAGGGAGCCCCAGCCGTCCGGGGATATTGGAAGTGATCACAACTTGAACAGAAAGCAAAGATTTTGGAATGGCACCAGAGGAAGAGGTAGCACATGCCGAAGAGGCCCCTCCTTATAATAAACTACTGGATAACGAGAAGCGATATGCCCTGTTTACCGCCGGGTCCTGTCGCATTGTGGGGAAATATTGAAGGTGGAAGGCAGCTGTGTAATCCATGAATGTGAGACATGTGCTACGATCAAGCAAGCCAAATGGTTAAAGCCCATTTGGTATGGAGGATGATGGTTAAAATATAAACAAGGGGAGGCCTGGCAGATTGATTATATCATGCTCCCACAAACTCAGCAAGGCAAACACTATGTGCTTACAATGGTGGAAGCAGCCACTGGTTGGTTGGAAACTCAGGCTGTGTCACATGCTGCTGCCCAGAACACCATTGTAGGCCTTGAGGAGAAAGTCTAATGGCGGCATGGGACGCCAGAAAGGATTGGGTCAGATAATGGGACACACTTCCAAAACCACCTCATAGACACCTGGGCCAAAGAACATGGCATGGAGTGGATATATCCCATTCCCTACCATGCACCATTTTCTGGGGAAATTGAGCAATACAATGGTTTCCTAAAAACTACACTGAGAGCAATGGGTGGTGGAACTTTCAAACACTGGGACGTGCATTTAGCGGAAGCCAGAATCCCAGAGGATCTGCCAAGTAAGCTGGCCCTGCTCAGTCAAACCTACGTACTGTAGATGGGGATAAAGCCCCTGTACTGTGCATTAAAAATATGCTGGGGAAGACCACCTGGGTTATTCCTGCATTAGATAAAGGTAAACCCATGTGTGGGATTACTCTTTCCCCGGAACCTGGGTGTACTTGGTAGCTAATGCAGAAGAAGGACAGAGAAGTCTGATGTGTGCCTCAAGGAGATTTGATTTTAGGTGAAAATTGCTAATTAATTGAATTGTCAAATAACCTTTTTATTGCAATTCATACCTTGCAAAATCCTCCTGCCACATCCACAGCCTCCTGCTCCAGTGACTTAGCTGACTCCAGCTCATTCCTCCAGCCTTAGACTGTAATGACAGTGGAACCCAAAGTTATGGACTAAATTAACTCAGTAAACATTTTGGAAGGATGGCTCGTAATATGAGGGAATGATATATGTGAGACCTGGGAAAAGGGGTGATGATTCTTTAGAATGTATTTGAAACCTGAGCACGATGTCAAAGGTATGGAATAAAGGTAGAGACTGTCCTGGTTTTGGACAGGATAGAGTTAACTTTCCTTGGGCTCAGAGGGAGCACAGCTAGAGGGCTGGGCCTGGATCAGACATTGGAGTATTCCATAGCATGTGACGTCATGCTCAGTATATAGGCAGACGTGTGCACTTTTATGCCCTGTTTTTGGTTTCCAGGTCAGTGTGGAGGGATTTTCTCGTGTGGTTGGATAGCTGCTGGGGGCGGTGGGTGGGCTGTGTTCCTGTTACCACGCTCAGTAAGCCACTGCTGCATTTTACCTGTTTTGGACTTACTATTGTTACTGAATTTTTTTTCTTTAACCTATGAATTTCTTCTTTTGTCCCTCCCCTATTTCACTGGAAGGAGGGGCAGGAAAGTAAACAGCTGGCCACATGGTGATTGGCTGCCAACTGAGTTCAAACCACAACAGCATGTTGTTGTTCTGACAGATACGCTAAGTAACCTGGTGACTGCAGTAACCTGGTTTTAGCATAATTGTTCTTAAAGTTTGGGTTTGCAAGTGTTGAAGTTTTTTTAGAGCTATATCATGGGACTTTCAACTGAAATGACTTTCTTGCTGGTGTGAGACTAGCATACATAATTTTGGTTTGGGAGGAATAATCTATAGTGTTAATGGAAATTCAGCAGTTGACTGTAATGCCAGGAAGACAAGAAACTTTTCCTACTGACTTTTCCTTTTTTTTTTTTTTTTTTTTTTTTCCCTTGCTAAACTCTGGTTTCACTCTTGCCCCCATCACAAGTCTAAGTCCTTGTTCCCAAAACATAACACTGTATGTATGGCAAGGATAAATGCTCTTCTGTGCAGTGCTAATGGCTGTGCAGGCCAGCTAATGCCCCTTTCCTAGATAGCCATATGCTGTAGGGTCTTTGTTTTTTTTGCAGTTTTTGACTAGCTAAGGGATTCTGCAAACCACTAAAAATTACTTTTTTTTCCTAGCTGTTGTAGACTGCTTTAAAAGAAAGAGGTTTATATTTACACTAGATTTTGATCAAGAAATGACTGTGGATCTTAGCAAGTTGTTGGCATTTGTGGTGAGGTGTGCACTTGGTATGGTACATTTGCTTTGGTACAACTTGGTGTTGTGTTATCTGCTCTGGAGACGGAATAACTGCTCTTCAAGGGGAGCTGAAAGATGGTTTTATGGCTGATTGTAGGCAAGAGGCTAGAAAATAGTTTTAGGTATCAGTTCTGCTACCATTTTGTGATTTCCAGTGAAGTACTTAACCTCTTCTGCCTGAACTCCCGATCATCAGCTAAGCATAAGAACCTTTTCCACTTCGTCAAATACCACCAATTACCTTCTCTATTTAGCCTCCCAAGTTTGGAACAGAGGCAATCTCTTATTATGTGATAAGTATCCTGCCTGGAATTTGCCTGAGGACAAAAACTAAGACGACTTGAAATTCTTGAAAACACACAAATGAGAATCAAAATTTTTCTGGCTTCATAGTGCTGGCATAACATGTTTTTTTCCAGAGATACAGATTTCAGTCCAAAGAATTTCGGAAGCGGACATAGAGGAGAGAAAGGTAGTTCCTAACCTACACAGTGAAGCTTTTCTTTTTCTACTGGTATATTTTGTTTCATAAAAAAGAGGGAGAAATAATGTGTAATGTTAATGTGAACTAGATCTGCCAGTGCTATTCACATGTGTCTATGTGTGTGCATGTGCATGTTGTTAAAGATTTTTGCTCTAAAAGACAAATTTGTGTGATTAACAAATACTACTGAGGGGACAAATTAAGGTAGCCTGGCTGTAAAAAACATAAGATATATAAATACAAAAAATTAATCATTGACTCACAGGTTTTTTTTAATGAAGACATTGAAATGTTGATATTACCATTAAAAACAACACCAAATGACTTTCCTTAAGAAAAGAAGTATGTTGGCCAGCAGGATTTGAAGAATGAGAACTGCAGCATACACCTGTAGCTACTCAGATAGATCTAGCAGGTCCTTCACAGCTTTATAGGTGCTACTACTTCATCAGTGGCTTGCACTCTCTGCAAAGCAGAGAGAATGAAACTCAGAAACTGTGGATTCTGTCTGAAGGCATGGGAAGGAGGGTGTTTTTTTTCTGCCTCCTAAACTGCTGTCTACTGCATGCCTGTTTTGTTCACAAGACTTCAGTTCCTCTTTGGTCGTGCTGTTCTGGTCCTGTCTCTCCCAGGATGCTTATTTTGGGTAACTCCATGTGCTGTTGCGCTGCTAAATGATTATCACTTTAGCCAATGCTACTGAAGTTTCAGCAGAGGGGAGAAGGCACAGTGGTTGGTTTAGGCCAGTGATTAGGAGGGGCAGTGGCAAGGAAAATCCTACTCAGACCTGGATCTGCTCAGCATGTGGCTCAAAGAGAATACATGGACGATGTGTCTGTCCCTTCAGATTCTTCTGAGTGTTTCAACATAAGTTACCTAGAAGCTTCTCTTTCTCAGAAACAGATGAAAGAAGTTCTTGATAGAAGGATGAGTTTCTTCCTGCCAGATCAAGGGCCCACTCCAAAAAGCAGAAGTTCATGCAGTCATCATTTACTTAGCTGTAGGGATTTTTTAACAATGACAGAAGAATATAATTTTTTCAATAACTGTGTTCAGAGAAACAGATGAGCTGTTTTAGCTGAACCATAATATTATAGAAGTAAAAATCAGGCTGAGAAATAAAATCTAGAATAGAAGGCTGTCTCAGTTATTTGTTCTAGCAATTTTTTTGAGTAATGAGATACTGTGGTAGCCTAAGAGAAGCTGTAGCTCTCTACTCATTCTCATGTCTTCCCATAGAATACCTATTATGGAGAAGCCTTATCTTGGTTAGGTACCTCCAAAATGCAGTTATTTTTAAATTACTGACTTAGGGAACTTCAGTAAGGAGTCTGCCTTTTAAATTCTGTGTTCTATAGGTTGATGTCCTTAAGGTAACAGCTCTACCCCTACTGAAGAAGTTTGGAGTGGATGGTGAAAGTCTGGAAATCAAGGTAAGACAACTTATTCCTTTATTTTCTAGCCCATGTTGAAATGATAATTTTTCACTGCTTCACAAGGCCATATGCTTGCTGCTGGTATCTGTCTCCAGCAGATATGTAGTTGTAGCTACACATATTTCTAAAATTGTCTCTTGTTCTTGACATGTTTTAACTGGCATACCAGCCACACAGTGATTGAAGATGTGTTAGAAGAGAAATGCAGAGGCTATGTGTAGAGAGGGTAAGGAGAAAGTAGTGACTTGTCTTAGTCTCCAAGATTTCTGCAAGCTAAGAAACCTTTTTACTTTCTTGTTCTTCTTCAGTTCATTTACTTTCTTTTCCCTTCCACTTGTTCTTCCAGCCCCATGCTTAGGGCTAGGGAGTAATAGTGGAATCTTTTGCCTTCTTCACCGGTAGAGGAGCTGGACCTGTGTTTGGGTGACTGAGGTTTGCTTCTAGTTTGGAAAATACAGGAAAGAAACTTTTCTTTAAAGACTACACTCTTCACAGGCCCTATAAATCTGTATGTAGAATAGATTTCCTTTAGGTTGGAGAAAGAAACTAACTTTCAAAGTTAAGAATGCTCCATTTAAAATGTGTGAAAGCCCTAGCTGCACTACTAATCTTTGCTTGCTCTACCAAGCCCTTCCCCGGTGCCTTTCCCCACCCTGCCCAGGGCCCTGGACACCTGAGTCATCACTGTGGGACTGTCAGCCCCTGCACCATTGACCCTGCAGCATGGCCAGTCTCACATCTCCTCACAGCCCTGCCCTACCTGGCCATGGGCCCCCTGACCCAGACCCACCTGTGGGTCCATGTCCCATCCCCATCCTTGTGGACATTGGCTGGGACAGTGGGACAGGGTAAGGCTGGCCAGGCCTGTTTGTATGAATGAGTTCATTCTGGTCTGCCATATACGTACTAAGCATCAAACACTTCCAGACTTTCTTCATCAGTGAGGTACAGCTTTGTTATTAAAGACCAGTCTTAAGCCAGGGTTGCCTTCCTGGTAAAAATCTTGTTTTTTTAATTGGTTCATTTGGTTTTGTTTTGTTTCCCATTGAGAAGTGATGCCCTACTGTACTTGAGAGAGGAGGAAAAAAGAAATCAATTTTTGCTGATAGATTTGGTGCAAAATTATTTCTCCTTTAGGATGTCTTATTCTCACCTGTGTTTGCATGATACCCCTACTGATAGCATTTTACTGTATGCAGAACAAATGCTAATCGTTTTTGAATGTGTATGTACATTCTTTGTGATCTTTACTAACCTGATTTTTCCTCCATTACTGTCTAGATCAACCGGAGAGGAATGCCTCCCAAAGGGGGTGGAGAGATACTGTTTGCTTGCCCAGTGAGAAGGGTCTTGCAGCCTATTCATTTCACAGACCCGGGCAAAATCAAGCGCATCAGAGGAACTGCGTATCCCTTTTTTGTTTCTTTGGGTTTTTTTTCTTTTAAATGAGTTTGCCTTAAAAAAATAAGCCTCCCAACTTGAGTTTGCAGAAGTGCACCTATGTTGCTGAGCGTGTATTCAGATAACACAGTGATGTCACACAGAGTGATTATGAAACTAGATTTCAGGATTTTCAGATCAAAACTGCTGCATTCAGAACATCTCTGTTCAAAAAGCATCAGTAAACAAGTAAATAAAACTGAACATCACTATTTAAAATCTTTTCAATAGCAAGAAAAAGTTAAAATACATTCCATCACATAATGTAGCAGCACTAAAAGGGATCTTACCTTGTGTGTAAATCCAATAGTTAACAAATGTATTTTGTGGCATCTTGGCTGTTAATGGGTCTAGCAGAATGTTAGATGGGAGCTTAAATCTGAGTTCAGTGTACAGCTCACTGCACACATGTAAACTTAGCTTTTTGTTGCCTTATGAAAAAACGTTTGTTAGCTTTTGACCTTTAGCGTTACCATTGGAGATGGAAGTAGAGGAGGTTTTACTTCCACACAGAGATAAGGGCAGAAATTACTGTTGTGGTGTACTCACATTGGCAAGCAGAACTGCACATCTAATTAATGTTTTTGAGGAGTTTTTTTCCTTCTCTTGCGGTTTTTATATGGTATCTGTCATAAATCTGCTGTCACAGTGGGAAGAAGAGGCAAATCCCTTACCAGCAAGGTATACTAAATGTTATATTTCATGAGCTCCTGCTTTCTTTTGAGCACTGGCCAACTTGTAGTTTGATTTGTGATTAATAAAGTCCCAAACGTGACCTGGCTTTGATTACTCACAAGGAAATCAGGAATGGGGGTGGGTTTCCTGCCAGAGGTGCAGACTTGCAGTCTGTTCCTCCTTTTACTTTATGGCATGCCATCATAATGTGTGTGAGAACAGGACACTTTGACCTCTGTTCCAACTGCAGTATTTGGATGAGTGCAGCATTGCCAAGTGACAGCAATTTTACTGGGTGCATATGCTGTAGAATAAAAAGGAAGCAGCTCATTGTGGTTTGGTGGTGGTTGTCACAGTCTTTCCATGAAAAAAGTAATTTCCTTATGCCCTCTTCCACCTCTGTAGTCAGTAATTCTGTCCTCTGCTTCTGCGTGAAGGAGGAAACAATGATCCTGGCTTTAGTGCCATCTTTCTAAGTTGATGTTAATACCCAACATTGTTCTGGGCCACTTTGACTGGATTTGGTCAGTGTATGTGAACTACAGGTTTTTGAATTTCCACTTTCCTTCAGGTTTTTCTGGGCTTTTTCTCAGGGATAAAGGTTTGCCTTTAGTAAGCCTGGTGAGAGGAAGTCTCAGTTTAGCCAGTAAGTGGTCCTTCAAGCCAGGAGAAGGCAAAACATATGGAAGGATGAGTACTTAGGTCTTTTATATGTGCATTTTTGTCCCTTTGGAATTCAGCTGACCAAATCTGCTTCCTCACAGCTGGACAGCTTGTGTTTAGTAACCTTTTATAGTCATCCAGAATACTGAGTGCACCAACTGTGCAGAACAATCATTATTTATTGGTTTTGCCCTTAAGATCTTAAAGCTTTTGGTTTACCTATTCCACATGAGAATGCGAGCTGGGAGGTTTGTGTTTTGCTGCATTGCTATGTGCAGATGGGTGGTTAATTGTGCAGAGCATGAGTCTGCGTTGTAGTTGGGGTGGAATTTGGAGTACAGTGTGCTTTGTACATTTGAAGATCTGTTCGGAACATCACTGAAGAAGCACTTGAGTAAAAGGGCACAAAGTCAGTTCATCTCTTCTGTACTGTGAGGAGGTGGGTTGGGGTGAGCAGGAGGGTGGTAATTCCTTCTTCCCTGGAACTGTTGCCTTCAGATGCCGAGTGTCTAGAGAACCAGTGAACCAGATAGCCTCACAGCACTGCAGAATAGTTGGAGAGAGCAAAGATTAATTTTTTTTAGCCTTTTAAAATTACTTTTTTATTTTGTTAAAACATTTAATTTCATCTACCTGATTTCTCACTGACAGGAGACAGACAGGATTTCTTACTGCTAATTCAGAGAAACTTCACCCATCACCATCTTTTGATAGTATATAAAGAACAGAGCAAATGGGATTTCCTACATCATAAGAAAACACAGGATGGCAAACCAGCAATTTAAAATTTTTGAAGGGTATTTTTAAGATGGATGTTTACCTGGTCATAACAAAGTGTTCTGCACGTATTCTGTGTACCTCACTTCAAGGTACATCAGTGAAAAGACTGTAGAAAGCGCTTAAGCACATGTGCTTATAAGAACAGGAAAATGGACCAGTGCTCATGAATGGGTGTATAGGACGAAACCACATTTTCTGAAATAATGCATTGGGACCTCTTGGCTGCTTTTGTCAGTCTCTGGTTTAAATTTCTTTTGTGATTACAATGAATTCCTTAGCTTGAAACTGTAGATACTCTGTCAGAGTGTCACCACAGATGGCAAACAGAATGGTGGAATCTGCAAGGAGCATCCTGAATAAATTCCTCCCAGACATTTATATCTACACAGATCATATGAAGGGGGTCAGCTCTGGAAAGTGAGTATCCATTATTGACAGGGAACAGAAATGTGATTCTGCATTTGTTCATGTGCTAGAGAATTCTGATCTGTAATTTAATGAGTTCTAGACCATGATTTTCTATTTCATTGATTTTAGATATTCCTTACAGGGGAAAAAAAAAAAGATTCCCTAGATAAGTGGTACAGGGGTAGAAGTTGTGTGTTTTCTTAAACAAGGAATGTAATACATAGTTACTGCTACTAAAGGCAACTTTTAACCTTCTTCAGTTTTAAACCTGTTGCTTTGAAGTGAGATTAAGATCAGAGAGTGAGATTTTAGAGTGAGATTAAGATGATATATTGTGAAAGCCAACATACAAACCTGACTGTACACCTTCTGACAGAAATGGTAATATTAAGGATGAGACCATAGTGTTTTGAGCTGTGTGGGTTGTCTTCCGCTTTACTGTTACATAAATAGCTGAAGGACTGTCATTTCAGCAGTGAGGACTGGAAAATTGAGATACTTGTTTACTGTACTTCCACACATTTTGTTTGCCAGCAGAACACAGAAGTGATGGATGTGATTCAGAAAATTTCACTGATATATGTCAGCTTTGTTGTCCTCTTGTCACTTTTTGTTGAGGTTGATGAAGTTCTGGATATTTAATTTGTTGGTCTTCTGTCTGTATGCTCAAATCCAAGCATGGACATTTTCTTTCACTGTTTCTGCTTTTTGAAATATTACCTTAAAGAAAACTTGTAAATTTACAAATCTAAAAATTGTTGACAGTTTTTGAAGTATTTTTCCTCTTTTCTGATCCATCACATTTAATAACCCAGGTTGGTAAGTCTTATGCCTCCAGGCTGTTAACAGTGATCACAATTGCAAAATATTTTCTGGGACCTCTGTGGTTTTGGGAGTCTCTTTTGTTTTTATCTGTCTATAAAGTGAAAAAGTCAAATGGATTGGGGCAGCAGCATTATATTTACTACTTGCATGGGTAGCCCATGCAGAGAGATAAACTATAGCATGGGAAGAGAAACTGAATCTCTCTCCACCTTCCTGGTGCATGTGGCTTTCTAATGCAGCTGTGCTGTCACATTCAGCATTAAGTATGTTGCCCATGATTGCAGCATACCTGATAGCTAACACTGTGCCACTTTGGCAAAGTTGTTTGGGTTTTTTTTATTACCTGGTTCCCAGTGCTTGTGTGTATGTGTGTCTCAGCAGGACAAGAAAGGATAGCGGTATGCTTTGTTGTTTCCAAAGCACTTTTGGTGATAAGTAAGACCAGCAATGACTAGTTCAGCCCATCTGTGCTTAGGCCAAACCAAGCCCTGATGTCAGAATATAAAGCATGGAACTATATCCCTTCCACAGTGCCAAAAGCTTCAGGAAATACGTTATTTGAGCATCTTTTGCCACCTATAATGTATCTCTAAACAAAAAGTTCCCGGTTCTCTTTTGACCATTTATAGCAAAAAGTTTGTCTGTGCAGGTGTTTCCTAATACTGTCTGCACATCCATGAAGCACTGGATAATTGTAACTTTTATTGACGCAGATTGCCACATGCTACTGAACACTTAAGATCTGCCACTGGCTATAGTTACTACAGGATACTTGTCCAAAAAATAACAACATCTTTGACACTGTTCTTGTCTTGCTGTCCAGATCTCTCTCTTTTTCAGAGGAAGGAAAGGAGAAGGGAGACATCTTTATCATGCCTTCTGTGTTGCTCAGCAAGTGCAGGCAGTTAAATATGGGTGGAAACCACTAATACCTTTTGGTTACCACTCTACTGAAACGCATCTGGAGGAACTGCTGGTTTTCTGACACAGGGAGAGATTGTGTGTATTGGTATTCAGGGTTTGTTTTGGTGATTTGATGTCAGTGACATGTCTTGCAGTTTTGGGTCAGTGGGACTATTTTAATTAAAAAGTTTGGGTGGTGGAGGCAGCAGGAGTCCAGAACTGTGAGAAATCCTGTGTGCGGAGTAAAATTGTTAACCTTTATTTTGAATGGCTAGCTATTGGTGGTCTTCCAGAGCATATAAAGAAGAGGATCTTGTGACTTTTTTTCCTTCCTTACAACTTTCTGATTTCTCATCAAGCTGTACTTACATCTGTGTACTTACTCAAACCTGTGACTTTCTTGTAGCAGAAGTGTTTCTTAACTCTCACAATAATATTTTGTAGGATCCTAAGCTCTAAGGAAAACAGGGGTTTGTTTTTGGTTTTTTAAATCATATGTTCAGAATTCTTACACAGTTGTGATGATTTGGATATTATTGAACTGAAAATGAAAAGAAGTTATTTGAAATACAAGTAATATGGATCAAACTTTTTTTTTAATTCTCCTGTTTGATGCCGTGGCTGTGGTCTGATCTTGCTAAATATTGAAGCTTCCAGGGAAAGAGCTCAATCCCTAAAGAAAGTTTTGGTTTTGAATGTTGCAGAGAAGAATCGCTAGACACCTTTGAAATGTTCCTCAAACATTAATTAAATAAATGTGAAAGATTACTTTTTTTTTTTTAATAGAGGAGCATATATATGAGGTTTGGATGTTTTCGTTGGGGTTTTTTTTCTTTCCTTTTTTGCTTTTTTAAAAGAGTCTGTGCCAGGAATAGACAGCACAGTGTGTTTGGGGACAGTGTACTGGGTTTAACTTTTAAATACTGTTAATGTTTCTTTCCAGGATGAATCAAATGTATAGAACAGAAAACTTGTCAGCCAGTCCAGATTCCCAGAATTGTCCTATGAGACAAACATGTGTCTTGAGAAGGAAGTTGGCTGGAAGTAGTTCTTGCTTTATTTTGTGCATTTTGTCCTTAAATCAAATGCACTTTTCCCCTTTCTTTCAGATCACCAGGTTTTGGCATGTGCCTTACAGCAGAAACCATCAATGGCACTATTCTCAGTGCTGAGCTAGCCTCAAACCCTCAGGGCCAGGGAGCAGCCGTGCTTCCCGAGGAACTTGGCCAGAATTGTGCTAAGCTGTTGCTTGAGGAGGTCTACAGGGTAAGTGGCCAATATGTTTTCTGTGTATAGCTGTAGGGTAAGAAGGTGATGACATATTGGTAAATGAAGGAGCTTGTGCACAACCTCAGGCAGGCTGAGATCCAAACAGAGAAATGATCTGATGCTGCCAGTGTCGTCTTCATCCTGGTAAGGAGTGGTTTTGAATGGTTCCCTTAACAGTGGAATGACTTACTGGGCCATGTTATTTCCCATGTCCAGGAGATGTTACTATGAATCATAGTAGTGGCAAATTTCTCTTTTGCTTTCTGTCTGCAACAGAATTCAGTTGGTTTCTGTTGTAGTTTTTGCTCAGGGGGCAACTGAGTGCCATGCAGCCACTCATTCCCTTCTTCCCCAGAAGCGCTGGGAAGGGGGAAAGCAAAAGGCCCAGGAAATTAAGACAAGGACAGGAAGGGAGGAACTCATTTATTACAGCACAAGCAAAAGACAGACTTGTTAGGGGAAGAAAAAAGGACATAAATGCAATACAGACACTAACAAAACCAACATATAAAAGAGTAGAACCGTGAGAAGCATTCCCACATCTTGAAAACACCTTCTCCCACCCCTCCATTCTTCCCAGGCTCAGCTTTTCTCCCTGTATCTCTGTGTCCTACCCCCCAGCAGTGCAGGGGGTGGGGAATGAGGGCTGCAGTCAGTTCTGCCTCTTCTTCCACCTCAGGGAGGTGGGGGAACTTCTGTCATTCCTCCCCTGTTCCAGCACAATCACCCTCTCACAGGAGATAGTCCTCCACAAACTCTATTGACGTGAGTCACTCCACACAGGCCTGTGAGTCCCCTCCACATGTTGCAGTCCTCCCAGCACTGAACTACAACAGCAGGGCCTTTTTCAAGCACAGTCACCTGGATCAACGTGAGGCCCCCTGCATGCTGCAAATTGGCATCTGCTCCACCATAGACCCCCATGGGCGGCAGGGGGAGTGCCCCTGCTGCCTCACCATGGGCTACAGGGGAGCCTTTGCTCCAGGACACTTCCCCCCCACCCCTCCCTTTTCTTCCACTGACCTCAGTGGGTGTTCGGCGTGGTGTTTGCACAGATGTTCTCCAACCTTCTCACAACTCCCACAACTCCTCCCTTCTTAAATAAATTACCACAAAGGCGCAGCTAATTGCCCTGGACTTGGTGCAAAGGTAGGTCTAACTGGGATCCAGGGGAGCTTCAAAAAGTCTCACAGCAGGCCACTGCTGTAGCCCTCTCCCTTTCTACCAAACCCCTGGCACTCCCTGAAACCAGGACAGCTTCACACAGACTTAATAAGTTGGAGGGGTAATAGAGTCAATGCTCTTAAGCTAGCGGTTGGAATGGGCTATTATTAGTGGGAGAACCTAGGAGAAGATGTAGGAGGAAAAAAAAAAAAATCTAGCCTTAATGCTGGCTGCTTTGTGGTGATGATGGCAAAGTCAAATGTGCAGAGATCTGTTGATTGTATGAGGAATTGGGTGAATGGTTTGTTGGAAAGGAGCTAGGACACTGCATAAGAATCTTAAGTGCATCACAGTCTTCCACAGTGTTGTTTAGGGGTTTTTTTTGGTATTATAATGTTTTTCATTTGTGGTAAGACTTTTAGTGGATGAACATGTTTCAGTCTTACAAATGATTTGGCAATTGGCTTCATAGTGAGTTTCTGATTTAATAAATCTACCTGCTTTTGTTGT
The DNA here is from genome assembly GCF_003259725.1 of Athene cunicularia. NCBI lineage: Eukaryota > Metazoa > Chordata > Aves > Strigiformes > Strigidae > Athene > Athene cunicularia. The sequence continues at coordinate 2,798,314 of NW_020799145.1, forward strand.
GTACTTCCACAAACGTTAAGTATCTGTTAGTACTGACAGAACACATTTGGCCTTTAGGAGGCAGTCACCTACAAATTGTACTCTGAAAAAAAGTGATTGCTTGTTTTGCTGATTAAGGATACCAATTAAACTCAGACGCCAGGGTGAAAAGAGCAGGCGTATTTTACTTAAAATAACTAAATAATGTAACAGAATAATAGAGAAAACATACAGTAAGAAAAGACAGAATAGTGCAAACAAATAGGAAAATACAGGGTAATGCATCAAATCATTACTAGGTGAGAGAGAGAAAATAGTGATTAAGAAAAGATGCATCACCACTTGCATATGTTACAAACATCCAGCCCCGCAGTGGCTGGGCAGCCCCGGTTGCAGTGAGGGTTTGGAGAGCCTGTCCCGGCAAGGGGGAAATCCTACGCGGTGCGTCCACCCATAGGTGAGGCTGCCAAAGTCGCTGTGAGCGGGTCCAGCGTTATATACCTAAAACTAGCTAGCCAGCATAGCTGGCACCTTTGTTTTAAGCAAAAAATACCTGGTTCTGTTCTCACATTAGATTCTCCCAGGGCCTGGCCAGGGCTCAAGGGAGAAACTAAGGGAGTTTCCCTGCTTACCTAATTGATTTATGAGCAAGGTCATATGCCACGTCACAGGGCCAGACAACTGTCTCTGTGACCCTGTTATCTTGCCTATACACAAGGAAAGATAAGGAGATGATACATATATCTATATATTTAGGATAAACATGTTTAGTACAATACCTTCTAATACAATGGTTGTCAGCTATAAAATATACAGGATTCATCTATAGGTCAACTCTGGCTTGGGCCAGTTGTCCAAGCTTTAGCACATCATTGCTTTGAACTAGAATAACCTGATTGGACTTTGCAAAGTATTAAAAATGCTATTAATTAGATCTGTATTAGGAATTTTGTCAATTGTAAAAGTAACCTCATAAATCACATCCATGCCTTTAGTTGATCGTTCATCTGTGCCCATGTTATCATATCTTCCTTTCCCTGCTGCAAACCCTTCATCTGTCTGAATTACTAACTTGCTCACTTGTTCCAGTCTTCCATTAATATTTTGTCTTTGTTTATCCAGTATATGCACCATATTGCTAGAGGACTTTCGCTTCCTAGCCCAGGGTTCTTATCTCATAGAAATGCCACAAACAAATACGCTTTCTGGATACAGTCTACACCCCTTGCATATCAAAGTCCAGCATGCATGGAGAATGCAGTCTCAACTAGTGACTGAAACATCTGTCTGTTTCTGCAATTATGTAGTGACGAGTTGCTATTTTTATTTGAGAGGTTAATTTTAAATCTTTCGGCTTCAGCCCCCCCCCAAAACACCAAAAAAACGAAAAAAACAAAAAAACCAAAAAAAACACAAAACAAAAAAAACACACAAAAAAACCAAAAAAAACCAAAAAAACCACACCAAACCAACCCAAAAAACCCAAACCCAAAATACCAAAACACCCACACCTCAAAACTTGGTGCATTTGTTGCTTTGTGTAAACCTTCTGCAGAACATCTTCAGGTAGTCAGATGATTGGAGGCACCGAAAATCCACTTTTCATACACTTTTATCAGCAGCAATAGGTTGTGTCGTTTTGGTTTTTTTTCCTTTGGAAACCATCTAGCACTTGATAGATTTAAACTAGTGAGAGAATTTGTCCAGATACTATACTTTCTTCAGAATCAGATGTCGGAGATCTTCCAAAATGCAGAGGGCTGAAAAGGCCTGAACCAGGTAATTTTCTGCTTTAGTATACTGCAGCTATTTGAATGTGATGAGTCATATTCTACAAAACAACAGGATGGGATCTCAGGACAACAGAAGAAAAGCATTTGAGGAGAAAGCAGCATCAAGCAAGTCTTTGAATGATAAAGTGATAGACCATGAGCTTTCAGTGGCCTCGAGGGTCAGATTCTGCGTTAGGTTATTAGCTGTGGCCTGCCGTAATACCACTGATTCTCCTGGAAGACTCTTTTATGTGAGGGGTGCTTCAGTCCAAGAGTGACTGACAATTGCTGAGCAGCATACAAACTGCTTGTTGTCCTCCACTGCAGCAGCTCACAGTGGAAGAGTTCTTGTTTGTGAGCATTTTTTGCTATTGTGCTGCTTATTCAGTGGAGTCCTTATTCTCTGTTCATGAATTCTCCGCTCCCTCCGTCGTAGGCAGTATGGTGGGTTTTGTTCAGTAGTTTTCAGAATGCACACTTGAATTTATGTATGACAAGTACACTCACACAGTGCTAGCCAGGAATTTGGAAAAATGGGCTTTCTCATTGATTTTTTGTTTGTTGGAACTTAAGTCATTTTGATCTAGTGTTAACCCCAAAGAGGATATAAAAACATGTTGCAAAGCATGCAATGTTTGTTTACTTAGAAGATACTATTTTTTTAAGTTCCTTTGCCTAGATATGATGTCTGTGCATGGAGCAAGAATAGGCTCTGAATAGGCACTCTTTAAGTCCCACTCTTTACACCACCTAGTCACTCAGTATAGGGCTCACGGGACAATTTCTCTCCCTGTGTTTAGATCTTCTCTTTATGAGGTTGGTTCTCCATCTGTCTCTTTGCCTGTAGGTAAAGTGCTGCAGGAGCCAGGACCAGAAAGGGGCATCCTGGGACTATGGGAGATGATGATTCTCTGTAGAAGGGTTTTACTTGTTAGGGTCACCCACAAATCTGCTGAAGTTTATTACAGTTTAAAGGGGTCCAGGGACATCTCTTAAAGTGCTTGCTTGATTTGAGTCTTGCTGTCTGAAGTGCTAAATGGTCCCTTTTACTAAGCCCTCAAAAATAAATGAGACTGTAAGATTCTTTTGAATCAATGAAGCTTTTTTGAAGTTGATGGAAAGATAGTGAAGTTAATTGACTAATAATAAGTGGCACATTGCTAATTACAGTGGCCCTTAAAGAAGGGGGCACGGAGTGACTGGCTAGCATTGTCTTTACAAATGCGTATGTAGTTCTTACCTAAGCTTAATTGTAGAAGGCCAATAAGGATTTTCCTCTTGTCTGTGAAAGGCATTGGTTATGGGAGCTTCATATAGCAGGTGATTGGCAGGATGGAAAGGCCTGAAAGAACTGGAAAAGGATTGAACATTTGTATTCCTTGTATGATCATAAAAAATGGGGAGGACACAATACTTACGTAAGGGTGAGTTGTTTAATGAAGAAAGGGTGAGTTGTTAGGGGGACTTGGAGGGGCAGGAGGGGGAAGGCTGTTTTACTTAACTAGAGCTAAAATGAGTGAAGCATTTCATCGAAGGTTTAATTTTCAAAATGGCCTTACTTCAGCATGGCAAGGCTCTGCTCCATTCTTCTGGAAAAAAAACCAAACACAACAACAACAACAAAACCCTAAAACCAAACCAAACAAAAATCCTTTGCAATTCACATAACAAATTACTGAGGCATGCGTGAGTACCATACAGGTAAGGGAGGAAATTGTATATTGCCAAAATATAACCAAGACTAAATCAAAACTGGGGTCAAGCTCCGAATAACCCTCTTCAAAACGCTGTTGTCCAATACCCAGAGTTGTGATATTTGTGTGTGCATGTCAACTGTGATACTTGTTTAAGAATGTTTCAGAATGGATGGGGTTCTAAGAGATATGTGTCTTCAATTGTCACATCCGGTTGGATCTGGTGCTGTTGTCAATGGAAACAATAATGAAGAAACTGCCATAAACTGAATTAATATGGACTAGAAGCTGCATCCTAGGGTGGTAATGTGTGCCAGTTATTTTGGAACAAATGTCAGTAATTTGGCTCTGACTTTGCCCATCCCATTTCTCTTGGGAGGGTTGTTTCTGATTTTGGGGCTCTTGAGTAAGTGGCCAGGTGGATTGAGAGAAAAAAGTTGGCCTCCTTGGGAGTGGCATGTCCTTCATTTGGCACAAGTTACTGTTCTGTCATCATTAGATTACAAGCAAATCACTTATTTTCCCAGTCTGGCAACTGCCTATGTGGGAATGGGCATAACAGTGCATTGCTAATGCACAACAATAGTGGGGGCGACTGACTCACTGCAGTGAGAGAGCTTATGTAAGCAGCTAGGACATGATGGATGCATCATGTTTTGCTATATTGTTTAGGATGTGGTTGTTTCCATGCTGATTGAAGCTTTTGTATAAATTTGGTCATAAAAATAGACGTTTTATAATGTTTTCAGCTTTAGAAAAACAAAAACAAGCTCAGAAAATGTAAAGTTTTCATCCAAGTGACAAAGAGCATTTTGAATTATTAACTGAACTACAAATACAGGAAGTCCTGCATCAGGAATCCTTACAAACTCATCTGCTTCTTGTATGTGTTTCAGATAGGCAAATACTGCTGCTGAGAGCTGTGGCTCTAGACTGCACCAGCAAATTCTGCAGGTACCCTGTTCACTCAAGATAAAGCACAATTTTTATCAGTCTCATAGAGAGCATTAGCTTGAGTGCGTGAACTTCACTTTGGTATGGCAGTTGAAAGGGCAAGGACTGCTGTAAGAGCATGTTGCTAGGAGTTAGGTCATGGGAGTGAACATAATGAGGATGTTTCCTTCATTGTAGTATATCATTTGTTGCATTAAGCACAGAGGCTTTTTTCAGAAGAACGGAGCTGAGACTTGTCTCACTGAAGCACAGCCATCTTGAAATTAAACGTGCAGTACCTCTCCTTGGAAAGGTCTTCCTTTCTGCCCTTTCACTGAGTAAATGTACCGAAGTTGTCACATCAGGCTGTTCTCTTTATGTAGTCCAAAATTTATTTTGCCCCTCCCTTGCCTTTTTGGATGGTATTACCTCTTAAAACAATGACAGGTCACTCCTTGCCCACAAACGTAACTGTCAGTTTACCTCATTAGAGAATTTGGTTTTAAAAGGTTGAATTTCTAGTTTTCCTCTCTGCAGAGAGCCTATTCAGAGCTTAGCATTAGGCCTCATCCACCAGGAAACTGTTGACAGATGTGGCTGTAGATCAGGATGAATGCCTAAAACAATGTTATGCCAGATATTTTTTCTATTTTCAATGTGTTTATGTAGTAATAGTTGGTAGATTCTCTCTACAGGAGTCCTGACTGAAGGTATGCCTTTTAATTTACATTCAAGTTTTGTAAATGAGGAAAGCTTTCAATTTTTATTTACATATGCACTGTAGTTAACACTTTCCACACACAAAAACTACTCCATGAATGTATGATTTACTACAGTCAAATATGTACAAGAGTATGTGTAATTCTGCATAATTTTATGTATGACTTTCACATATCAATAAAAATAATCTTTCCATTTTAAATCTGGGGGAGATATTTTACAAATGCAAAACCACAAAAGTTAGCAGCAAGGGCTTAGGTGGATATATGTGAAAACACTTTTAACTTGCTCTTTGGTGCCTCCTAACACTGAACTTTTTGTCTGAATGTAACTTCATAGTTAAAAAGTGCTGCAATTCATGATATCTTCAAATGCACATGAACTGTAATTAATACCTATTTTCAGTTTACTGCACATAAATTCTTCAGTGCTTAACTTCTTAACCTGTTAGAAGAGAACAGGCTGGAAAAGATGGAATGGATCTTTAATGTGACCTTGTTACTGGGTTTTGTTTTAGTTCTGTTCCTTTCCCATCCTGTCATGTGAAATTAATTTGTCATTGTAACAAAATCCAGATTTTTATCTTTTTTTGCCCCTTGAAAATTGGGAGCAGTAGTTCATCCTTCTAAGTCTGTCTGCCTCCTTCATTACTGTCCTCCCATCGCAATTTCTGGTTTGTACAGAGATTAATTATTAAAACATTTTGGTTTGCAGGGAGGCTGTGTAGATTCAACAAATCAGAGCCTTGCTCTGCTGCTCATGACCCTTGGACAACGGGATGTTTCCAAAGTCCTGTTAGGACCTCTGTCTCCATACACGTAAGTTGTTTTGTTCAGTTTAATTGCCCAGTCGTGTTTAATTCGCTAGTTCGATTGCACAGATATTTTTTGTAAATAGAAGGCTTTTCTTGTGGCTATGAATAGAATGACTTGTAGCCATCTTCGAATGAGACAGGTGGTGTAAGTTACCTAGTGTTTATTTCTACGTGTTAGAAGATGATTCCCTTACTGTTCTATGTTATTCCTGGTTCTCAGAATTGCAGAGATGGCGTTTATTCTTGGTTCTTGGTCTTTGATTATGTGTGCATCAGTTTGCTTTTTGTTGCCTATGTACACTACCGTGTTTTCCTAGTAATCTCTCTGTTGCTGTGGCATGACATGGCATGTTTCAAATAGATAGCCAGACACTAAAGCTGTGACTGTGCATAGGAAGCAGTTTAAGAGTTCAATTCATGGAGGTGTGTGCAACACCAAAACTTTTGCCCTGTCAGGCAGTGGATTTCTATCTAGTCCTTCAGTCTCAATTTTTAGTTTTTTTCTGTGGCTGGTAGTGGTTCAGAGGATAGAGAAAGCCTAAATTTCTTACACTGCTAATTACAACACACAGGTTAGGGGAAGGGCATCCAGTATCAAAAATTTAATTTACTCTATCAGATTGACAAGTGATTGACTAGATCACAGCTATTCCTGAATAGTTTTCCTTTAATCAGATGGAGGGAGGGTTGTTTATCTGACAATGGCATCAAATAATAAGACTTATGAACTGTCCTTTTTCGGTTATCATGGTACCGGTGCTGTATACGTGAAAGGTACAGTACTGTGATAACTGAAGAATGGTGGTGCCTTCACATGAGAGCTAGAAATTGCCTAACTGCTATTCTCAACCCCTGATAACTTGGAAACAACTTTCACCAGATTTTGAGAGGAAGACAGGGAAGCCTCCCATTGCACAGGGGTAGAGTAGTCCCTGTGAATTAAGTGTCCATGTGAAAGGCTTACAAAGAGTAGTGTCTGAAGTGCACAGTCAAGCCTGTGAAACAAACCAATCACTTGTCATTGTCCAGTCTTTTGCTGTGAAAAATCACACAAATGCACTAGTTTAGTTTCTAAGCAGGCTGATTTCAAATGGGTGGGTTGTCACTACTTCCAGGCTGGGAGTGTGTGACGAGGATGAAGGTCAGGAGAAGACATCCTGAAGCACTATGTGTCACATGAGATGATAAAATCTGTGATTCTGTGACACTCTGTGACTCACCAGTCCTATGAGGATCTATTCAGGAATCACACAGCTCTGCCTTGCAGCACCCCCATGCCCTCACTAAGGGCTGTGAAATTTGGCTCCCGAGCAACTCATCAAATGCACAGGCTTTTGAAGTAAATACTAGTACTGTCATGTTCAAATTCATTGTCCCTTCTCTCTTGTGGCTGTGACACCTCTGCATTTAACACTTCCAACCTGCAGAATACAAAGCTATTTATAAGCCATGTTAGCAGTAGATTGGCTTCCCTGTCTAGAAGGTAGCATGAATGTGACGGTTCAGCTGGGGATGAGAGCACTGTGTAGGGACATGGTACTTTGGAATACGTCCATCAGAATGAGGAAATGTCTCCCTAATTTATGTGTTTCCATGGAGACATCTTTTGCTCCTGCTAACGGTGGGGTGGGGCAACACCATAAGCAGGGCTGCCCTGGGTGGCACTGGGGACAAAACCAGTCCTAAAAAGACCACTTACCTGGATTACCGCCTCTTGATTTACACTCCAGATTTCACAGAAGTGCTTCTCTGCAAGCCGAGCTTTAAATTAAACACAATGTGCCGGCTGTGTTGTCACCTAGCAGAGATCAGCCTTGCAGGACAGGCTAGTCTGCATGCAGGTGAATTGGCATGAGCTGGGGGTACATGAAGAAGATCAACCGGAAAGCCGGAGTGCCCAGGCCCTCGGTTTCGCAAAGGTTTAGGGGCTTCAAGTGGAGGGAACAGGGTTCGGTGCAGCCCTTGAGGCGGGGCTTCCTCGGGCAGGGCGCCTCTGCCTGGTCGGGCCGTCGCTTTCGGTTGTTGCCCGAGCCCAGCCCGGCGTCGCGGGTGTC
>NW_020799145.1:2806329-2825421 GCF_003259725.1 Athene cunicularia
TATAAGAGACAGCGGCGTGAGTCTGGGGAGCAGTACTGGGAGCGCCGGCGCGGCCGAGCCCTGCCCTGCCCTGCTCTCGGGGTAGTCGAACCGAGAATGCGTTGCTGGTGCACAGGTCATCCCTCGCAGTGATCTGCAAGTAGGTCGCTTTGCCCTGACAGCAAGCTAAGATGTGTGAAGTGGTTATGTATCTTATGGTGTTGCTTAGCAGGCTTCTGGGAAAAGATAGCACTTAGATAAACAGACTTTTTATGCCTTTTTTTCTTTTGGTAGTACAGTCGGTTTTTATTTGAAAGTGGCTGGCCCTGAGGAAAACCTCCAGTGTGGCTCATGTGCTGTCCCTGGGCCTAAGGAAGAGTGTTTCAGCTGTCTTGGTCTTGCCTTGGCACACAGTCTAAATTTCCAGAAAAATAAAACTTCTCTGTACCTCCTGCCCCCTCCCTCAGTCCTCCAGTCTGTACGTGTTTGGTGCAGCCTCCACTATTACTTGAGGTGCAAACCTTCCCACACATGATCCATATCAGCCTCAAGCTTATACAGACTTTCTTTTTGCTACATTTCTGTCACATACCCCTGTCTTTTCCACCTCTTTTTCTCCTATTTCCAGGGCTCCTGCCACTTGTGCTTCTACTGCTGCAAGACAGAGCTGGCTTCTTACTGCTGATGTCCACAGGCAGCCTCCCCTTTGCTCCCACTCTGTGAATTTTTTCTGTCTACCTGGGGGCTGTGGCAAAGCCGTCTTGCTTTTTATCACTTTGCTCTTGTTCAAAAGGGAGAAGAGGTAGAGAAGCACAGTAGTCTACTTATGTGCAGAGAGAGGTACTGACTGAACTGATGCCACCCACACATTGCAGAGTTTGCTGATCAGATTTTAGGATTTTTCCCTGAGCTTCCGGCTCCACGCTGCCTCTGGCATTTGTACAGTTTATTTTGTGCCCTCCTTGCAGTTCAGCACGCCACTCCTGCTGTTTGGGGCTCGGCTGCTTTCTTGTCACATTGCCAAAGCTCTGGGAAAGGACCCAGCTAAAGAGGAGGAGGAAGAGGCTGGTACAGAGCTTGTTGCCTGTGAGCTTTACTTAAGCATTTGTGCCAGCATATGCCGATGTACCTGTTATAGCAGCAAGCAGAAACCCCAACCAGTTGGGAAGAGTCATAGAAGAAAAGGAGCTTTTTAATTCTTTCTTCCACCTGTTAATCCATTTGAGAGATGAGAGCTGGTGTCTGTGCTAAGACCAGTTGCCAGCCCAGGAAGGTGAGGTAGGAAGGTGTACATAGCATGGGGAGCCATGTGCCCACATTCCCCCTGCAGAAGTATTCAGCTGACTGCACCGGAGATAACTTTCAGATCTAAGCACAGACCAGTGTAGGTAATGGCAGCCTGTCTTTGTCTGGCTCCTGCAGTTTCCCTTCTCTCCCTATGGATGCATGAAAGCACAGGAACAGCAGCATGCCTGGTTGAAGTGGATAAAGCAATTCTTGCTCCTGCAGCTTTTGTTGTGCTTATTCATAATTTATGTGTTGGAGCTGCCGGGAGGCTTTCAGAGGCTTCATGATGTTGCAGTGGGGACAGCCCTATCCTCTTGGTCTCCTGCTTCCCATTTTGTGGGTACTTTCTTTTGATTTGGTGTAATGATTTAAGTGTGATTAGCTTGCGATTATGCTCTCAGCATGCAGAGCAGAAGCTTTTTCCAGATTGCCAGCCAAACAAATGTGTGGACTGGATGTGCACATTCCCTTTCTTTAAAGGTTAAGTTTAACCTAAGAAGGGCACATACCAATTGCTGCAGGAGATTAAATCTTGGTTCAAGACTGCGGACTTGCTTGTGGCCATGACTGGAAGAGACCAGACTTCTGTCAGGAACAATTACTGATTTTATATTCATAGTCTTTTGGTGTAATTACTTGTTCTCTGTTTTGGGGAAGTCAGTAGGACTATTTTCTTGGCTGTTTCTGTTATTTGTTTATACTTTTTAGTAGCTTTTCCTGTCTCTCACCCTTCAGTCAGTGTACATTTAGGAGCACTGTGTCTGTTTAGTCTCTTTGTGCCTCTCATTCTAAAATGATGAAAGGTAAATTCCTACCTTTTTTTTCCTGAAAGTGAGGAGAGAAAACAGGAAGCATTCTGCGTCTGAATGTGATTCTAATGAAACATTAGTTTAATTAAGACATGGGCAAGTTAGTAATACAAATCAAACATGTGCTCAAGGATCTGATGTCTGTCTTTAAAGTATGCACTCAAGGCCAACCTTCTGGCTATCCCTGTTTTATTTTTGCTTTAAACAATGTGGGGGGAGGAGTACCACAGGCTGGTATGAGGATCATATGGCCCTGATGGAGAGTCAGCATTGTAAGTGACCTTGCCTGACATCTTTTCTTTCTCCTTTCTTCTTCCCTCACTGTTTTGTCTTGCTGTGTTACCAGGCATTCCTTCTGTCTCTGTTCATACAGAGAGTGCAGTTGTTTCAGTAGGGGTCACTAGCCACTTCTAGATCACAAGTGAGAACAACATGTGTTTTGAGCCGGTAGGCTTTTTTCTCTGTGTGAAGCAATGTTTTCGTGTTCTGTTCGCTGTGTTCATTGCTGGAATCAGCATTAGTACATACTGCTTATGGGCTTTCTGTTTTGTTTCTTAAACTCTGTTGTTTTCTCTCCCTCAGAATTGAGTTTCTGCGGCACCTGAGAAGCTTCTTCCAGATCATGTTTAAAATTGAAACAAAGACCCCTGAGGAAGAGCACATGGGCGGGGAGAAAGTCTTAATGACGTGTGTTGGCACTGGATTTTCCAACCTTAGCAAAACTATAAGATAAGAAACATCTACACACTTCATGAAATGGGGTGAGAGAAAACGTTGCAAAGATCTTGATAAAACCTGCCTTTCCCTGTGCTTATTATAGCACAGGGAAACCAGTGATGATTCCAGTGCAGAAGTACCCAAGCTTGCTGCATATAAACAGTAATGCTGACTTCAGGCTATTTAAACCTGTGCTGTTTATAAATGCAATGCCAGTATTCTGTGCTGCATGGAATGGCTGGCTGGAGTCTCAGCTGGCTTGGGACTCTTTGCACTGTATTCCACTGCATGGGACACAGGTGCCTCTTATGTCCCTGTGCCCTCAAGCCTTAATGCAGTGGGTGCTCTAGCTTTGTGTATCTACAGACTTCACTCTTGGCTTTTTCTGAAAGGTTTAGATAGAGAAGGAAAACAAGATTGACCAAAATGAGCTTTGCAGTGCAAAACAGATGATTACAACAGAAATAGTAGATTCTTGAGGTAATTGCAGAGACAATATTGGCATGGAAATAAAACTAAAAGTGTTACAATTTTTTGTTATACATTGCATGTGTCAAATGCTTCACTCCTGCTTATGTTGACTAAATTACAGTTTCACAGGAAGAAAAAATATATCTCTTTTAATTTTCTTTAATGTTAAAATACTGTGGAAGAGATCACAGCCTATACGGACTTGTTTTAACCTCCTCTGCAAAGATGGCCATGGGAGGAGAAACCTTGACAGTTTTTGACTTATCGCATATATTCGGTTTAGGTTTGTTTAGCGTGCCACACACAGCTGCTCACAATTAGTTGTGAAAGGCAACAAAAAAAACGTGTAAGCTTTGACGTGGAAAAATATTTTCAGTTATGCCCTCACATTTTGTGCACCTGCTCCCTTTTTAAAGAGGGGATAACGGTGTATAGGCAGTGCTTGGATTGACAGGTGCAAAAAATCTCTACTGGGATTTAAATATTTGCCCTAGAAAGGCTTTTGGTAGATTCCAGACAAACATGCTGAAGTTAGTGCAGAACTTCTGACACAAGGAAAGAAACTTATACTTGGCTTCAGACTACACTCAGTGTGTCTGAAGTAAAATAAAACTGTGTCAAAAGCTGGTATATATATGGAGCAAATACTCGTGACTGTGTTATAATGGTCTTACAAACTTTATCTGATGCCCCTGTTAAGTGGGCATTACCTCTGTAATATGAAAAATGTATATTGGACCCAAAAGGACTTTGACAAAAGTTAGGTCTGTGGTTAGTGTTTTATTAACTATTGCAGGATGTGTGAGTCATTTTTGTACTGTACTTGTTGCAATCTGTCTAAACATGTTTTGGAAAAATAAAGTATTTTTTCCTAAATAAGGTTTAATTTCCCTTTAAAACAAAACAAAACAAAACAAAAAAACAACAAACCTTTTCCCCAGCCCTGTAACATGGCATTTCAAAAGATAAATGGCTATTTTGAATGGATACATCAAAAGAACAGCTTTGGGAGTTGCCAGGGTGGGAGGGAAAGGGCAAGCCCCTTCTTACAACTTATTAGCTTTCCAAAATGTGATTTGTGACTAAAGAAATTGAATACTATATTTTTTTATATTTCAAGCTACATTAGAGAAAAATATGTGGGCAAGGAAGAATTTATGTTGTTCCCCTCTGTCACCTATGAAATGAAAAACCCAGAAACTCCACAAATTAAAATTATCCAAAATACAGGGAGCCGCTGATCCAAAAGGTGAAATGTACAAGCTGAGATTAATAGCCATTAGAATAAAAATACAGATCTTACACTAATTAAAGATACAAGTTTGCAGCATAGCTCAGATTTCTAAAATTGACCTAAGTAAAAATTTGGAAGTATTATAAGAACTTCAAAAATCAAAAGCTTTATTATCTTTAAAGTTTTAAAGCTCTTTCAAGTTGTGACAGCTTTTCCAAATGTTCCAGTCACACCAAACATAGGACAATGTGTTGCCCAGGTAGCAGATTTTTTAGCAATGGAGTAATTATGTCATAAAATTACCTGTGTTTAACTAAACCTCATTGTTAAAGTTAGACTGCTAACCCTTAGCCCTGCTGCAAATTGCATAGCTCTACAGCACAGTGCTTGCTATAACTCAGAATTGCTTGTTGCTTTACAGAGAAAAAGATAGGTATGTGAAAGGAATATGTTTTTCCAGAACAGCCAGTCTCTGGAGAAGCAGGAACAATTCCAGATGAGGTTTTAGGTGTTTTCTTAAAATTGTTTGATCTTTGCATTCTGTGAAAAGTACTTATTAGAAAGAAATCCTGCCAATAAAAGCTGTTTGTTTATTAGCAGAACAGTTTAACAATTAACACCTGTTCTGGTAGTCTGATCCCACAGTCAGTAAAATTGTTCTGTTTTAGAGCTGGACAGAGAAAATTAATGTTTGAAGACAATGCCTAATCTTTGTAGCCACAGGCTTTATGGTAAAGATGGTAGTTACTAGGAGATGCATCTTTCATCTGAATCCGTCATGGCAGATTTAATACTGAGATGACTTGAATTTGAACTGATTAGCTCTGCGTGAATAATCCTGTACTCTTTCAGCTATCCCTCATCAATTTAGGTAATCCCTTTGGGTGAACAACTCTAATAATACCCTTCTGCTGTGATTGGAAACTTTTGCTTACAGAAGGCTTTAAGGATGGACCATAAGGGGGTACAGGTATGAAAGGGAACTAATTAACAGAAGTATTTTGTAATGTGCATTTTAATTGAAATAATTTTAATGTCAGGAGAGGGTGACCCATGTACAGAAAAATGGTTAGGGGGAGAACTAATCAGAATACCTCAATAAATGGAGAATCCCTTTAAATTTGCGTAACAAGAAAGGCTGCTACAGTGGTGATGTGAAGAGTATTTGTAAAACGTGCCTTTATGGAGCACCCGCTTCAACTTTTGTAGTATCTATTGTCAAACTCTCATCCATTTCTAAGCTGTGATGGTAACTTGACTACACCTTCTGTGGTTACATCAGAAAATTAATGTTAACTTGCTGTAGGACAGGTCTGAAGTAGTAGAGGTTATGCTGAAGGTGAAATTGCTTCAGTCCAAGCCATTGCACTTTACTGAAGGTGTATGACGAGAAGCACGTGCAGTATCTGTCTGGGGAAGCACACGTAGGTACGTTAGCTAGACCAAAACAGTAAGTACATGGCTGTCTTGGGTAATGTTTTCAAAATGGTGATTATGCTACTGCCAGAGCATAGATACTCTCTCCTCCTTCCCACAGGTAATATTATGAGTCAAATGGATTTTGTTTCAAGCCACGGAGGCATAATTCTGCTGCTTGCAAGCTCTTACATTCACTCCCCCATTTTTCAATCATGCTCTTAAGACAGCAACAGGAGTAAAAAAGATGAAAAGTACCAGCCTTCAGGAGGCATAATTTTGCCTATGGGTTTCTTTCTCATTTATTGATAGTGTATGGCCATCTCTACACTTTTATTTTGTATGCATGATAAAAGCATTTCTATTTAGTCTGGATCCTAGGGGATACCAAGTACGACACGCAACTGTGTCAGGACAGCTCTAAATAAAAGAAGAAAGTGGAAGGGGCATCTTTTACAGTTACTGCTTAGGTCTTGGTAAGCTCTATCTTAAGATCATTCTTGCTGGCATATGTACAGTTCTCCTTGTGTCTGATCTAGGAGCAGAATTAACAAGCTCTGAAAAACACCTATTACCTGTTATCAATGGGAGGTGTAAAAAGACAGAACATCCTCAAGGGAAGAGTGTGTGGGTTGAACTCTGCAGTGACAGCATTGTATGTGTAATCCCAGTAAGTCATGCACTGCGTCAGAGCACCACAATGTCCAAATAGCACTTCTGCTAAATAAAGTTGTGACATTGATATAAGACAGGTTTGTTGGGATGATTTGTGGTAGTTCTATAGCAGTAGATATTAAGTATGAGTGCTAATCTCTCTCCTGGAACAATAAGATTATTATATATACACACCATTATTATATATGTACAAGCGCTCAGAACTATATTGCCTGTGTACTACAGAGTGTAGAAACAACTGTGTTTGTGGAAGCAGCAATAAGGAGACCCACAGAGAAAATGTTTTATTGTAAACTGATACTGATGAAGGATATAACCACAATGGCCAAAAGCAACTCTACATCAGGGTGAACGGTGGTTGGGAGCTACAGAAGTGGCCAGTTCCCTGCTACTGGTGGCAGCCCCTCTCTGCACAGCTGTGCATCTGTTCTGGGGGGGCCCTTTGGGCACACCAAGGGTAGAGTAGTGTCTTTATACATTTGCCCTCATGCTGTATGTCTGCCTGATTGTCCACACTCACCCTGCTATTCCCTGTATTGGTTTGGCTGCACTTCCCTGGCAGCCTCCGCTATGCTGTTCACACAACAAACATCAATACTTCTTTAACAGTGAACTCCCATGGTGAAAATCTGTACAGTCCATGCAGAGACTGATACACATGAGGTACCCAGTGCTTAACTGGATGAGCTAGTAGGATTAAGGGCTTGATTTCAGTGATCATAACTGCGTGTCAGTGACACATTCCCTTATACAAGATGTGACAGGCTCAGTAAGGCACCCATTTGCAGGCTGCATCACAGGCACACCATTTGAGAACAAATGTCTTTCTTCTTACCTTACTTCTAACCTGCAACCACCCTGCTCCTTGAAAGTTACTTAAACCTTTTCCAATCCTAACCTGTCTCCATGGATAAGAAGAAAAGTTGCTTTTGTCAGTGATTAATGTAGATATATTCTGTGAGGTAAGACTGGAATGGTCATCCCTCAGCATCATCAGGTCGGACAATTCCATGTGTCTGGAAATGTACTTTTGATGAGGTATGAAATACTATGCATCTTCAAGCTGGTTCTAGATCAAAATATTCATGAGGTTTGATTGTTCCTTTTTTTTTTTTTTTAACTTCACCAAAATGAAAAAAAAAGGAAGAAAACCCAAAACATGATGGCTTGTTAGTGTGTCAGAATTCAGAAAGTGCCTGATTCAGTTAGGCTTCCTGAAAGATTTAAGTGTGTATTCAGAAACATATCTACAGATTCAGTATGTATCTGTGGGAAAGGGTTTTTACTGCAGAATGTTTCTGAGCACTGAATTTAAAAATCTACTTTATCATTCATGCTACAAGTGTATTATCCACTATTTTCACCTTGTTCTTTGTGACTTAAATAATGTATATAATGTGCTTTCCAAGTAACTATCCACAATAAATCAGGGCTAAATAAAACAGCCTAGAAAATGTTATTCCCATTTATTTTGCAAAGGTGTTTGTCAGGATGTTGATAAAAATACTGTTTCCTCATCCTTCACTACATGTCAGTAGTGAGTTTTCCCTTGAAACAGTGTCAAGATCTTGTTCCAGTCTTGTCTAAGTAAAGATGTATGGGTTCAAAGTGAAGAAGAGCTGATGTGAAAAGATCTGGTTCTTTCGATGGTATGTAAAGCATCTTAGAACAGGCTATTACAAAAAGCACAGGGCGCTTTAACAGCTTTTTACTCAAGAGAGTGATAGGAGGTGGGGAGGGCTAATCTAAAGCTACACCATCTGGGGCTGGCCTTGTCACAGGAAGAATGTGGCAGCTGTCTAAGTAGTTTTTCTTGTTTTCAGTTTCGAAGTACAAACTAAGAATGAACATCTGTTTCAGCTTGCAGAGTTAAATAAATAAGCATTGTAAGCAGATGGTTTTTAACACTTGAAATTTATGGTAAGAAGTGTTCATGAAAAGAGAGTGAACTAATAGCCAAGGAGATGGATATTACAGAATCCTATTACCCTTCTTTTCCCTCCCCAGCCTCACAGATTTACACAGAAAAGAGCAATTCAGAAATTGCTGAATAGCTGTTTAGATACTGTAAAGAAAATACAGGAGATTGTCAAAATCTTCACTTGCCTGACTGAATCACAGAGTAAAACTTAACCATGCTCATATTCATGGCATTTTCTTCACTGACCCTGCTTTCGAAGAAAGAGTTATGAGATAACTTGACTGAAACTTGCATTTTCACACCTTTTCAGTTTTAAGTAAAATCTCTCATTGATTTCCTCTGCCTTAATGTCTTCCTCATGCAAGAACAATGCTATTAATTAATAAACTATTTGAATTGGCTTTGGCGAGTCATAGTCATATAAATATAAAAAGGTGCATTGTTCGCATTCATGTAATGAGATTCTTGGCTTTATGGATTTTTAGCCTCTGTTCCAAAGTGTTTTGGAGAAGTGCCTTTGTGCCTGTGGTACAGAAGAATGAAATGACTCATTTGTATCCCACAGGGAGCTGGAGTAGAAAATACCAAGATACACAGGTTCACAGGTCTGGGCAAACATTTCCCTCACCTTATGAGGGCTATAAGCATGTTGTGACTCTACAGGCCCAAGTCTCCATAGCTCCTTTCTGCTCTATGTTCTGGTTTTTTTGTTTGTTCATAGGATTTGTTTGGGTTATTCTGTCTACATTGGATTCTTGTAAAGACTAAACCGTTCCATTTTTACTTGAGAAAGATATCCTTTGTGGTACATCTCCTCTGCTGATCTGTTCTGCCTCCTGTTAACTCCATCATTGGATGGAAGAACAGCCCCCACCATGATGCTGTGGTGTTCTGAGTTGCTGCATTATTTCCCTTCTCTGTTCCCTGGCACATACACTGATTCATCTGCAAGCTGTCTCCCTGGCCACTCACAGGGACAACTTCCCTCTCCTTTGTCCAGATGCCACTGATCTGCCTCACTGCAAAGACTTTCATCCAGGATTTATAGAAAGGAAAAGTGTATAGATACATTGGAGTTCTAACTAAATGTGCCCTGGTAGTCCCTGCTGTGGAAACAAGCATTTATCCTCATCTCTTCCATCTCAGAGGTATTCTTGAAGGCTTGCCATCTTGAAGTCAGAGAGTTTAGGACCAAGATGTGTTGCTTAATTACAGTCTGACCTCCTGTCCTCCTTCAAGAGAAATTAAAATTTTCAGAAGGGCCTCCAGTCTTTACTGGGAAAACTGAGACACTATATTTCCATTACAGTTTTGTGATTTTGTTCTAGCATTTATTCACTTGCTGTTTATAATACTTAACTTACTTGGCCAGCCTGCCGCTCCTGGTTCTTACAGTAGTAGAGAGCCCTGTGGGATCCAATATGTTTCTACCCCATGAGTAATACAAGAAAGATACCAAAGGAAAAAGATTCCTGCTTTGGGATCAGAAAGCCTTATCTGACACACAGACAAATAGTAATGGTCTTCTAGCTGAATCTTCTCTGAGTTTTAAAGTGGAGCTAGAAAGCAAACTTAACTTACACTCAAAACCAGTTTCTTGCTGATTGGCATTAAAATGTATGGACTGTTTTAAAATGGTGGCACATCATGCTACTAAATGGACAATGGACACGTTATTTTAAAGTCCTGGGGCGGTGGGTTGCACAGGAGAAAATCTTGACATATAGCTCCACTCTTACGGAGCTGAAAGACTGTATTATTTTAAGACTGTCTCTTAAGGAAGCAGACTTAGTGTTGTGTTTACATAGCAATAGTGTGAGTTTTTCTTTCATTAACCTTCCACTGGTGAAAGTCTTGACTGTTTCATTATATAAGGTATCTACCACTGCTACTACAAAGACTATTATTTGCAACAAAAAGACAGCGTTGGTTTAAGAGTAGGTGTTCTATGGACAAGATACTACTTTTTAGCTCCTTGCTTTTTGTTGTGCTTTAACCCCAGCCAGCAGCTAATCACCATACAGCTGCTTGCTCTCTCCACTTCCCTCTCAGTGGAATGGGGAGGAGAATTGGAAAAAAAAAGTAAAACTCATGGGTTGAGATAAGAATGGTTTAATAAATAAAATAAAACATAATCATATCAATAATATAATAATAAGAATAGTTATAATTTAAATTAATATAATAAAAATTAGAAATAAAACCCAAGAAAAGACAAGTGATGCACAATACAATTGCACACTATCTGCTGACTGATGCCCCAGCCAGCTCATATACTAAGCATGATGTTCTATGGTTTGGAATATCTCTTGTGCTAGTTTCGGTCAGCTGTCCTGGCCATGCTCCCACCCACCTTCTCTTGCATCTACAGCCTACTCGCTGGTGGGGCGATGTGAGGAGCAGAAAAGGCCTTGACTCTGTGTAAATACTGCTCAGCAAGAAGGAAAACATCCCTGTGTTATCAACACTGACCTCACGCAGAATCCAAAACATAGCACTATACCAGCTACTAGGAAGAATATCAACTCTTTCCCAACTGAAACTAGGACACTTTTCAAAGAAGCAGAGTGAGGAATGCAATTTAGAAAAAAGTGGGAAAAAAGTCATAGAGATACAAAAGCACACAATGGAAAAAAATAAATGTAATTGTGCTGGTGTTTCAATTATCTCCTTATAGTTAAAATATTTAAATCTACTTTAAAACATTGCTCTTTATACCACTAACATTTCATTGGCAATAAAAAAAAATTCACAACCCTTCCCAGAATTTTTTTACAGCACTAGCTCATATAACTAACCAAGAAATGCAGATGCTAAGGATTTCAGTAGCTGTATCTCACCCACCATTCTCATGACAACCCACTCCTGGTATTGCAGCTGCTAGCCAAATACGAAACTTGGCAAACTCTGTGTGTGGCATAATACGTTAGTTTCACTTTTGAGGGGAAGCAGAAAAGCAGTAGTTCCAAGTAAAAGCAGCCGCCTTTGGAATCTTCTCAGCTTGTTTCCTCTGACATTTACTGAACTGTAGCCCATCTGTAGATTCATAGAATGTTTATTTATTTCTGTTGCTTGCTGCAGCATCTCTTCTATACAAACTGGGTCCTATTTTCACAATTTCTGCTGACCAAAAATACCTTCAGCTGGGTTTGCTGGTAGCTCTAGGATCTCCACCTGGAGCTGACTCGGTTGTGTAGTGACAGAGGAGGCAGAAGAGAAGACATTTGCAACTGGGAGGGATGGACTCACACAGCTCATCTCAGAGGACCATCTTTGCGCCCCAGGTCTAGCTGTGTCAAAGGGCTGGAGGGCATTCTTGTGGGTTCTCTGGCCCCGGGAATGACAGATTCAACAGAGCTTGGCACTGGATAGGGCATTTAACAGAAACTATGAAAAATAGCTTTCTTTCATTTCTGTAGGTGAAAACTAGTTGTACTTTTCCAAGCATTTAGGTAAACACTTCTAACTGGTCTGGTCCTTCACATGAAATGTACCTTGGGAATGATGTATTTTGAAGCTACTCACTGCATGGACCAAACTGAGTTAACTGATGTTTCTGCCTCACATAGCACTACCTCAGCAATATCTTTTATAATCCCACAGAAGGCAGGTTAGGAAGCTTGATAGCTAGTAGATAACCTAAGGGAGAACTTTCATGCTTTATTTGGCATGTTTGACTCACTGTGAGCAAACACTTGCTGGAACTGCTTATCTAAAAATCTTCCTCCTCCAAGAAGAGCAGTTTGTGGAAGCTATTTCTAGATCCTGAAATGCTCTCCCTGAGAACTCCAATATTTGGTTTATTTCCATTACACTACAGAAAGTGGAATGAGGAATCAATGTTTTTAAACGTAATAGTTGCTGGGTGCCATTTTTTTTTAAATAGGAAATGAAAACAGCTGAATTTGATTTATTTTAATTACAAAGAAAAGACATAACCGATGTGACTGGAGTTCAAAAACAAAAGAGGAGAAAAAGAAGAGCAACTGACACAGGTTTGCTGTTCTTTGTACTGATGTAATTCCAGAATAACAGTGAAAGTTACTCGTTAATTAAATTATGAAGAGTCTGACCCTCAATTAATTAATTAAAGCAATGTTACCTAAGTGGTGGCCTGCGGGACAGACATCTCTATAAGAAGTGCTTCTTAGATAGTTTGCATGAGTACCTGGCAGGGTACCTTTCTGAATTCAAACAGGGAAATTTACTTCTTTGTGAAACCCCTGTGCTTCTTCTAATTTTAACTGAAATTGCCCAAAAGATTCAAAAGCAAAACAACTATGCTAAAGATACTTAATAATTTATTATTAACCTAAAATGTTATGATGTTGCAGTTTTAGCAGTGTGCACGTTTGATACCGACATTGATATCTACATGCTTCCTGAACTTACTTTTTCAGAAATACTGATAAAGCAAAGCATGTTATACTGACTCTCATTTGAGAAATAATCACTTAGTACTTTTGAAAAAATTAGCACAATACATATTTTTATAATTTCATTTCAAACAAACATGTTTCTAATTTTAAATTAAACTCTGTTTATCCCGTTCCAGGACTGTGAATCAAAACACAACTTGCTATTAATTTGTACTACCAACCAGAAGTAAAGCTGAGTAGAAACAAAAGTGCAACTCAGTGTCTTTGCTTCACTGTTTAATACTAAGTTGAGAATACCAATTGGAAAAAAGAGCCGTAGATAAATTGAAATGTTTCACTTTGACATTACTGTAAGCAATTTAAAGAGTTTTAGAAACAGTTCATAAAAGGCTCTTGTTCGTATATTTGTATGTGTATTAAAGGTTCTAACTCTTCAAGGTCTCTGGAGACTGATGTCAATACAGTAGGCAGTCTGGAAAATGTACAAGATAAACTTGGTTCAGCTTTATGATGTTAACTTCCATATTTCATACAAGCAGCCTAGTAATTGTATCTTGTTCATACATAAAAATGCAAAAAAAAATTCAAAAATGTCATTAAGGTTGATCTCTCCAGTGAGGAAATACCAAAATTTCAACAGTTGACCTTGAAAGGGTTTAGTTACCCCGTGCTGTTGTCTTTTGTCCTTTTAGTTTCTATCTGTATCACACACACATCCTGTCACACTAGCTAAAGCAGATTAAATTATGTGAACAGATTAAATAATAATAAAAAAACCCAACAGGATGAAAAATTACTGTCTGAAATGAATTTATATAAACATTAACTTTTGAAGCTTCCTGACTTTTCACAGATAAGTGCTGCCAAACAAGTTCAGGAAGGCTTTCTGTACTTTATGTAATAATGCAAAGTGGAAGCACCTTGACAGAGCCACACTTCATTGAATTTTAAATCAGATATTATTAATCAGTACATATTTAACTTCTAGAAACCTTAATTTGAAAAGTCCTTAACAGGTTTCCATCTAAATATCCACAGATATCCTGAAACGTAACAAAAACTTCTAATATATGTACACAGTCATTATGCAGTCCTGAACACTACACAGGATGAAGTCCTGGAGAAGGTATCTACATGAACCTGGGCTGGAAACTTTTAGTTTTGCATTAGAGTACTTCTGGTTAATTTCTCTAAATGTTTGGAAACTCCAAGGCTGAAAGCAGAAGTATTTGTGAGTATGAGGGAAGTAAGCTTCTTTGACTAATATAAGAAAGACTGAGGTGATTTTGCTTAAATTTTTCAAAAGAAAGAAAACAAACCTGGTCCCTCCAAAATCTGTCACGAGAGGTTTTCAAGTTTGTAGACTTCCCTACTCTCAGGGATTTTCTAACACATTCTGGGAGGTGTTGTAATCTATTTTCCCGGTGAGAGGTAGACCCAGGAAGGCACAAGTTTAGCTTCTCTTTATTATGAAGATAAACACATTAATTTGTATAACAGTGTAACCAAAACCCACATGGAAATCATGTATCGTAGTGTTTAGGCACCAGTTGAACACAGAGGATATCCTGCTTTAAAGATGAAATAAGTCTTGGGGGAAAACACAACAAAAGAAGACGAAACCTGTACGAACAAAATTTGATTAGGAAATGAAGTGTAACTCAGTGGAGACCTATATTGGTGGACTCCAGAAGTATTTGCAATCACTAGGTAATAGTATTAGGCAAGTACTGCAATCACTAGGAGTTTTGACTGCAGAGCCACTGGCAAACTCTGCAAACTGAGGTTTGCAGTGTCTACAATTCAAGGTACTCTTTCAACTCAGGTTGCAGTTTTATTAATTTTGTTTTGTTTCATTGTGTTAGCAGATTTTGTTCAGAAAGGAGAATCTCAGACTTTTGTTACTCTTTTCCTAACTGAATCGTGATAGCATACATACCTGTTTACTCAAACACTAAGCTCTGAAAGTCACAGAGTGACAGTGAATTTGTGGTTCCCTGTAATGCCATTTATACCAAGCCATTTCCCATCAGTGGACTGTACTTCAAAATCTATTTTCAAGAAGTTCTAGTTAAGACAATTGCTTGCACTTACTTGCCTGCCTGCTTTTTCCAGCTCCATAACTGTTGGCTGCATGCTAGGTTTTATCCTATAATAGGAGAAACGCGCATGTTCCTTAAAAGGAAATCCCATGCTGCTGCTCAGATGTGACTCAACTAACTTGGCAAGAAATTAATTCACTCCATCTTCACATCACATCCACACCGACCTGTGCTGAGCCATATGGATGACAAGGTTCAAAGGCTTGGAAGACTTAATAATTGAGCCACAGGCAGTGTGGAGATTAGTGTGGCAGCATTGCTGTTCAGATGAGGCAATCAGCTTCATTAAAGAGTAAATTAAAAAATTACTTAATCTTTCTCTATTTGCAGAAAACCTATGAGAAACTACTGAAACTAACAAAACCAGAATAACTCAATTTGAAAGATACAGATTAAAATCTTATGCACTACGTGTGGTTGATCTGTGTATACACTAACCAATATAGGGAAGCAATAAAGCAATGCCACTATGTCATCTTTTTTTAGTCCAAGTTTTATTGCTACTGCACATTCGGCACACATACCCCCACCATACAAACCAAGAATCTGTCAGGTAGAGCAGTATTCCCAATCACTGTAGGCTATAAAGCAGACTTCTTCACTGTCTTGTCTTTGTACTGCTTGGAAGGCATCCCGGGGAGCTGATGGAAAGCAGCATCTTACCTAGCCCCTGGAGAATGCTGTATGGAAGGGAAATGGGGAGTTACAGATACAGAGGAGGAGGGAGCATTATCTGATTTTATTCCTCTCTGTTTTGTAGAAGTCCTTGTACTGTGTTAGTCACTGTAGTACTGTCTGAGTGCTTTTCAGTTGCTCAGCAATTGAACTGATGCCTGTTCATGTGGGGTTTTTTTCTGTGGGTTGTAGTTTTTTTGTTTTGTGGTTGTTTGTTTGGGTTAGTTTTTGGTTTTTTGTTTTTAAATTCTTCCTCAGGGATTGTTGTATGATGCAGCATTTCATATCTCATCAAGAACACAGGGGGCTGTTAGAGAACATAGTGTCAAAGAAGTGTACCTTCTACCAGGAGCAGTGTTCTGGGTAGAATTGTGTCAGGGGAAGTATATTTTTCATTCTTACATATATGGTCCAAAAGCAGTCTTTGCAAAAAAGCATTATGGCAGTTTTTTAGGTGCACTCTACTGCCTCTCAGAGGAACAGTTATCAAGTGAATGTCTAGAAGGGGACAAATTTACACCTACCACTGGGGCCCTCAAAGCCAAGAAATGTCTTTTTTCCTGGCTTTTTTTTTTTTTTTTCCTCCCCAAGTGGATGACTTAGAAGTGTGTCCTTTCAGAAGCAAACCTGTATTTATAGGTGCATGTTCCTCTTTTCTCCTCCAGGAAGGAAGTATTCATTCATATCACTCAAGAAAATAGGTTTCAGAGAAGAACTATAAATAATGATAAAGTTTCCTTCAAGAGTATTCTTTGTGCCATAGATTTAAAGAAAAACCACGGGTTTTTATCTGAAATAGGTTCTTCTCTAAGGCTGGGCCTACATGAAGAGAAGGAGAAAAACTATTACAACATATGTACTTTAAATGTTAAGAATTCTACATTCTACTCCAAAATGGAAGGAAAAGTGAAATACATGCAGTCTGACTTCATAGATTAATCTTAAATTAGTAACTTCCTTAGCTTTGTTCTAATTCCTGAAAATCTTGCAAATAATCCCCCCTATCCTGAATACAGAATGTGCTTTGATTTGAATTTCAGCTGAAAATGCTAAATCTAAATCCAGCTATGAGAATTTCTGACGTACCTGCAACAAAACTGGTTTTATCATTTTTAGTTGTTTGAACATGAAAATGAAACAAAATGTTTTCCAGTGTGTATGCTAATCTTGGAATTTAGAATGCAGAAGTAATCAAGAAAGTAAAACTGAGCCTTTTGCACCAATGTGAAGTTTTGTAACTTTCTTTGAAAAGCAAACTAACTCTGAAGGGAAGTTTTTACAATAGTTGTAAAAATCACATTTTGTGTATAATTAGTAGTATTTTTCATACATTATTTGGGTGTATGTTTACTAAGTTTGGTGTTTTACATCCCTGTTTAATTTAGGATTCTGTGGTTATGCCTGTGTTACTACACTCTGCACATATTTGTGTTTGACACGGTGTGAATATGTGAAATGAAATGTGTAAACAGGATGTAGATAAATGATACTTCAACCCTTTTAAGGTCCCAAGTGTCACAGGCTGACACTTGTACTCAAGGGTATTAACATGCAAATATATGGAGACAGTATTGTCATGACAGTGTGGTCATTCAGGGAAGAAAAAGGGGGTTGCTGAAATAGTTATAAGATGCAAATCTGAGATGCTGACAGGTTTTGGGTGCAGATACCTTTGAAAGGACTTGTTAAAAATTAACACAGCAGGAGCACTGTTAAAAGTAATGAACAACCCTGGACAGTGAAAAAGGGTATTTCATAGAACAATGGTGCTTCTTGCTATAATATGCTAAAACGTGTTTAAACTAATTATAGTCAAACAAAAGTAAAAATGCCTGGTATCGTTAGATAAGCTGTAATATTTACAGTCCTATTGTAGACTGGACTTTCACGATCTTGTCACCTGATGGTGTGCTTTATCAGTCAAGAGTCTGTCGAGTTTTGCAGGTCCAACTAAACTTGACCCTGACAAAATTTTGAAACTTAGTATTATAAGGATTTCCCATATATTTCAGTAGAATTCTTTGCATTTGCAAGGTTCTGTCCCCAGATCTCTTGATGAGCGGCGTCTTAGATATGCAGTGAGCGCAATCAACATAGTACACTACTCTCCTAGTCTTTTAAGTGGTCTGGATATGGGTAGCATATGAGTGATTATATCTGGGAGGCATCAGGACATTTTTATTTTGCAGTTTGTATCCTTGCACTGTTTGCGAGGAATTTTCAGTGTCACTGCAGTACATTCTTGTGTGAGTTTTCCACACTGCAGCCTGGAAAGAGAGAGATGTTAAAAATGAAAACCAAATTATTAGAGGATGTAATACCACAGAAACTTTCAGTGAGATCTGGCACTAGATATACTAGAAGAAAACGTGATGTAATCAACTTTAATTCAGAATCACCAGCTATCCTTTAAACTGCATGTTCAAAGACACCACATATACAAACAATGTACATACTAAGTTAAATTCTAAATCTAAATTGGCCTAGGTTTTGTTTTCTGTAAGATAATGTTATATGATATGGGCATACTCTTTTTTTCTGCACAAAAGTAAAAAACCCACATATGACGCTGTAGAAATGACAGTGATGAGCTTGTCCATAAAGAATGGTATTTGACAGTACCAAATTGTTACCTGACAGTTAACAGCTCACTTTGTAATCACTAAAGGTTATGAGCATGAGACTGTTGGTAGTTTTAAGACTCATAATCTATTAAATGTTTACATGACTTTTTAGTTCTTCCCTGTCCCAAATTCTGTTCTTGCTTTGTCCCCTGGATAAAGACTTCACAGGAGTCCCCTGACTCTAGTGTTCCTTAACTCACCACCTTTTTGGGTCAGCAGTCTAACTCTTTCTCTTTTTTGCTCACCTTCAACAGACAACCCAGTCCCAGAGCTTTCAGATGAAGCATGTTTACTTGGCGTGCACAAGAAAATAAAGAACAAACTTATCGCCTGAGAAGTTACAGGAAACAGCACATTTGCAAGGTTAGAACTGTGCAATAAATCCTGGCAGCTAGGACAGACCTCGCACACGCACGCATCGCTTAAAAAAACCCGTGCGATTTTCCTTTGGGCCAACTAACGCACATCACTGTGAAGCCAGACCACGCGAGGATGCACTGCTTTTGTTTACCACGGCTGCACAGGGTAAGGTCTGTCCCTCAAACTTGTGCGTGCTGGTCCGAGGCCCTTTGCCTCACTTCAGCTTCCACCTCACAGCGGCTCCCACTGGCGAGGGCAGGCGGAAACTTGAGACAAGCAGTCCTTGCCCCCGCGGTGTCCGGGGGCGGCGAGAGGGGCAGAGAGCTGCAGCCGCCTGCACGGCAGAGGCTCCCCTTCCCGTATCTGCACACCCCGGCGCCCGGCCAGGCTCCCGGCAGCACGGGTTGCGCGGGGGGAGCAGACGCAGCAGTGACCTGTACACA
>NW_020799145.1:2825471-2933948 GCF_003259725.1 Athene cunicularia
GGCCGGTGCAGGACCTGGAAGTCCCGCCGTCCGTCCCTCCCCCGGCTGCCGCACCTCCGCGACGGTGGTGTGTTTGGCAGGAGAACTTCCTCGAGAATTCTTACTTGCGCCGTTAAGCTAAAGGGAAGCAAAATGACAACTTCATCTCACCGCAGAAGGAGGGCAGTCAGTCACAGAAGCATCTGTAGTTTTTCGCTATGTGTCTGTACTGAATTTGCTCCAGGGTGGGGAAGTGTTCCTTTAGATGTGGGTTATGAACTAATGAAATTTATTTATTTTCACGAGGTAATTTTTTTTATATATATGTATATATATATTTTTTAAGAAAAGAACTGCGGATAAAACTTCAGATTTTTCCTTTTTTTGTGCAGCTGAAGTCTAATTAGAACCCCGTTGGCTCTGTCTTCAAATATCCCCTCTCACCTCTTCAGTCTGACAGATGAGAAGGTAACACCTTGCTTTGGTTATTTCTAAATTATTGACAGAGACTATATTCTCTTTGGTTGTTGGGCAGAGGAAAACGTAATTGGGAAAGTTGGGATGCCTACTTAAAGTTTTCAAATGTGATTTTGCACCTGAGATTAGTTATTTAACGGTCAGTGTTTCTGATATTTTAGCCCTGTACACCTTTCCAGTTTATCATCTACTTCTCCACTGGTTCCGTTGTTAGTCATATTTAATATGTATGTAGTTTAGATGAGAAAGAACTATTTCTAAACTTTGTATTTTATGGAAAATCAATATTGACAGGAGATCATAAAGAGAACATATGCACTCTTAAAAAGGGTAGTTTGGATCAGTTATAAGGTTAACTTTTTCTCCCCACCCTGCCCAGTATTCCTAGTAATTGATATGGGAGTTGTATTGTAGTGATGTTCCTTGGGCATATCCGTTTATTGTCCCTTCTTAGCGTCGGTGACAGTAATTTGAGGATTCAGTAGGAACACAGTAGCTACCACTGTCTTCTGCTTGATGAGAATGAGTCCCAAGTGACTTCAGTGGTCTAAGTGGATAATTTTGTGGTAAAAAATTTCAGGATTATGGTGTGAAATGATAGGGCTTTTAAGCAGTGGTGTGCTTTCCAGAGAAGCCTTAAATCTGAGCTGTTTACAGAGTTTTTAATTTTTTTAAGTGCCAACGACAGCAACATAGGGAAGCAGTACTTGCTGCTGGGATAGGGGAAGTTTTAAGGAGCATGAAGCTTACAGAATGCAGAAAATGGTTTGACATTCTTGTTGATGAAATCAGATTGACTGGAACTGCAGAATGGAAAATGAAAAGAGACTGCTGCTGCTTCTCACGTGTAGCTGTTAAGAGCGGTGATTGGGCTAATAAAAACCAAAGATGAAATCTCTGTAGAGTAACTGTTTCCAAACTGTGTGGAGTTAATGTTATGCATGACCACAGAATATTAAAGTGAATGTCTCTACTGTCTTGTACTAGCAATAGCATCTTGCTGAAGTTGTAAGAAAAGCAGTTACTGAACGTTTTTGCCATGGGTCTCTTTATCTCAGCTCTGGGCATTTTTGCAGTATGACCTCATGTAAATAAAAAGCTAAGTGATGATGTTTGCAGTTACAGGAAATAATTAGGATCTCAGCTGAAAGAACCTTAAGAGGGAAATAAACAAGATTCAGATACAGTAATGTTAAACAGATACATGAATTAATGGTGTTAGTTATGGATAAAAGGGAACAGCTATAAATAGTTACATAACTTTCATTAAAAAGGAGATTAACGTAATTAAACATGCAATAATTTAAAAAAATATTTGTTTTAATGGTGGTTTGAAAAAACAACAGATGTGGAAGAAAGCAACCAAAACTTCGTGACTTTTTTGTAAAAGCAACTGGAGGTTTGAGTAGGAGGCTGAACTAGATGACCTCCTGAGGTGCATTCAGCCCTATCCTGTCCTAGTGCTGCTGTGTTGTTATAGGCTAGCATTTATGTTGTAACAACCCCCTGCTTCTTTTTACCAAGGCTTGTATGCAAATATTAACACTGCAATACATAGCTACATTTTTTCCATTTAACTCAGTAGAGCTGCTGTTTCAAAGCCTCTGACCCTGTCTGTGCACTGATTTCAGTGGGTTCCATATGAATTCATATGTCCACCCACAGGGTTCTCAGCATGAGCCCCGTAAGATGACTAATACAAGTAAGACTAGCAAGATCTGAGTCAACATTAGAGCTCACGCTTGCGTTTATATCTAACTTGTTTCAGATGTGATTTCTGTGTCAGAAGGTAAATGAGAAGCTTTCTTGAATTTCTGGATGTGAGGTTTTGCAGATTATTCCATAAGGTTGATCTATCTTTATGGAGACATAAAAAACAACAAAAATGTGTATATACAGGGAAGCTTCTTTATAGTAGTTCTGCTGGAAGAACTATAATCAGTCTTATTTGCCACATACAAGTAGGTGCTCTTTGCTGCATGCTGTGGTGATCTAGAGAGTACATTATATCTCTTACTTAAATGAGTAACACACCTTGTGGTACAGCGAGAGCTACATGATACAAGTGTAAGGTACCTTGTTGCTGTCAGCTGCAGCCTGTGAGATGCTGGAAGAAACAAAGTGATGCCTCACCCCAATGTTAAACTCTCTGGGTTATGCAGCACTGAATGCAGACAGATATAATCCCCTTGTGTTATCATGGGTATTGAAGTACAGCTGATTTGGTCTACTAAAGTAACTTCTACCTTGCTTTCTGTCATGTTGACCTGTACTAGAAAGCATGTTTTATGTGAAGGAAATTTTAAGTACTTCTTTAGTACTTCTTTGCCTGGAAGAGAATTGTCTATCTGATTAGCTATGCAGTCACTGTATATCATACAGCCAAACATGAATATTTGAATCTGACTTATGAAAAAAAAAATCCAATGTGGTGCAGCCAGCTATTGATTTAAAATCAATATAAGCATTGTCCTTTTATGATGTGAGTTGTCTCTGCATCTGTGTCTCTGACACTGACTTCCACAGTAGTATTACAGTGTTCATTTGTTGTTAGTGGATTGCTTTTTAATCATGGTCAAACATTTCCTTGTATTGGGAAGAGAGGCATTAGCTCTTGATGTTTTGATTTTCTCTACCTCTGTCCCTTCTTCTGAGCTTTTTTTTTTCCCCCTAGTATTGTTAGTATTTGTCCATAGCTGAGATAAATCTATGAATTGATTCTGGGTTTCTGTGATGTCACAATACACAGTATTTCAGGTGAATGAGAATGTTTTCGATTCCATTCTTTGTTCATTGGAACACTCTTTCTTGTCTTGCATGTGCCTGTATTAAGCAGAGATTTTGTTGAGCTGCACATCCTGTGCACAGTTATTTTGTTTATCTGCTTACATTTGGCTTAAAATTCAATGCTGTGTAGGAATACCTGCAAATTATTATTGAGGACTTTATTATTTTCTATTTGTTAACATCAAGTCTTATGTCTTCTGTTTTTTGCTTTGTTAGCTCTTGATTTTCATCTTGCTCAAGTGTTATGTTAAACAGTTATCACCAAATTTGTTTTGAGGTTGCCATTCAATACTCACTAGAAAGCTAAAAAATATATTCAATGCCAGGCCTAGGAAATAGAGCTGGAACATTTTATGAGCTTACTAAACTCAAGATTGATTACTCTAGCTGGGACTTTGAACACACTTATGCTTGCATAAATATGTACAGTGTGGTGTTTCTTGCTCTGTGTGCATCCCCAAGTAGAAACTTTTCTGCTGTTTACCTCAGTTCTTGAGCTATGTGTTGTTCATGATGTGAATTTTTATACTGACAGTCTAGTGGAGCTATCTTAGCTGATACTCCCTTTATCATTTTGCTTATCTGCTCAAGCAGTTGCAGTGGATTTCAGGGTTTAAAAGAGTATTTTGCAAGTGTTTTAAATAAATGAAAATATTGTATATGTTCAGTGTGATGTGACTAAAGCATGTGTAATTAAGAAATAAAAATATTTCTTTATGTGAATTTATTGGTCTTAATAATTTATTTTTTGTAGCTTTTAATAATAATTATAAAATCAGTTGAAAACAGTTTGTGAGACCTTGTTTTACACAAACGAAGCCATCCTGTTTTCCAAAAACACAGTGTGGGGACAAGAACTTTGAGATTTTTTTTTGTTGTTTAATACTTATAGTAGTGTTAACATTTCTTAGTGTAGCATTGACACTGCACATATAAAATAGATCTTTAAGAACATGTCCAGTATGCTTTAAATTAATACTTTGTTCTCCATTGGTCTTGGTTGACTACTAGGATTTTCTATGAGCAAATGAATGATGAGCAAAATGTTCATCATTATTCCATCTGTTGTGCTACAGCCTGGGTTTCCAGCACTATGGGATATTTTTGAAGCAAGAAAAACATTTAAATGTCTAATATTGATACATACAAATGTACAGTAAATTTGGTACCTGTATTTCTCAATTTTTAGATGTTTCAGTTGTTAAGTTGAAATGCTGGGGTTTCAACCCCAAGCCCCAAATTAAGGTTGACATAGGGGCGATTCCCACAGCCCTTCACAAAGGGGGGGTGAGTTTGCCTTTAGGCTTCCCTCCAGGGTGTGGCCGGCCTTGCAGGGAGAGCCATTGGGTAAATGAGCCCCACGTGTCCCACATTAAGTGAGCAAAGGTCAGGTGTCCCACTTGGGGATAAAAGCTGGGACCACTTGCAGGCAGGGGCAGTGTCTGTCTGTGAGGTGGATGCCCTGTGCAGAGTTCCCTGTTGGGGAAGGACCTCCTGCCTCCCTGGAACTGGGCTCCAGTCAGGTCTGGCTTTGTAAACGTGGGCTGTGTAGAGATTCAGTGTGTGGCTTCCTTGGTCTTATGTGTTTGGCTTGTTGACTCGGTTGTCTCCCATCCCTTCTATGGGAGACTGCATTTCACCATTTATTCCACCCATTTTTGGTCATGTGGTGGTGGTGTTGGGGTCAGTGGGATTGACGTCAATTATGTATAATCTGACCTGTTTGTACTCCCAGCGCTCACCCATGTACTGACCCTTTTGTATCAAATACAATTTGGTTATTGGTTCATCTTTATGCTGGCTGTGTCCTTTATGCTAGGCCTGATAATTGGCAAAAAATAAGTGCATTTAGTTTGGGACCCCTGTTAACTTCATGAAATTATGGGATTGTTTGCATGGATTGAGCTATAGGGCCACAGGTGGTGCTTGAGTTTTACTGAATATGTTAGGTAAAAGACTAGGAGACTAATGCGAGAGCATTTGAGGACAAAGACTACTGGAAAACAACCATTAATTCCTAATAAAAGAGCAGGTTTTGTGAGTTAAAAAGGTGCTTTGGAAACCTATTAAGATAGTCAGATAACATAGGAGACTCTGAGGACAAAAGCCTTGTAAAAATAGTTTTCAGGTGAGGATTCATGTTGGAGAATGATGTTCACATAAAAATACAGTCTGTTATGTGTGGTGTAGTTGGTGTAGTGCATACTATGGTAGACAGCATAAGCCAGCAAGCATCTTCTCTTTTGCAGCATTTCCCAGTTGTGGGGAATTCTGACATTCTTTAATGTTTGGTGCTGGTTCTGCAGAATGTAACAATACTGTACTATGTTTGTTCATAAGTAACTCTAGTACAGTTGCAAGGGACAGCAATCCCCAGCTCTCTCCATACTTCTCTCTGAAGCAAAGGAGCAACAGGTTGCCGGCATGCAGAGGTGAAAAAAAGCCATCTATGTGTTAGTCGCATCCTCCTTTATATGAAGGAGTACTCCTGTGTATTCAGAAATCAGGAGCTGGGACCAAATAGCAAGTGGTCTGTATGAAGGCACATCCCCTCTGGAACAAGCGGAACCAAAACCATTCTTATTCTAGTCCTGTGGTCTGCAAAGGTAAAGAAGGCAAATTGTTATCCTCAGAAAATGGAGGGAGTAAAAAAAAAAGAGTTAAGTGAAACCTTTAAAGCCCTTTCCTTCTAGTTGAAGGAATCAAAATTGGACACAAAGCCAAATCATTTCCATTTTATAGGTGATGTGAGGACTGCCAAGAGAATTAGTGACCCTGAAAGCATGCATGTTTTTCAGATTTATCAAACTTCTGAAGACATTTCCTCTCACTATGAAATGTACCTCACATGGAGAGAACTGCTTCTTGTACAAACTGATTTTGGAAATTATAACTGGGCATTTCTGATCTTATTCCTGACATTATTTTTGCCATACTTGCAGCTGGCACTACAGGTTCTCTCTTTGGGTTCTTTTTTGAACCACTAGGAAGTTTTATTTTAGTATGAAATATATTACAGTCATATAATTGTGCATAGAAATGTCTTCAGTTTTTATTGTTTTGCAAAATCAGATTTAAGCCAGTTCTACAAGATTGTACTCTGAGTCTCAGATTAGTTGTGTGAGATTTGAATGCCCACTTTTGTGTATTAAGATCAGTGTTAATATGCAGTTTTTAAGCAACAGATTTATTTTCATTATGTGGACAAATTGTCTGCTATGCCTAGTTTTCAGATTTCTGCACTGAGTGAAAAAACAGTGACACTTCTGGGTGTTTTGTGTTTTGATACCATGAGGTTTTGCTCTTTGGAGCAGTAGAAAGCAGACTCTTCCTACTTGGCAACTGATGGTCAAAGAATAGGGGAATTCCTAATGCTGGGGAGAATGAGTGGGAATCCAGACAGAGAAAGGGTTTTGACCTTTTCCTCAGGACTTACAAACCATGAAGTCCAGAGATCTGAGTAAGGTAGAGGTGGTAGTTCCATGATGTGTGTTGTGTCCTCTTAAACTGCCTCTAGTGCATAAGGTGTTTCTTTCCTCAGCCTCTCACAAACACTGCAATTTGCTGCTCCCTCGACTTTGTAAACACAACCACTCTTTATAGGTCTGTGCTGTAAACTGTGTAACAATTGTGACCCTAAGTTAAAATAAAATTATTGGTTTTGTCTTTTGGAACAAGTGGCATGAAGAAAGGGGAACGAACAGGATAACTTCTTAAGATGGCTTGCAGTGCCAGAGAAAATGTTGTGTAACCACATCCTGGATAACCCCAAGGATGGACTAAGCTACAAAAGAAATGTTGAGTTCCCAGTGGAATCTGATGACATGGGATTGCACAAGACCCATATCCTCAGCTGTGGGCAATAAAGCATGTGTCAGTCCAACAGCTGGCTCCCAAAAGGTTGAGACTTTGGAACTATTTTAACAACTGTGTAAATAGGTGCATGGTTTTCTCTTAATTGCTCTGTACCTGGGTCTTCATAAACCTTTGTAACTGTACTGTCTGTATCAGGGGTTTTCTGAATAAATACTTCTGGCTGCTTTTATCTTAACCTGGCTTCAGTTAAAGGTGATTTTAAGGTAGCTGGCTAACATTAGCACATTCTGTTCCTATGAGTCTCTCAATCCCTAAAAGGGGAGCCTAGCACACTAAAACAGTGTTTTGGGCATTGAAAGCATAATGGAGTTGTACTGAATTCCAGTGATTTTTTTGGAAGCATGCTTGCAGAAGTTGGTGAGAAGCATGTTAGATTTAAGCATGAAAACGCAAAACTGTTAGTAGGACTTAGGGGATCTGTGCAAAGCAGGTGCAAAAAATGAGCTGGCATCTTCATTTTTCTTTGTTATTCATTGGCAGATCCGAAAGCAGTGTGATGATATAGACTGAGGTCAAAGTGGAAAATAAATAAACCAGGAGGTTTCTTTGGTTGATGTTAATGAGATTACAGCAGTATAAATCAGAACCAAATCAATTGGAAGCTATGTCTTCAATATAGTTAGTTACATGTGTGATTATAACACACACTGATGTACCTGAAGTAGCTCATATTCCAGCAGCTGGAAGCCACAGCAGTATAAATTGCAAAGGACACTTGGAAATTTCATGTTGCTTTTTCTACCCAAGCTGGCTCAGATATATTAACAATGTTTAGAAGGATGTCTTTAGGCTGCAGCAGACTTAAGCCATACCATAATTTTCTTGGGCTTTGATGCTTTTCCAAGTTTGTTTTCTAAGAGCTCTGCCACTTGGTTAGCCTGATAGTTTATCAGTATTTTTGCCCATGGACTCACAAAACTGAGTTTCAAACTAACTTTAGAATGTTAGAATGTTTTTACTTTGTTTTGTAAAAAAGATTGCAATATTTGTCAATTTATCGTGGTTCTGTGAGTTTCGATACATAATTTCTTAGAACTCGTGAACCTAAGGTAAAAATTTTTGGGTAAATTGATAATACATGGTGTATTCTTTTACCATTTAAGGTAATATGCTGTAATTAGAAGATTCTGCAAGGTGGTGAAATAGCATTTCTTATACTCAGATTTTTTGGAAGGAAATCTGAAGTTTGTCATTACCTGCTATTACAGCAAATTAACCACATAATAAGCTAGAAGACATTGTCTGCCCAGTTTTATTCCTGCAGTAGCCTTGACTGCTCTACCAAGTTCTGTGAAGTATCTCTGAGCAGCTTTATATTTAGATTACTTGAAGCCATTTGTGGAAATATGGAAAAGCTTTAGTTTTAAACATTGTGTAGGGCATTTGGTGCTTTGTGTTAATGTGTCAAACTACTTTTCTCCTTCTTCCACATCTAAAGACTATCTTGGCTAAGAAACCCAGTATTGTTTTGACTTGCCACAATGTTGCTGAAGTATTTCTGACTGAGAATGCCTAAGAGGAAGTGACCTCAAATGCCCTTTATCATACTGTTAAAACACTAGGTTAACTATGTGTTGGAGCCAGGAAAAGTGGTGGTCTTTTTTCACGCTAAGGGGACATGTAGAAGGAGAACAAGACTATATAATCCCTGATCCTGGGTGGACGGACGGTTAATATAGATGAAAGGGAATTCTTTCCCCCAGTCCTCTCTTCTGCAGGTGGAACAGGCCTCACTTCCCAGTCTATTTGCACAGGGTCTGCTACAGTCCCCGACTATGTTGGTGACCTCTGCTGTGAACTTGTTCCTGTTTGTCAGTGTTTCTTCTGGGGATGGGATAGGTCCCAGACACAGAATTTTAATTCAAGTAAGATCTGAAACTTGTCAAAATCCTAAAGAAATGCCAGGAGAGTAGGCAGTCAGAGACTTTTCAACAACCAAACTGGGAATATTTTCCTCTCCCAGTTTATGTATAAAAATAGTCATAAGAATATGTGATGCATTAGTTTTAAACCCTTGAAGGACGTTGTGACCAGAAACAATCTGTTCAGTTCATATAATTATAGCACTTCTCTTCTTTAATGAACTGCTCAGTTTGAAGAGTAAAACGTGTTTCGATAAATTTATTTGGTTATGTAGCATTTCTTTAGAAGGGTTGTATTTAATAATCTCAGCTGTAGATTTTTTCTTTGGATTTGTTACGTTTAAAATTTCTAACTGTAGCATGCCAGAAATAAGTTAAAAATTACTGTCTTAAACCATAGCCAATGTGCTTGTTAGCATAATGTAATTAAATTAAAACTCAAAGTCGAGATAGAACCCATTAAGTTTTATCATGGCTTACATAAAAATGCAACATAATGCGTCTTGTTTCATTTAAAAAAAATGGTACAAAACTATTTGACTGCTTCAGTGATTAAATGTGCAGAATGACAGCTTAAAAATGTGCAAAACATGATTTAGATTAAATGCTCTCTTCAACTTCAATCATAACTTAAACTATTCTAAATTAATTTGAATAAATCAATGTCTTGCCCTCAGATTGCTGAGTACTTAATTACACACAGTTTACATGCATGTGATACATTTTAGTTGTGGGTTTTTTTAATTCCCTTTGGTTCTGTAAGATTCATGGACTGCTAAACCAACTGGAACTCTTGGAGTATTACAGCCTTTTGTTTTTGTCACGTCATTAAACTTCAATCAGTTGAGACCAATGCATTCTGTTTTGCTGGAATCTCTTCTAGAGACAGTTACAAGGGTATGCTGGTGGGATATGGTTCTCTTAGCAACCTGAATTCTTGAGTGAGTTCACAAATCAAGTTAGTTTTAGTATTTGCCTTTTGTAACAGTTGTTCTGTAGCCTCTTTCCTTACTAATAAAGTTAATTGTGGAATGTAAATTTCTTCCCTTGAGGAACATAAATGTATGATGAATCAGTATGCTATTTTTTGGCATCATTTAATGGTACCTAAATTTGTTTCATAAGAGCTTTTATTATTGATATAATTTATTCCTGAAATTCTTTTATTTCTGACTGAGAATCAGTCTTGTACTTGAGAAGCTAATTATATATGTAATGTTAGAACACTTGCCTTCTATTTCCATTTCTTTTTGTTTTATATTGCTTTTTACATTTCATGTTGCTGCATCTATTACCAAATTAAGATGAGCTAAAATATTAGGCTGTTTTCTTGATTATTTAAGATTAGTTCAAAATGGGAAAGAAGAGATTTTGAGAAATCGTAAATTATTAAGCAAAATATCTTGTTTTCCTCTATTTGAGAAATATATTTGTTTGGAAACAGTAAGAATGCATGTATTACCTCTGTGGTGGTATTAATTGAAACTATCTTTGCTTATTTCTGGTTCAAAAGCAAATATAAACTCTCATCTAAGAGTTAATTTGTTATAATCCAGTACAACAAATTTAGAACACTTACCTGTTGTTTGGTGCAGTATCGTTCTCATCTTGACATAATTTCCAGTTACTCACTGAGCCTTTAGAGAAGGAAACAAAGCAAACAAAACTGATAGATATCCTTTTGCTGTCAAGGAAATCATCCTCCTTGGTAATACATTAAGGAAAAAAAAGAGAGACTAAGGGAATAAGAGCAATATAAAAGCCTCCCTGGCAAAAACATACAAGATGCAGCAACAGAGTTAAATGGACTTGTAGAGTCATTTGGTAAGGTTATACATCAGATGCCAGAAAAAATAAAGTTTTTTAAAATTGTAGAAGTGGACTTTATAATCTGAATTATATTGCACTACAAACTATTTAGAACCTACAAATGAGTATCTCAAAGACACTGAGGGGAGAGCATAATATATCCTTACTGCTTCTGAATAGTTATGTTTCTTGTGCTGTAAGAAAAAGAATTTTCTTCTTGCACAACAGTAAAAAAATTGTTGCTTTCCTTCATCACAGTAGTGAAGCAGGAGATGAGTTTACAGGCAGGAAGAGGAACTCAGTAGGCTTCTGGAAATAAAATGACTTCAAGTAAGGACGGGGCAAGTATATAAACAGCTTTGTCTCTTCATACTTCCAGATGCATCTCTGTTCTTTACCTTCTTACCATCTCTTTCTTTAGTCTTCAGAACTTTTCTGTTATATTCACATCTCTCCTGTTGTGGCTTTGTTTCTTTCTTACATACCTTTCTTCAGTCCCATTAATAAAAGAGCCATTGGCTGTGCTGTTGTTCTCAGGTTAAGTAGGTTTAAAGATCGCTTTCTGATCTTGACAATAGTCAAGGTCAG
Source organism: Athene cunicularia (assembly GCF_003259725.1). Lineage (NCBI taxonomy): Eukaryota > Metazoa > Chordata > Aves > Strigiformes > Strigidae > Athene > Athene cunicularia. The sequence continues at coordinate 2,836,850 of NW_020799145.1, forward strand.
ACCTACTTGGAAGCAAACTACAGGGCCCAGATCCAGCCAAGTATTTTGCCTTTCAGGTAACATTGATGAAACAACCTTTTGTCTTTCTGGATCTGTTGTTATCCCCAGATTTACTCCCCAGTAAAGTTTTGATCACCTCTGGATGGGAAAATGGGAAGAAGATAAAATAGCCAAAAAGCACATTACATAAAAGCATTATTAAGATCACAAACTATACACCAAATATAGTTATATTTGCAAGCTGGGCTAAACTATATTAAAATTGTCTGGGAGGCTGGAAAATTGATTTTTCAATTGGAGGAGAACTGTTGCTTGTTTTGAAGAGAAAATTAGGTTTGATTTGTTAGTGGAAGAAACAAATTGCTTGTGAAAAACAGATTGTGAGAAGACTCAGTTCTGTTAGCCTCAGTGGGCAAGGGTGTGGTGTTGTGATTAGAATTTATTTTGAACTGTGGGGAATGAGAAGAAGCTGTGTTTATCTGGAAGGAAAAGAGACTGTCAGGTAACTTGGCAGTGGACTGGATGAAAACTGATGTTTAGTCTGACATACAGGGATAATGGGAGGAAGTTAAAATGTATTATGAATGGTGGAAGAAAACCCAGATGACAGATGAGTAAAACAGTGCAAGAAAGTGTGGGTAATTGAGTGGTTCCATACTGGAAATACCGACAGTGCAAGTCCTTGTATGTGTCCTTCTAACCTCAGCTGTTAATGTACATGTTTAATTATTCCAACAGTTATAGCTGTTGGAAATTTCAGTGAGGCTGGTGTTTTGAAAATGGGGAAGTCCTTTCTTTTGATAAGACTTTGGAAATTCTCTTTTTGTAACATCCATATAGACAGTTGATCAAGAGAAGATTGATACTGGTAGGCTTTTAGGGCTGCTGTTCATGCTGTGTTGGAGTTTCTTGCTCATTTTGATTCACCATGGTTGAGGGCTGTAAGTGAACATTAAAGAATTCATGATTTGAACTAAAATTGTCTCTAAAATAAACTAGAATTTATTGTATCTAACACATGTGCGTTCACACATTCTGTACTTATTCTTCACCAATAGCTCTTTAATTTCTTAACAGTGGAATGAGCAGAATATGTATTTCACATTGTGGTTCTGTCCTTATTTAGATGTGTGGTAGAATAAAGTAGTAGTTTAAGAAACCTATTTGTTTTATCGCATCTCTGTTTTACTGTCACAGATAGTATACAGGATTAGTTTTGCAGTCATAGTTTGTGATCTCTCCTTTCCTCTTTGTTCCTACATACTTTTATTTCCTTTCATCTGTGTAATGGGTGAGGTCCTTTTGAAGGCATAATTGAAATACCAGATTGCAGTACTAATGATGGGTAGTGAATTGCTACATAAGGCTATAACTGTTTTAAGTTACTGAAACAATTTTATACTCATAAATGTGTAATTGTACATGCAGTGTTTACGGTAAAATGCTATACAATTCTGATGTTTCTTTGAGAGGGTTTCTTAGTAGGTATCATTGCATGCATAAATACACAATTATCACTATTTAAAATTATGACTGTTTAATGGAACATTAATCTAGGTGATGACTAGAAAATTTCACATGCTTTCAAAATGTAATTAGAGCGTTGCAAATATGTTATTACTAATGCTATTGTTTCTGCTAGTTTCAAAGCATTTGAAAAGTATTCTTGGTGTTTAGCAAGTAGATCATCAGAATGCTACTGTTGAACTAGTTCACACGAAGTCTGGCTTTAGCAAATCTCATTATATGATTACAACCATACTTAAAGTGTTAAATCGTTTGTACAAGTAATGAAAGAAATGGCAGGTCAGCAGTGGATTACACAGACTGTATGTGGGAGAGTCAGTTTGTTAATTTATCTTTTCATTTTTGCCCTTGTAACCTGGAAATCCTTGAGTAAAGAACATCATGTTTACTGTCAAGAGTACTATGGTGATTAGGCTATTTGGAACAAATGCATGATATCTAGACTCAATAACAGTAACACATCTGTTGACATTGCAATTGTGTTTTTCACGCAAAAAATAGATGAAAAAAACTTACATGATTTTTAGCTCACTAATATTGCTGGAACTAATGGAAGTAACACTAATCAAAACTTGATCATGGTTCAGCAAGAAATGAAGTAATTTACAGCACAGAAACAAGAAAAATTTGGCAACGCTACCCTTAATGGTAGCATAAAAATGAGTTTTCCAGAACCACCTTCTAGATATATTTTCTCTCTAGATATATATTTCTAGGATTTATATAAATTTCTGAGTTAACTTGTTTCTCTGTTTGAAGTCAGGATTATCTGCAAACAGGCTGCACTTAGAGACTGTTTTGTATAGTTCAGTGGTTGTGTAAATGGCCTGATCAGTAATTTATACTTCTAATGGTTTGTTTCTAATTACTGACTTGACAGCTGTTATACAAGAATACATTGCAGATTATCAACTCCAAAAGCAACTTGTATGTTCTTGAGTGATAAGGAAATTAAATACTAGGGAGAGCTGGCTTTTTTTCTTCTACGGAAAGGAAAAAAAACCACCCAAATGTCTCAAAGGGGCAGAATAAGTTCTTTGAGTCCTGCTGCTAGGAAAGGAAGGAGAAAATGGGAAATACAAAATGCCCAAAATAAACAAAGGAAAATAAATTTAAAATGGGGAACTTTTATAAAATACAGAATAGAACAGGTCTATGAAGTGGAAAAAACAAGTGAGGGTGTGGGGTTTCTTTTTCCCCCCACTTTTTTTTCTCCTTTTTTTGTCTTTTTGAGGGTGCAGAGAGGATTATGATCTATAGAAAAGAAGGGAAGATCATAAAACCAGAGGAAAATGTGGAAGGGGATTTAGCTGCCAGCATAATCACAGTACTGCTGGACTGGAGGTTCAGTTTGAGAAGTATTTTTGGGCTTTGCAGGCCCAGTATAGGCACTATATTTGCATTTGTGTGTTAAAGGGCAAAATATTTAGTCTCTTGTCTTGAGTCCTGCTACCACCTTGGAAAAGGTTGTGAAATGAAGGGCCAGTAAAGGGTGTTCTTCAGCAACTGATTAAAAGCAGTACAGAAAGGACTGATCTGAGAGCAACTGTAGCTCTAGGAAGACAGTTGAGCTATGTGTGGGACAGCTTTGGATTTGTAAAAGGAGGAAGATATGACGACATTTCAGCTGTTTGGCTGCAGTAGAATATACACTTGTTTCAATGAGCATTCACCAGAATCTGGGCACTGGCATGTGAAGCCTTTGACTGGAGAGCTGTATCTCCTGTATTAGTGATGTGACAGAGGTTTCCCATCCAATATGTCAGTTACAGACACATAAAAGCAGAGTGTAAAGGAGAACACCAGGACAAGTGTTTACTGGTTTTGTTCACTTATGGAGTAGAATAACTAATAAGGTGAGGTGGTGTTAAGGAAAAGAGGTTTGTCAAGGCTGGGATGAAAAGGTATGTGGAAACTTAGTGTCACTGTTACCAACACTTCCTACAAAAATGCCTGATAAGAGGAGTGAGGTCCTTGAGAGGAAAGCACTGAGAAGAGAGAGGGGTAAGGAAAGAGATAGGGTTAAAATTTTTGAGTACTGTCACTGTCTTCTATGGCAGGGGCCTAGCAGGCAAGGATCCTTTGTTGATTGAGTCAAAGGACAACTGAATTAACTGGCATTGAGTAACATAGATGGAGAAGGCTAGTAGGTTTATATTTGTCGTTGTTTTATTTCTAGTACTGCTGCTGCAGTGATAAAGCGTGTGCATTAAACTGACAAAGTCCTTGCACCTAGATACACAGTACTGCTATAGTAGTTGAAGGAATTAAAAGAAATACTTTTCGGATATATATAGGTGGCTTTCACCAAAGCACTGATTCTGTTATTTGATTTAATTCAGTATAAAATAAGGTTCATAAAATGTTAAGAACAAAAGAACAATCATAAATGCATATATGATTACAGCCCTTGAAGCAGAAAAATTTGAAGTGCCTTTAAAGAGGATCTGCAACTGGATTGTATCTTTTTGTTCCTGTATGTTTTAAAATAACCAAACACTTCTGTTCAAATAATTCAGTATTATCACTAGGAGCCTGGTTTCTGATACTTGCCTAGTTTAAAGTACCCAGCTTGTTTGGGGGTCAAATTGAAAAATGCATTAGATTAATATGCAAAAAGCAAGTCAACAATCAAACATTAAACTCCTTAACCTGACTGAGCTGCAGCTTGTTTATTTTGATTTCTAATTTTCTTTTTTTCTGTCAGGATTCAAATACTATTTCACTGCTTGGACCTTCAGTCAAAGTCTTATGAAATCAACAAAATTAATTTGAATGCTTCTTCATTTTCATTTTAAGCTATGTGGACATGATAAAAATATTTGAGTAGTGTGACTCATCTAGTAACTGAATAAATCTAAGCAGGTGTTATGTAGCAAGAGTTTATTTTCTAATTGAGGTTGATTCTGAGTTATTGCTGAGGTAATTAAAAGGCTCTTCTGGATAGAGGATAAAATATAGCCTTTTGGAGGCAACCACCAGTATTTTAGCACCTACTGGACTTGTTACTTAGAGAACGTTTCTGTGTAGTGGGTCCTGTTGTTTATTATTAAAGCTTTGAAGTTCTTGGTAAAAGTTTAACAAGCTTCCATGTCCCAGATCTTTCTTGCAATGTAAGTTAAGTGTTGAGAGGATGTATGGGAGAACTTCCATACCAGTTTCCACTTCACTTGAACCTTCTAAAGGTAACAGAGGGCTAGGAGCATGAGGGCAGAGAGTGGACAGCATGAAGCAGGTTATAGTCCTTGCTTGTGTTTATTGACAGACCAGATTGCAGAGACAAATACTTCATTGTAGTTGCAAAGGGAATAAAATCCTTTTAATCTCCAAACATTTTACAATTAAGCACCTCTCTTCTTCACTAAAATGGTTCTTCTCATTTCATTTTATTGTCAAATTGAGAGTAATACTTGCTGGCTGATATAACCATCCCATGACCTATACTGGCAAAAAGAGTGGTTTTGAATCCTCTTCTACCTTTATGTAGAATCCAGAAGGGTAGAGTACATTTTCAGGAATGAGTCTGTGTCTCTGACTTTATTTCTTTTTCCATCTACAGATTGAATTTTCTGTTACGTGGAGTAAAATACAAGTTTCTCTCATGTAGTCTAGCAAAGTGTATTGTAGAGTACTATGAAACATCCTCCAAGTTTGAGGAGAGGGACTGTCTCATTGTAAAGTTTGATCTGCATTGTTCGAAAAGAAAAAAAAAAAGAAATCTCATTAGTCCAAAGAAAGTTTAAAACTGGACTAGCCGCTTTGTTTGCTTTTGTTGCGTAGCAAAGTTCCTACATAAGAGTAGAATTTTGGGTTACTGTTCCTTCTTCCTTATGCAGATTTGCATTTCCTTCACAGACATTTTTGTGAGTCATAAGCTTCTCCAGCAAGTTCAGTGATTGTCAAATATGTACAATTTCAATGCTGACAAATGTTTATAAATGACAGTTTTATGCTTTCATTTAGCCTTAAAATGCTTAACAATTGCAAAAAACCAATATTTGTAATTTATTTTCTAGATAGTCTTCAGACTAGAAAAATCTTAAATGTCACTCTTGCAGGGACTGTAGAACTATATTTCTGGTTTGGATTTCAGCTGGGTGGTATGTAAAGGTAAAGTTGTCTCAATCCTTGCTGACTAAATCCATTGATTTTTATGTATATGTTTTTATGTAGAAAGTTTGTAAGTAAAATTGAATATCCATAATGCTACACATGTGTATGTATAAAGAAGAGATAATCTGATCCATACATATGGGTGGTGCTTATAAAATATATTTACTGCTGAATTATATTGAAAATTTGTATTGAATTCATTCTCAATCTGCCATCAGTTATTATTAACTGCTACTTCTCAGGGCATACTCATTTGTTTTCTAGGTGTACCCTGCATTTTTCTTGGGTATCTAACTTTGCATCTGTATTATTAAAATACATTTCTTTTGAATTAATGTTATGTTTGAAAGGGCAGTCATTTTGTTGGATTGTGCTATTCTAGTTCAGAGCTTCTTAATACTAGATCACCGGTGGCATGCAGGAATGAATCCAGTGAAAGACCACCACAGATGGGTAGGGGTGGAGTACATGTTGTATGAGGGGCTGAGAGAACTGTGTGTTTCCATTTGGAGAAGTCTGAGGAGACATTGGTTTGTTGTCTTCAGCTACCTGATGGGAGGCTGTAAAGAATATGGAGCTGGACTTGTTTTTGAAGGTACATAGTGTTTAGATGAGAGACAACAGACGTAAGTGAAAACATGGGATATTTTTGTTAGGTATTAAGGAAAATTTTTTTAGCAGGAGGATGGTCAAACACTGGAACAAGCTGTTCAGAGTGGTTGTGAAGTATCTTTGAAGACGGTAAAAACTTTGGGCTTTGAGCCTGGCATATTTTAACTCTGCTTTGAACAGGGGTGTTGGACCAAATGATCACCATAGGTCCCTTCCAACTATATTAGTCTATGATTTATTATTAATTATAATTTATATCAGCTTTTGTCACTTTCATGCATAATAGTTGTGACTTGGTTTTGTTGCTATATGAAAACAGTGTATTGTCTCCCACCAAAGAAAATGTTTACTTGAATTGCACCTTTGTATGAATAATTATAACTTCAGGGTAAACAACCCTGCTTGGTTTTGATTCCCTGTTGATAATTACTTTGGGACTATAATATGCGTGACAGCCTCTCTAAAGTATCTTTTTCGCTTGTTTCTTGAAGTGAAATGCAATGAGATACTAAGTTGAAATCCTTGCAAAAGCCTGCTGAACCAGTAGATTTATTTTTTAAAAAAGTGTCTTAATGTGAAAAAAGTATGTTCATGGCCTCTTTCCTGTATGAAATCTTTTCAGATTTTCCTTAAGTCTCTTTCTAAGACAGTATAAGTTTCCAGCCATAAACTCGCTTTCTTAACTCTGCTGGTTGTCCTGTAGATTTAGAGAACTTTGAATTATTTTTTTTCAGTGGTGCATTCATTGAGGATACAGTTCCATGTCAGTGTTGGACTACGGGACTAAGGCATGTTCCCATAGATTTCTCTGCACCGTTGATAGCAATCCTGTGTCTGTGGAGTGAAAGAATGCAGAGAACTGATCCTGCTGAACTCTGTAAAATGGTCCTAACTGAAATTGATTTACTGAATATTGTCACAGTACAACTGCAAGTGCTGACATAAGGGAGCGAGTAGAAATAGTGAGAGTCAGAGTGGGACTTAGGCATTCCACATTTTCACAGCTTTAAGCCAGTGTGAAATCAGTGTCCTCCAAGGAGAAGTTAGGCTGCATTAACCTTCATATTTGAGACTTTAAAAAAGTAAATTTATAACTAGATTTATTAATCATTAGATAATTAAAGTAATCTTAAGTTTTGGTGATGATGAAATAGGGGTGTGTTTTTGTAGGCATTCAAAATTAGTTGAGTTGCCTGTTCAACTCAAAATGTAGCTGTCTTGCATGCAAATTTGCAAGTAAATGCACTTGATTCACTGGATTTTTATTTCTGTGACATGTTTATACAGTAGGTATCTCAAAATAAATGTGTAGCATTATTAAACCCTTTAAACTGGGAGAAAAAGCAGGCTAGTATGAGTCTTGCTGCCATTTGTAATGTGTTGGTATATGATTAATGTCAACTCTTGGCTGCTGCTGTTCTAGATAATTTTGTAATATGAGATGGAAATCGTGAATATCCACAGCCAACACAAACAATTCTTTTAGTGATAAAATTTTTATGTTTAAGTATACTACTTTTTATTTAAAAGTTTCTGTGCTTTTTCATGGGGTTTGAATGGATGTGTGTAGAAGAGTTAATCAGGAACGCGTCTTGAAAGATAGGGAATATAAAGTAAGGTTCCTTTGGACTTTATCAATTACATGTTGGTCCAAAATGTATTCAGAAGGTTTTGTTTGAAGTTGTGATAATGGGTACACTCTCCTCACCTGCTTCTGTTTCTTTGTCAACAGCTCGCTTATTACTAGAAACTGTGCTAATGATTTCAAGAATTCCACTTTTATAGAACTGTCTTCATTCTTCTTGTATGTTAGTTAGCAATGCCTAGCATTTGTGTATGAGAATTGAATGAATATGTTTGTGTGGGTTCAGTTTTCTTGTTGTCTGTCAATTTGTTTGTGTATCACATAGGCATACCTAATATCCTTATCTCACATTATTAGTTAAATGCTTCCCCTAATGCTGTTCCAGATAGCCAGTGTTGACTAGTGCCCTATTTGAGATGCAGACTTTCCAGTTCATGCAGCTCTCTCTGCTGGTCAAGATGTATAATCAGACCTGCCTTAATAAAAGCACAACCCAGATTCTTCCTTTAGTATATGCTTTTCCTGGAGAAGATCAGTTGCCTTCCTTCTCAAGTCCTTTCAAGATCTGTGAATACTTAAGTTGTATAATTCTGTCTCACCCCATGTTGTGTCCTTGCCAGATGGATTTGCAGTCCTGCCTAATCCTGCTGCCATGTTCTGTGTCTTTCTCTTGAGAGGAGAATGGCCTGCTTGCTTTCTTTTCCTTTCTTGCCCTGTGTACCCAGTTATTTTATTATGAAGTCGATATTTTATAATGACTTGTCTTTATGTTATGCAAGGACTGCTCATGGTAGGTATTTTCTTCATACCTGAAAATATCTCTCTGTGCTTCTTTGAGTGCTTTTTTTATGTGCTTTTTCATCACTTGGAAGTTGACTTGTTGAGTTGCCAAAAGTCATTCTGTGTATTGTAAGTTAGCTAAGTCCCTGTGATCTCCTTCCCTTTTGGGATGCAGAAAAAGCAGATTGCCTAGTCAGTGGGATGGGAGAAAAAACCTGTAGAAAGTGACACTAAAAGATGGAGATAGGGAAGATTAGAAGAGGAAGAGGAAATTACATGGAAATAGGAATTATGTGGTATTGTAAGTTAATCATTTGAGGAGAAAAAAAAATTGAAATGTATCTCTAACTTAATGGCTAGAACTCGTATATCTTCTGGTCTGATGATTTTCGTGTTTGAAGGCCAGAGGGATTTTCAGAACTGACAGACTGCTTAGCACTCACTGATCTCAATTAATCTTTGGAGTGATTTTTATATTTTAATTCAGCTAAGTGCATCCTTTCTTGTAAACCTCTGAAAACATGGCAGAAGTTGACCAGGACACTGAGCAGCCCAAATATGTGCCATACAGTTGACAAGATAGATGAATATTCATCTGAATATTAATCTGGCAGATAACATCACCTGTCTGCATATTCCTACAAAATGTTACTGAGACTTTTTTTGTTCCCACCAACCTACCCCAGTGATGATTTAAATACAAAGTCATCTTTATCCTGAGTCTAATACTAGTTTGGGGTGAGAAATGAACGCTGAATTAATCTGATAGTGGCGTCAGGGGCCTGATATCTGGCAGGCATTAAAAAAGCTGTAATATTCACTATGTTTTTCTCTTTTAGCATAATACCACATATGATTGATAAGAATCTGTTCCCTTCTATATGTCATTATTATTACAAAGGCAGATGACCAAAATCAGTTCAGTCCTATTTCATGTACTTCACTGAGCATGTTTGATGTATTTTAGTTTGGTTTTATTTGAATTATAAGCTTAGTTTGCCAAATGCTGTAATTCTTCTGTATTGGGAAAATGGATTAAAAAGTTGAATCTACTTTAAAAATATCTCAATAGGAGTATCTTAGCTCTTATTTTCCTTGTCTTCATTCTTTGTAAGCAGGAAAACAGATACATTTTGGAAAGTTAACAGTGCTGAGATTTGTATTACTGGTCTCAAAAGGCCAGTAATCATCTGTCTCAGAAATTGGAACTGAATGCTTCAACTGCATGAAGACAAGACCGTGGTTGGTAGGAAACTGAAATATTGACAAGGTGCTGTAGAAGTAAATGACATGTAGCAATGCATGTGTGTTTGGATCAAAAATAAGTGTTAAGTCATCTTAAATGCTCACATAAAAATGTTTGGTTCATCCTGGTGTAGCATTTATCACTTAGCAGGAGAATGCTTTTGTGAAGTTAAATAATTATAGAATGGATCGATTTCTATGTGATTCATCCACCAGTCTGTTGTGACACACAAACCTATGACAACATATATACTTATGTAGGAGAAAAAAGTAACTCTCAAGTAACTGTTCTCAAGCAGTTGTATCTGTCCTACAAGATTTCCCTGAGCCTATTAGGTAGCTTTAATTGTACAGCATTTCCCTTATAATGTATTTTCCTAAGTGCAATCAACGTCTGTCCAACTTCTCAGAAGTTCCAATCTTGGCTGAGGACTGCTGCATAAATTATATACAAATGCGGAACAGAAAAATTGGCCTAGACTTTGCACATAAGACAGTATACAGCAAATATAGACAGATGAGGAAGAAGAGCAAAGGGCCAGTAATGGTCAAGTTGGCAGGTACAACTTCAACATCATTTTAGTTTCTTTCATTTAGATTTTGTGTAGGTGTTGGAATCTTAAGATGGTGAAACTGAATGCAATTGCATTACTGGTATGATGGATGTTTTGTGGAGAGCACCTCTTTGCAAGATAAGCAGTATGGAAGAGGTTTATTTCAAACAATAATTGAGAAATAGAGACTGGGTTTTTGCATCAGTCTGGTGGGGGATGAATGGGAAATGGAAACTGCCTGTGAAGATGAAATAGTAGAACAAGAAGAAGGAATGAGCAAGGTCAGAAAATGAAATAGAATAAGTAGAAATACAGAGATCAGAGGATGGATCAGACACACATGTCAATTTGTGATATCAAGTAGAGGAATAGTAGTGGAAGGAAAAAAACCAGCCAGAAGGGTAGAGAGGTAAGGCCATTTAGCAGTTTGCCCTGAGAAGAAATCAGGACAGGAAAAAGCAGAGAAAGGAGATTGGAATCTGAAGTGCAAGTTAAGCAGCATTCTGGAGACAATGTCCTTTTCCTTATAAAATCACAATGTTAGTCATATGCACTGGAAGTTCAGGCTGATCAGTTGCAGTGTGGGCCTCAGCCTGAGTGGAAACAGAAGCTTATGGAGGTGCTGAAGTGAGGTGAGAGAAAGAATGGAGGGGGCAGAAATAAAGGGGTAAGTGGAGAGATTCAATAATTATGTGAGTAGACTGAGAAAAGAAGAGAAAGGAAATCAAATGTGAAGTGGCCAGTGCTGATGGAGAAAAGTTGTGGAATGGTGGCATGTAGAATTGTGGGACTGAAGATTGTAGGGGAGAGATCCATTATCACAGAGCATAATGTTGTTTGTTGGAGGTCCTTTGGCTGACTGAGAATGAATACATTCTCTGGCTCAGTGGGAGATCAGACAAAGACAAGAACACACCAAAAGCTAGCCAAGGGTCAGAAACTGAAGTTTTCTGGGCTGTGAGGAGAGCTAGAGAGCTATTTAAGGATGAGGGTATTAGAATAAGGAATTGAAATGAGTGGAAGGTGAGGAGGAAGGATGTTTATATACGTGCTAAAAGTAGGGCATAGGATGTTATACAGAAGCATAAAAATCTCTCTCCTGTATTGACCCCAACAGAATGTTGATTTGGTTTGTATTAACAGTTAGAAATCATTGTATTATCAATTTTGCATAAACATTGGAATTGGGAACATTTAGATATTCACTGTACTCATGGTGCAATGAGTGCAAATTAATCCAACATCTGACAATGTGAAATGCATTGACTTATTTGTTTCAAAAAACACAATGAAGGTTTTTTTCTTTTAAGATTTTGTATGCTATAACTAGATGATGTGTAATAGTGCTGATCAGTTACTTTTCACTCAGAACTGACTTAAGAAAATGAAATGTGGTTGTGGCTTTCTTTCCTTGAGCACTATGCCAACCATTTTGTGGTTGGTTTTTTTTTTTTTGTTTTGTTTTGGGTTGTTTTGTTGGGTTTTTGTGTTGTTTGGTTTTTTTTTGTACTTACCAGCTGCCAATATTTTTCTTCTGCCAAGCAGTTAAAGCTCTTTCCTTGTTACACGTTGCTGATCTTGATCAGTGCCCAAAACACTGCTGTAGGCTTTTGGCAGTGATATAGGAATGATGTTGCTGGGAAAAGGATTAAAGTTACAAGGTAATGTGGTGTTAAGAGTAAAATATATGGGGAAAGAAGAATGATTGAAACCCTCAAATAAAACACCCTTGATGTGGAAAGTCTGACTGTTCTAAAATCAGGAAAGAAAGAAAGAAAGGAGTACAGTCTATGAAGGCAATTCCTGCAAATGATTAAATATCATTCTGCCTTAATCACAGGTAAGAGCTACTTTGAAGATATGAATACAAGGAAGTCTTGAATGTGGTATTAATGACAACTGCAATAATTGAACTGTAAACAGCCTGATCAACAAACATGCACTTCTACCTTTTTTCAGGTGCCACTTGTAAAGAACACAAAGATAATTTTGTATTTATCCTAGTTTAAGATGTTTGTGAAACTACACTGGGAAAGTACTGTTGTAGGCTTGCCCTATTCCTGAGCTCTTCGCTGCGTACTCATTTATGGCCCTTCTTAGAAGAGCTAGATGTGCCTTTTATCTGATCCTGTTTGCCTGTTCTGAAGCAAGTGAACAAGCAAATGGCTTGAAAAAAACAAGGAGAATTAACTCTCAAAATTATGTTTGCCTGTTGTAGTTTAGGCGCAGAATAAATAGAAGTAACAGAATTGTGCCATGGGCTGTTAAAAAGCAAAACTAGTCTGAAATCATACCACGTGCATTGAGGCTGTCTGAGGAGAGACCTCTGCCTTTTTAGTCTTATGGATGACTCTGAAGCATGTTCACTGGATCTCTGCCAGTAAGGAAAAAGCACATTTAGAGTGGAATGCTCAGAAAAAAAAAGATGACTATGTAAGTATATGGAGTAAGCTTTGTGTTGCATGAAGTCAAAACCACTCCAAAACTGCTATAATGCATGTTCATAAAGAGCTAAAGGAACCTTAGTTGCTATGGGTAAAGTCTCTAGAGATATTTCAAAACAGAAGTTGGATTTACAGTAGTTGGAATGGTTGTTACATAGAGTTTGAGCAAAAGAAGGAATGAATGCTTCATCAGTTGAAAGAAATGGAAGTGATAGCCTAATGAAGAACTGTTTCATAACTACTGAGTGTGAAGAGTTGAGCCTTTCTTTCATTATTCATTAGTTATCATGTATCATCTGGAGTGTAGGTGCTCCAGAAAGTCTTACTAATCCTTTTCATTGTAGGAGTAAAAGTAGCACCTAGGACTATGAGGACCAAGCAACATTAAAGACCAGAGAATGAGGCTTGTTTGGAAGGAAGCGAATATTTAGGAGTTTAGCTTTTGAATCAAGAAATATATTGGTTCTGAGTCTTCAGTAAAAAGAATCAAAGGAGTGCAGTTAGACAATGTAGTGCAAAATGCATGCAACAAGATAGCTTTTTGATGATGTGTCTGTCCAAAAAAAAATGACCCATATTTTTGTTGTCTTTGTTGACATACTTGAATTTTAAATACTTGAAAATTACATGGCCATAAGCACTAATTAATATCTCTTATACTGTCTATACTAGTAGAGAATATCAATTTATTACAGGTTTTGTTACAAGCTGTTGTATTGTCTGATACGTCCTCAGCAGCCACAGGGCTTCAAGCAACCACTGTGAGCAATATCCAAAGAAGTATTAATAATTTGTCAGGAACTTACTAGGCATTACTCTGCCTAGTTTCTTTTCCTCTACAGTAGACAGTTTAATCTGGGCAGTAGTCAGTAAGAAATTCTCATCATGTACTGGTGATGGAAGGGAAATTGAATTTTTCAAGCTCATCACATTGATAGTCTAGGGAAACTGTTAATCACACAATAATTTGTGATGAACTGTTTCCTGCTGTGACACCTACAGATCATAAAACTGATACTTTACTGATTGTAAAAACTACATACTACTAATTTAAAAAACCTCTACGCTAGCCTTGCAATTTAGGCAGGTGCTTGAAGTAAAAATGCAGTTATCATTAATTCTTTCTAAAGGCTGAAAAAAAGAATTACTGGAAAGGCAGGTACCTATGTCTAATTTTCTATATATATTACAATAATGGTGTGTAAAGCAGCTAAGGGAAGATTTACCACAAGTGCATTTAACTTTGACAGCTGCTTCAGTAAACAGATAAAATGTACACCACCCATTGCAGGAGGGTTTACTGTGTGCTGGATATCATACAGCCCCTTTCAAGTGTAAAATAATGGGGCAGCTGAGGAATCAGGCAGTAGAAAGACCAATGTTAACTTAGCATCAGCAGGTGAAAATCAGCTAATTGTGTTGCCCTTTCTTTTAGTGCGTTTGAACATCCAGGTTTCTTCCTTCTCAGTCTGTGCTTGGACCTTTTCAACTTCTTGTATGGTTGCAAAACCTTCAGCCTTGTTACAAATACAATGTGTGTTTGGGGGTAAGCCCTGTGACAAGAAACCAGGAAATGACAAGCTGCATCAAAAATTGTCTGAGAGCTCATTGTCCGTGAAGACCAACCACTGAAACTCAGTGCTGATTGCCTGTCAGTTTGGCTAGAGAATAAATTGGCTGACATTGATTTATTTTATACACCATTTCAAACACTTGTAGAAACACTGGCATAACTGGCACCTTGCTGAAGCCTGTTCATATTTAGGCCGGGTGTTTTAAAAGCTCTGTGGAAAACTAGGTAATTTCTTGTGTTCAGGAAGAAACAAAACTGATTTATCTGAGTACATGTTAGCATAGACTGCCCAAGAAAAATTTGAATAACATGTGAGCTGGTGGACTGTGCAGAACCATTTCTTCAGTTCTGTTTTGTACGTACTTGGGAGACAGCCAGATGCCTACAGTCATTCGTAGTTTGGCTCATTGTATGTTCCAAGTGATAAGAAAATAACACTGCTACTTCTGTGTCTCTCCATTCTGCTTCAGAGTGGCATGTCACAGAGTACCTAGCTGAAACCAGAGGGATCAGAGCTGCTTTGTTCTTCTGGAGGAACATGTCGCTAGAAGTGTTAACTGTTCTGGTTTCTTTCAGTAAAGACTAGTTGCCTCTGCAACAGGTAACCTTTGTCAATAATTGACACTCTAAACATTCTTTATTCTGTCATTGGGAATAGGCTTAGCATGTCCTCCTTCACCATGCTGGGTCAAGTTTATTGAGGAATAATGGTCACTTTTACTGGTATTTTTACACACTGCACAACAATGAGAAGGTTCAAAAGGTGATTTGGACATCAGTGTCAACTTGGTCTTGCTTAAGTGCTCTTAGCACTTAAACCTTCTCTTTTTTTTTTTCCTTCCCACAAATCACCCCCGATGGTCCATCTTTTCCCGTAAAGATCTTTTGTCCACTTCTCATTTTCTGTCTGCTTTAAGTACGATTTTATAGGCTTCATCTGTTCTACTTTCATAAGAAAAAAGGTCTGCAGTTGTTAGCAACAGTAGGGTGGCATTTCCCCATGTTTAACAAGAAGAAATGACTGAAATGCTTGGCTTACCTAATCACCACCTAATCACCACCACCTGAGGTTAGCCAATGTGATCGAAACCTCCTCCATCACCTTTTCTGAGCATGCTGAGGGAGTAAATAAATGTTGCTTGGAGAGTGATGGAAGAATCAAAAAAATATTTGGTAAGGATTAAAATAATTTCTCCTTCCCTCCAAAAAGGGAGGGGGAAGAACACCCACCCAAGCACCTGTGGCATATTTGTAACAACAGCTATTCTGGCTTCTTATTTCTACTTACATGTAGCTATGATTTGAACAGCATAGGAATGGAAAATTAATTTTTATGGGATGTGATCCTTATTGTATGCTCTGCAGTGTATGATTTAGTGGCCTGGGGATGCTGGGCAGTGTCACAGAACCTAAGGAAACTGGGAAAGGAGAGTCCTTGGTGGAGAGTTTACTTGGATGAGTCTGGGACCTTATTGGGAGAGACTGTATCTGCCAGAGATGGGAGGTGAATGATAGTGTCCTATATACTCTTTCTTACTGGACAAGAATATAGAAGTGCAGGAGATAAAAGTAGGAAAAACATCTACCCTCTTCCTAGTTTTCTTGGTTTCCGTCCCACATACGACTCAGAGTGCTGTCTCCATCTTTACCTTAAACTGGGGCTTCTGCTTTTACTTCACTCCCTTCCCATTGTGGAGTATCTCATCCCTTAGTGTTTGTAACTGCCTCCCAGCAAATAATTGTGAGAAGGTATTTTCTTCTCAGGAGTAGTTTAAACTTCTTCCCAAGTTTTCATTTGTATTCAGTTCTGTTTCCAAAGGTTAAAACAGATTTTCTTTGTGAGAAGTTGATTGTGGCAAAATGCCTTTATTTCCTTCCTCTTTTTGGATTTTTCTAGGAATTAAATGGAGTCCAGGCTTTTGGTTGTGTTCAGTGTTACTGTGTATTTTCCTGTACCTACTGAGATCAAGCAGGTTCCAACCTGCTAGTTTTTTAATTTGCTTAAGTGCAGTCATCTGTTTCACCTTATGTATATTAAAGTTATGCCTGCCTACCCATCTACTAACTTCTAATGAAAACAATTTCAATAAGTTTTTGATTAGTTTTAAACAAGGTGGAGTAAAATGCCAGGTGGCAAAGGTTATTTTGGTTAAAATTTGAAACTGGTTCCATACCTAGCTGTGGGTGGAAGGTGAGAGAGAATTTCTTTGTATTAGAGAAACTTGGCAGGGAGGAGAGATGGAGAAAGATGAAAACCACCTATTTTTTGAGACATTTTGGCTCAGACTTGGCAGACTAATCTATGAGTTTTACCCTAATAACACATACCAAATTGAGGACTATTTAAGCAACATCCAGGTTGTAGAGTAAGGGATGCGATCTTTGATCTTGTGTTCTGCTGTGTCAGTTCAGTTCTCTCTTTTTTTCTTTTTTTTTTTTCTCTTTTCCCCCAAGGATTTGCTTGTTTTTCCTGTTGCCCACTCTTATTCTTTCTGGTAGAGACTGTGTACAACATGTAAAATGGGCTGAAGTCTTCAGGTGTGACTCAATAACTGTGCATACATTACTTAATAGAGCATAGTTCAAGAGGGATAATTTGGCTTTAGGAAGTTTCTGTATCAAATGAGATAGAACCCTTCACCAGAGGATGAATCCTTCTATTATACTGTCTTGCTGTCAACAAAAGCATGTGTCTGGTAAGAGGAAGTGCAAGGGAAGACTCTGTTATGCTCTACCACTTCTTACATTATTTTGGTTTTAGGGGATCTCAAACATCCTTTGCTGATTATGAGAGTCATCAAACTAACTTTTTCTTCTCAAAAGGAAACTGCTATACCACTTCTTGCAGTTCTGACTTTGTGTGTCTGAAGTGACTGGCAGGATATGTCCCAGCTTATATTATCCTTACATGTGATTATGGTGACATATGCTGCTTATGCCAGTAGGTTGATGAGGTCAAGTGTTAAATAGTGATATTGTCTATGAACAGTTTTCAGGGGCGTGGGAGGGGAAGCAACTGGTAAATGAGATAAACTTCACTTCTTTTAGAACCTATCAGTCCCAAATATGGATGGAAGAATAACAAGAGCCTGTTCTGTGAACTTATTTTATTTACTGCTTGGAATAACGCAGAGGCATTAAGTCTATGTAGTAATGGCATTTAGACTGGATCAGTACCACAGAGCCACTAAGAATCCTATTTCTATGGAAGGCATGAAGGGATATGAGGTACTGAACAATATAGCCACAGGCTTTGATAGAGACGTTCACAGTAGTGTCACATTTGTTACCTAATTCTGTTTTTCCGGAACTCTAAGGAGTATTTGTTTCTGAAAATCTTAAACAGTTTGCAGAATCATTGTGTTGTGCTACTCTGAGATGTGTTAAATATAGTGCATCTCTGTCTTTCCCTCTTAATGCTTTTTTTTTTTTTCCTTGGTATGGTTTGTTTTTTTCTTACATATGCCCTTCATATTGAACTCTGTGTTCAGTAGAGTTTCTTTTCTGAGGTTTCCTCTATATACGAAAACTGAAAAATGAAACTGCGGGGAGAGTTATGGTAAGAGTTGAATTTTAAAATGCATTTCCTTTTGAAATGTTACTTAATTTTTCAACTATTTACCTTCCTTGAAAGGAATTATGAGGTAGTTCTTTCTTCACAGTGAATTGTGTTCTATTAATTATTTTGGGAAACAAAGAATTGTCTTTATATCTGATCTAGCAGTGGCTCACAGTGTGAACTTAGGCAAATAGTTCAGACCCTTGTACTTGTGTTACATCTGGAAAATAAGAAAAGTGACAATGTTTTATGTAAAGCACCCTAGTATTGAAGTGCAATGCAAACTGAAAATACAAAGATTACTATGCATAGTTATGGACTTGTGCAAATAGTTTAAGATTGCCTAGAATAGTGGAAGTAATCTGGTGACACTGAGCCTGTTTGTCACTACAGAAGCATGGTCTGTCTTCTCCAGAAATGTTGCATTGTGTGTTTTGTTTTTAAACAAACTTGATACCAAAGAATGCTATCAGTGATCTAAAAGCTTAAGTAGTCTTGCCTCTATTGTTATTTGGGTGGGGTTTTTTACATTTTCTTTTTGTCTGTGTGCCAGTCAGAGGGATGTTAATTGCACTGTGACATTACTTGCTTTAACAAAATGAGACTCAATTCAGTTATTTGATGAACTGGCAGACAAATATCATAGTGTTTAGTTTGGATCTAGGCATAGGTGGACTGTTTCTTTCATGTTGTAGTGGTCAAAGTCCTTATTGTGTACCAATTAAGTAAAAAAAAAAGTTATTTAAAAGACTGTTAGGTTATTATTACTGGTAGGTGAGTAGATGTGGCAAATGCTTAAGGGCAGGAGCAGGTAAAGGGATATCCCTTTATAGATACTGGAATGCCTGGTTAGAAGTGGTCCTTTCAGATGTTTTTAATTCCTGCTTAGGATTTTTAATTGGATTTAGTTTGCCAATTGGAATATACATTTAACAAATCCAATAACAGTATTTATAGTAATTTGTAGTTTGTTAGGGTGTATCTTCAGGACCTCAGAGCATGCATAAAGAGAGGAAAGACCATGGTTGGTTTTAAACTTCTGAATGATTTCAGTGGGTCTCAGCAATTTGTCATATGTGAAAACCTCTTATTAGAGTGTCCTAGCTCAGCTGGGGACATGTCTTAATGTAGTTTGCAAGTTACAAAAACCTTGGCTGTAATATGATACATATTACTTGTATTCTAGACTTAGCTCCAGTTTATCTAATTAAAAGTAATTGTGTTCAATGAAATAAAAAGGGTTAAATAGTCTGCAAGCCTTTAACAAGCCTTTCTTGAGAAGCTAGCTGAGTTTTTCACTGCATCACACTCATAGCTTGTTTTTGTCATCTCTGTTAGCCACATGTTAAGTAGTGTGGAATACTTAATCTTTTTCTGTTTTGTGTTGGGAAGTGATTCTTGAGGGCCATGAAAGACAACTCCTTTGCAGAAGCTTGTTTCAAACCCTGGAAGAGAGGTCTGAAATTTTTAGTTTGGCAGAGCTGAGGTGAAACTGCAGATAAATATGTATAATATGCTGAGAAGTTCTGTAGGAAACTGAAGTGGTTTGAGATTGATCTAGGAAAAAGCCCATCTTGTTCTCTTATTTAAAGTGTTCTAAATTTTGAACAGATGACCTTAGGTAGATTTGAATTTTCCATCCAAAAGGGGGTGGGGAAAATACCACTTTTAGGCAAGATTGAAACAGTATTATTTCTGACTTGGAGTGGGGTCTAGCAGGAAGAACTGATGTGTCTTGGTTTGCATTACTGAGTGGGTACATCCACAGAACTTTCTTTAGAGTAGTGGAAACTCATCTTGAGATTGAAATGTAGATGAGAGCCCTAGACTTAAGGGCTCAGAGGCAAAGCTTGTGTTGGAATTTGGCTTATGTACTGAAAGACTTGAGTGTTTTAAGTTTTGTCTAGTTTTCTGTCATCAGACTTTTAAGAATAGTTGGATAATTGCTCAGTGGGAATTTTGAAATTAACTATTTATAAGAAAATTATCAGTTTAAAAACACTGTCATGCTATAAATGTTTCATCTTTTTTATAATGCCTTCTCATAAATGAACTGATAATAGCACAATCTATAGCAGCACATTTCAAAATCCAGAAAAGAACACTGTATCTTCTTATCTGATCGTGTATATATTGTGGACCAGTTACATTTTGGCTTTCCTCCTCTACCAAGTTCAGCAACATAGGTTTATCTAAACCCTATTTTGCAACAATGCATACTCTTAATGTTTTAAAATCAAGAAATACATAATCTAGTGCTTTCTTGACTCTTTGTTCCAGAAGTTTGATATTCTTGCGTCTGAGAAAAAGAATGTTGTATTTCAAATAGGTATTTATTCTATAGCCAGTGTATCCCCTATTTAAATAATTTGCTTTTCCATTACTTTTTTTTTTTTTTCTTGAATCCATATCAGGTAGTCTGCTGGAGCTTTTTTGATCTGTTGGAGCACAGTTCTCATGCTCTTGCTTTCTGCAATTTACTTATACTTTTTCAGCATATAATCTCAAGATTAGTGAAAACATTTTGTGTCATTCTTATTTTAAAACCTGGGGAAATATGCAACCTGAATAGAGGGAGCTTTTTGTAAGTGTATCTTAATTGGGAGTATTTTCTTTCTCTTTAAAGCACATGACTGAATTGCATAATCGCACTCAAAACAGAGTTCTGTAAGTACTGAACACATATGATGATAATTTGACTCTTTTCCAGCAGGGGGGGAAGAACCTGTGTCTTTTTTTTTTTCTTTTTAAATGTACAGGAGGACACAGAATATTTGAAACATTACATTGTGAAGGTATGGTTGTCTCAACTAAACTTTTTTCTCTGTCATCTTCATTAGAGTTTTGCAGAATCTCCTCTAATGGTACATTTTATGATGAACCTTTGTTTACTTTCAGAGCCCTGGGGTTTTGGCTTCCATTTTTTTCTGACAATCTGTGTTTATAGAGATAACATGATCTTGGCAAAGCATGTAGTGCTGTATCTTTGCAAAAGCTAGCTGGTGTTTCAGATAGGGAACAAGTGGAGAGCTCTCAGGCCATTGATGATTAAGGAAGCATTAAATAAACTATCAAGCAAGTACATTTTCCTGAATTATAAAGATAAAATGTCAACATTGCTATCATAAATTATTCAACAATATGAAGCAGTAAAATAAGCTTTAAAAAAAGAATGAATTCCTGTTTTTAAATACTTCAACCCTTCTATCAAAGAATAACAGAAACTGCAATATTTATATATATGGTAGTTGAACTCTAAATCACTATTTGATAGGCTTGTGAATACATTTATATAGTTTTGGGTTTTAGAGTATTAGTATTTAATTAAACTCATTTACAGAAATTACTTGATTTGAAACATTTCTGTGGCACTGTCTCACAAGACTCTTGCTTGCATGTCTCAGAAGGTCTTTTTCATGTTTTGTTGTATGGCATTATGTGACTGGGCCCTGATTCTGTAAAGACTTAAAAAAATGTGACTTTGTGCACAATGCCCATTTGTAGCCTCATTGAATCTATACAGGATCTAAGTTGGGGGGCAAAGAGAGGTTTTGTGGCTTTGGGGTTTTTTGTTTTTTGTTTTTTTTAAGCCAGGTTTTTCATAAACTGGTTTAGAGCTTCAGGCTCTAATCTTGCCTGGGTTTTTAGTTGCTCCTGCAATACCAAAGAAAACTTAAAAATGCAAGACACCTTACATAGATTGTATCGTATGGAATTACATTTTCTATAAGCAAAGGTAATTCAAAGTTAAGCACTTCTAAATATTTTAGTTAGAGGTTTCTGTAAATGATGTGTCATTGTAAAGAGCTAGCCTTGTTTCCTCTACAGAACTTTAAGTACTTTTCCGAAGGTGGAGAGAGGAATGACACCACCAAAATCCCATAGAAACTCCTGCACCTTGAGGAGGGAATTTGTACATGAAATTTGTATCAGGTCTGGCCTGTTGATATACAATTTCTAAACTGAAGCTGAAAAAGCAGGGTAGGCTGAAAGATAGAGACTTTCTTGAGAGTCCAAAGGAGACACTAACATCTACTGCCCTTGGCTGCGTGGTAGAGATTGCTGATTCACTCTGACTTAAATGTTACCCTGTTTACATGCTGACAGTTATTTCTTCAAAGGGCTAGTTTGTTGTAGCACATGTTTTCAGATTCTCCTCAGATAGTGTAAAGTAAAAGCACTAGAAATAAGGGGATAACTTCATCCAGATGTTTTCACATTTTTTATGTCTGTCACAGATTTACTAGTCTTTTTTTCTCCCTCACATTTTTCACTGAAAATTGTTACAGGAAACAAGGTTTTGTATGTTTTAGCATGCATTATATTATGTAATGTTCTTGTCCAAGACCACTTTACCCTTTGTTTTTCTAAGGTGGTGACAACTGAGCGAGGAAAGAAACTAAAGACCCCACAAAAGTGGGAGCAGCAGGGGAGCATCTTATATATATGATATTGTGAAGAACATAGTGGATCGCTTCTGGTTTTCTTTTTTT
Organism: Athene cunicularia; assembly: GCF_003259725.1. Taxonomy (NCBI): domain Eukaryota; kingdom Metazoa; phylum Chordata; class Aves; order Strigiformes; family Strigidae; genus Athene; species Athene cunicularia. Next base: position 2,859,335 of record NW_020799145.1, read on the forward strand.
GTAGGCTGAAAAGGTGGCTGGGGTTGTGATTATTTTCTTCTTGGTACTTTACCCTGTATGGCAAAGTGTAAAATTGCACTTATAAATCTCTGCCTTTAGAGACTGGAAGTTTGACAGAGAAGAGTAGACTCAGTCATGATATTCTACTTGTTGAAACTGGAGACAGCTTTTCATCTAGAACAATATAGCAAAGAGGCATAGTGATACCCGTGCAATTACTGCTCACTATACAAAAGGTGACTTCAAATTTCCTTAGTCTGTCTTTGAGAATCAGCTTTTTATTAAGCTATTTTGGTACTCTGACAGTAATCAGGATTTTTTTTCCCCATTTTTGTGATGTTACTAATTTCAACTTGTGTTGGAGGAGAATAAGCCACGAAATAAAAATGTCTTAACCCATGGAGGGGGGAAATAAGGTTTTTTAAGCAGTTTTAACACTTGCCTGGCTCTTCCTCCTTCTGTGTACCTCCTACTTGCCTACAGGAGACTAGCAGTGTTACTGCCCTTCCCCCCACCATATAATCTTCTGCTCCTGGTTCACAGGAAGAAAATTCTAACTCTTTAGCCCTAGTGAGTTTCTACATAAAGTGTAAACACATATGACAGTTACTGTAGAGGCAGTAGTTTTACTAACCTTTGAGGAGGGAAGTTGCCAGACTGGGGAAGTGAGATAAGAGGCCAAGAAAAGGGAGATGACAGAATTCAGAAGGAAAGTCCAGATGGGTTTAGCTTTTTAAAATCCAGGTCTTGGAAAAAACTTCCTGAACAACCACAAACTAGGCAATTTATTGTAGTAGCCAATGGCAACTGGAAAGAGTTATGACTGGTTTTCCTCACAGAAGTGTTTGCTGTGAGAAACCCTCTATCTTCTGTGAAGGAAGATAACCTTGTATTTTCTACTAGGATATAATTCTACTTGATGAAACTACTGTTGTGTTGTTTGCTTAGAAGATGCTTTTTTAATAGACTTGGAGCTCCATGACACTCCTGTAGTTGGAGAGGATAAAGAACTTCATCAAAGGTCTGATGTCCTTCAGATGTACCAAACTACGGCAAGTGGTGGGTCTTGGCTGTTCTTTCTCCCACAGTTAAGGTTGTTGAGAGCACACATTTGCCTGAGAAATGATTGCCTGCCACAGGAAAAAGGACAGGTTTTTGGAGGTGAGAGAAGAGTGGCAGTTTTGAAACCTTTTTGATTTCAATATGGCTGGTGTCTGCTGCACCACTGTTCAGCACTCTGACTGCAACATGAAATGTGTATGACTCTTTACAGCTTAGTGTAACCTGCTTGGTTCTTGGCAGCATCTGCTAAACTGGTGTCTGTTTTGCAAATATTGAAGCTATTCTTTGGCCATGCAGTACTATAGCAACAACTGCTGGTTTGTTTTGACAAATCCCTCTTCAGTTATGACACCGGGAAATTACATTTGGAAGAAGATAGCTTGCTTTATTCAAAAGTGTCCCCCAGCATCACCTCCCCACTATCTTAATCTTGAAGTGTTAAAGAAAGCCAAGCAATTTGACAGACTACTTTGCTGCTGTTGCACTTTTTGCTTTTATTTGCACTTTCAATATTTATTTTAACTTTTGAGTGAAGCTGTAGCTGTCATATCTATTCTCTAGAGGTTGCTAAAGTGTTTTTCCCCTAGATGGTGTTTTCACAAAAATGCCTTTTAATAGAAAATTAATTCTTTCTGTTGCAGTGGTGAGTCAAAATATTTTTTCCACTTTGAAATGTCATTATTTTTTTAATCTTTTTTTAATTGTCTCCTGAATTCTTGGTAATTCACTGGTAGTTGTTTTTACATAGAAGCCAGTGCTTTGATTGCTCTATGTAGGACAGTGACTCTCCTTTTATTTTATTTTTTTTTTTGGTAACAAAAAGCTACCAGGCAGAATGAGACTAGTAGTGAGCAATCCTCAGAAACAATTCTTAGTTTGAGTTAATTTGCTCTGTGCACACAGGAGCACTGGAAATTCCCTTTTTATGTATTTTTGAAAAAAATTGAAGAATCAATTAAGGAATACCTGTGCTCTACTAATTAACCCTTATTTCATGGTCTGAGCTATTAAATGGAATTCAGTTCTCAGTACAGTTCATGAAACAGTCTAGTATGATGTGGCATACTTATGAAAATATCACTTAGTCCTAATTTTGCTGTTGTCATCTTTTATTGCATCACTTTAGAAGAACTTAGAGATGTGTAAGGGAATCGTGAAATTGGTGACATTTTTCACATACTTCATGCAAAAGGTCTTTCTGACTTATTGTGGTTACTTTTCCTATGTCCTCTGTGCATATTAAGCTGTGCAGATAATGATGGCTCTGAATGGACTTAAGGATCCTCAGATGCCACTGTCTCAGGAGATCATCCTTGCCAAAACAGTTGGGCAACCATTTGAATTGCTTGGAAATTTTCTGATGAAATAGTCTTTTGCTGAAATTTATCAGCATGGTGAAATTGAAGTGTTTTGCAGATAGACCAACTTTTGCTAAAGTTCTGATGGAACCTAAACAGAGCTGTTGCTTGTGGGCAGGTCTTTGATTTGACTAGTTTTCTGGTACCTCACCTACTTGGCAGGTTACTGTGATGCAGAGGCTTCTTCAGTGATTGTTCATTCTGCTTTTCCAGCAGCACTCCCAGGTAGCTTGCTTTCTGGGATAAGCTAGAGCCAAGGGTTTCACTCTGTTGTGAAGAACTTAGAAATCATGATTTTTTAAAAAAAAACTTATTATTCCTAATGGGAATGAAAATATTAAAGTCCTCATATTAACAGCTCCTAACTTAGTCTCTGTGTCATACAAGCAGATCAGGCCAGGATCATTACTCTTTCCTTGTGCAAAAGTTCATGGACTCTTGCTGAATTGCTGATACAGGCAGTGGTTTGCCAAGTGAAAACTGTAAGCAATTGTTATCTTTGCTTCTCCATTTTTTTTTAGTGAATGTTTTGTCATTGATATGTTAGTCTGTCATCTTCCTTCTGTATCTGCTCGCTACTATGTTAATTCAAATCTTGATATATTAAAAATCCTTGTGTGATATTAATGTACAGCTGATAAAACAAGAAAATTCATCTGGAGTCACTTTTTGCAGTTGTTTCTTGTTAGAGCAGTGCTTTCTTGTGTCAGTGGCTTTATGTCAGGGCAACTTTGAGATCCCCCTACAGGCAGAGTGTGCTAGAAAAAGACCATGACAACTGAAGACATACCCTTCTACAAAACATTTTAAAATATGTTTTAAGGCAATATTTTTTTTTTGTGAAAGCTATTTTAAAAGTTAGTACAAATATTACCTGTGAAAAGACAACAGTTTTCTTAATGCAGATGATGATGATGCAATCAAAGCACAGATAAAAACCTTATATGTAAACTGAACATCTGTTGTCTAAGCAATGGAAAAAGTTCTTAAATTTCCCAAATTGCTTAGTATTTTTAAAGGTATTGTTGAGTACTTTGATTAAGTTAGTCATAAGAATGTTTTCTCTTGAATGTGGTAGAGAGATGTGAATCTGTTGCTGTGAACTTTTTGTGAAATACTAGCTGATGTCATGTGTTCTGACAGACCAAAGGCTTCCGAATGTCTTGGTGGTCTGTTAACAAGCAGTGGCATTTCTGCACATGCTGCTGTTTTAAAAATACTTTACTACCGGACAAAGTAATATATGCATTTGGTTCTCTGAATTTAGTGTACTACTATGTTTGAAGAACCACACGAAAACAAACCACAAGTCACATCAGATATGCAAGGAATACTGCAAGTTGTATGCAGAATACGAATACTATTGTTATCTTTTTAAGATTTTAAATTTTTCATAGCATAACAGGCCATGCTGGGTGCATGTTACAGGAAAGTTTAGTTGTCTGTACATTCAAACTGAACTGTAAAAACTATAATGACATATTAAGTATACATATTAAGTGTAAAACAAACAAATCAAAACAATTACAAGTGGGAAACTGGCTGACTTTTCTTCTTAGTATAATCTTGGTTTTAAAGGTAAAAAACATACTTTTGTCTTGTAGCAAGACACATAATACTCTTCAGAACTTACTGATGTTCTCCCATTACTACTGACTAATCTAAAACCTGTTGGCATTTTTTGTGAGACTCCTACCTACAATCTTGACCACCTACCTATCACTACTTGGAAAGGCTTTTGTGATTGTTGTTTACAATGTGCATTCAAATTTCTTGAAAGAAGGATATGTGTATAAGCAGATGGAAAATGTACACATTTTTGTCATCTTGAGTTTACACAAGATGTCTTAGTCTACTGGCAATAAACATGTTGAGTTGCTGGGAGACAACCTATGTCTTCAGGCAGGAAATAGGAAATAGTTAATAGGAAATGCTGTTTTGATCTTTCTCCTCTTATGCTAGTAATTTGAGTATTCAAGGTACCCGGTGACACGGGCACAATAAACACTAACTGTATTTATACGAATTCTGAGAGCTTGCTGAGAAGTGATTTTTTTCAGGTTGTAGAATCTCTTCTGTGTAACAAATTCTGTATTGTGTTCTTTGCAGATAATGGCAGTGCGGAGATGATGGACTAATTTATATATTTTGACTGAGTTACATTAGACTCTTAAGTTCATTTTTAAATTGGGCATTTAAATCCTTGCAGCTGCCAGAAATATAAGCTGATGTAAACTTGAACAAATTGGAGGGAAGGAGGAAATGGGGGAGTGTGGTCACTGGCAAGATGATGCACTCAAATTGGCACAGCCAGAAATGTAGGTAACATTCTTTGCAACTCTGCTGCTAAAATGACAAGTTGTCAGATGAATTTACTTAGTCTGAAAGGATGTATACTGAATGGTTTTATAATGTTTTGATGCAGATACCTGTAAATAGGTATGTCTGTAAATATGTGTAGAAGAGTTATTGACTCTTTAAAAAAAAAGATAAATATGTTTCTGCAACCACTGTGAGCCTGTTCAGCTTGCAGTTTTTCATCTCCAAATCTCCTTGCTTTTTGCTCAGAGCTATGAGCTTCTCTTGTGTAAACAAGGAATCATTTTTCTGTTGGTCATGTGAAGGAGGGCAGATTTGATACTAGGCTGCTTTATCCCAATTTTTGCATTTGAAATGCAAGCTGCAGTGTCACTGAGCTTATTCAAAATACTGCAACCTCTAGGCAGAGAGTAGAAGTGGCTTCAGTTCTTAGCTTAACCTGGTTTGTCCCATCAGTTTATCAGCAGATGTCTCCTATAGCTGATGATGTTGTGCAATTGATCAGGCGATTATGGAAAAACTATGTAATTAACTGCAGTCAGGTAAATCTTCATACAGTTTTGCTTAAAGTCAAGAGCCTGCTTGGCAATGATGAATGCAAGACAGTTCTGAGCGTGGAATAGTACTTTTAAAATAGAAAAGAATTTGGAATACCCAGCAATGCCCCTCGATCTGAAACCTGCATGAGCACGTAGTTCTATGTTTAGTTTGAAGCCAGTGCTCTCAGATCAGCCTGCATGGAATGTGTGCTCAGTAGGTCAGTGATAGACTGCTCTGCCCTAAACACCCATCCCTCGCCCTCCCTCCAGCACTTCAACACAGGTGTGGAAAACTTGCATTGACTGTACTGGACTTTGGATCAGATTTTAATTGGCTGGCTAGACAGCATTTGAAGGAGAATCCCTGGAGGTGCATACAGAATAAACAGCTGTCCAAACAAGGCAAAACTGCTTATCTTTAAAACCAGTATTGCAAGCGAAGAAACACTAATCATTGCCATAACAGTCTGTGGGGAGAGAAACTGAATTTACTGCTCATTGAGATGGGTTCCTTTCTCTTGGGTTATTGATGGACTCAGTAGAGACAGCACATGGTGCTGAGGAAATTATATAGATTTCATTCTCTGCTGTCCAGGGAGGTTTCCATCTGAAGAGTCATCGAATCTAAAACTTGCAGAGTTCTGTTCTTTCATTCTGAATTCTGCCCACTTTGAACTTCCATTGGTTTGGTTTTTTCCCCTCTCTTCAGTTTCAAAATTAATTTTTGCGTCTTTAGCAGGCCCTTTCTTATGTTGTGAGGGTCACAATAAGGAATTTTTCATTTTTTCACTGGTGCAGGAAGCTGCTGTTGTGCTGAAGTGCTTTCAAATGGTGTTTCTTGCAACCACAGAAATGTTGTGCAAAGAGAGCAAGGGTGGGTGTGCCTTGTCCTTCCTGCTATGAGACACTTGGTGTTAACTTCCACATGAATTGAAACGAGTGGCTATTGTCAGTTTTCAAATAGAATGAATTGTTCTGGCTAAGAGGAGATTCACTACATGAAGTGAACTTACCATGTCTCTTTTTGTAATTTTTTCCTCTATAATTTCTCTTCTCATGTAATGTCATCAACAGTTTTCTTAAACTGTTGCTGTATTCACAGAAAAGGAAAATGTGGTGAATGAAGAAAAAGTATTGGCAATTATATTTCAAGTCAGATGTCTTTTTCATACACCAATTTCTTGCTAGAACTGTGCAGAAATGTGGTTTTTAATTTTTTTTCCTTAAACTTTGTATTTAAAAACCACCTAAATTTAAACAGTTCTTGGCAAAGACGACAGGAATTTGGTCAAATGAGATAGGAGTCGATCATTCTATCTCTACCTAAACACAGATTTGAATTCCTAAATAATGATGTATTATGTATGGTTCACAGCCATTAACGTTTTTTAATATTTAGTATGTTTGTATTGCAGATACATTATGTCCCACCACTGCTTGTGTACCTGTTTTGTCTGACCTCCTGTGGATACCAGCAGCAAGCGGACATTTGTGACATGCTTATTTAAAGGGCTTCATCACTCATGTTTCCTACAGAGAGTTCTCAAGTGATAAAAGGTAATTAGTGAGAATGTAGTGAGAAATGCTCTGATTTTTGAACTTCCAAAGTTGTATGTTTGAAGTGGTATGGCTTAAGATCCTAGCCCTGGATGTTTCCCTAGAAACCCGCAAAGAAAGAAAAAGATGTAAACTGAAGGTGGGGGACAATTATTTTCAAGAAGAGAGTTTAGATTTTGAAAAAGTAGTAAACCCCATAGCTCAATTTGTCTATAAGAAGAAAAAAGGTTCTGAACAGGTCTGTGAATGCTGAGTATTATTAAATCATGAGGATTTTGTATGTGTTCCACATTTTAATGAAATTTCTTACATAAGTGGTGGTTTTCAATCACATTAATTTATTCCTGGTTGATTTAAAAAGAACCATATGAATTAGTACAGCCCAGTGTAGCTTATAAAATTAATCCTCAGGTGCAGTGGAGGTACAGACAACAGAGAATTGCATGTAAACATGTTGCACTGTAGATGCTGGTGATTGTTGTTAGAGCAATATGGGGAATGATTAATCTTATCCTTTAGAGGCTGTGACTTGAAATGCTATCCAGTTTAGGAACATTAACCCTATTGGATCAAATCCTCTGTTCACCAGTACCAGAATCAGATCTTTTATAGCTGGTAGCTTTGATCTTCAAATAAAGATGTTTATATTCTACCCAGATTTTCTTACACATTTTTGTTATGTGAATAAAGGGTCAAGCCATTTTTGATTTTCACTGAGTGATGATTGTGTCAGATAACCACTTTCAGATGTGTGTGGACCAGGTACATAGCTCCCTTTTTGCAAACAAATACCTCCATGGTACTGTGAGTAACTTAGCTATAGATAAGTCCCATTCTGTGTATATTAAATACTTTTATACAGCTATGATATTTCTTTACATGAACATTTACATTCGTTATACAAACACAGGAATTCTTTTGAATTACAGTGTGATGTCAAATCTGTTCTGTATACCCCAGAAAATGATACCCAGATATATTCTCCAAACGGGTAGATTAATGTCTCCCAGTATATTTAGTCTCAAATTACTCAACTTTTACAGTGGTTGAAGAATAGACTGTATTTTAATTTCTGTTCATCCATAATATTTAATTCTTTTTTTTGCCATGTTTAATGTTTCTGTTGTGCTAATGAAATGGTCTCTGGATGGAGCAAAGAAGGGAAAACCAAGTGTGTCCAATTGGAGACTTGTTTGCTAAGAAATAAAGGTGAAAGCAATTTTGTTCATGATGAGATTTTTCACACTACTGGTGAGTGGTGACCTTGTATTTCGATTACTGCACAGGTTCTGTCATAGAACTGATTTACTTGGATGCATAGAACAAAGGCCAAGAAAATGCTTTTTCTGTTTTTCAGTGAAGAAACTGATTTAGGGAAATTTTTTGCTTTCACCTGTTTCATCAGGTCTTTGACAAAAAAACAACCTTGAAAATTATTCACACTGAAATTGTGACACAATTATACAAATTGTATCTCTGGAGATTTTTCACATTGTTGCATGAAACCTTTGAAAATAGTGCAACAAAAAGGGTATTCTCTTACGGTATTTACTTTGCATTTTTTACTGCACTTTGATTTTTCATATTCTTAGGTGTGATTAAGAAAGTGTCCTTTCTTGGTTAACGGAGTTTTTTCTATAGAGACAAGGAAATGCTGAGGGTTTTTTTTTAAAGTGGAAATGTGTTTGTAAATACCCACCTTTTTATGAAGGTGATGTATGCACAAACATGTCTGTTCAGTTCACTTTTGAAGTTGGCCAGGTTTTCAGTTCTATAAACAAGTTTTCATTCATTGTTGGATACACATAATACCAAGTGACCAAGATGACGAATCCTCTGGAGATTAAAGTTGTGAATATTTTGTATAAGAAAATGGTGGAGCACAAACATTGTATTTTGCATATTATTGACAGAGGTAGTGAGAAATCTTTTAAATATGATGTTTCCATTGATGTGGTGATTTTCTGCTAAAAAACATTAATTCCTTGATGAGTTAAGAGAAACATACTTTTTTTCTTCATTGAACACTTGTAACCTGTGTGCTGCCTTTGCAGCTGAAAGCACAAATCTTTTAGAGGTAGCTGGCTCTATGAATGAGGCATAGGGAATCCATATGACCTGTTAGATCAGAGCCCAAGGAATATAGTGAATGACAGTTACACCTAAAAATCCAGATTTATATGTTTGTGATACAGTGGCTCTTTGTGTTACTTAGTTTGGGAAATAAAATGATGCACTTTTCTCATGGTGATGTTGTCTTTTTTTTCCTTCCCCCAGGATTACTGTCATGGTAGCATAGTTTTATCATCCTATATGTGTAACTGAATATTTTTGTCTGTCACATAGTTCATGAAGTTTAAGGGTTTGATCCTTTAAGGTTTTTAGCCTTTTTTAATGTGGACTTGACTGTTGTGATCAATTTCTGCAGCACAAGTCATCTTTATCCCACATAAATATATACTCATACAGTCATCCTTTCCTCAGTGATTGTAATTCAGAGCAGAAAATTAAAAAAACCCCAACATATTCCAAACAGCTTTTTTATGATAAAGCAACATAGTTCAATATAAACAAAAGCTGTCAAAAATTGCACCTCAAGAATGTAACACCCATCTGCCTATGCAAAACAATAAACATTTTTAAGTTTAACTGTAACATTTTCATGTTCAGTATCTTTATTAAGCATTCGTTATCTTCCAACAATGACATACAGTGGGATTGAGTGCACCTTCAGCAACTTTGAGGATGACACCAATCTGAGTGGTGCATCTGATGGGCTTGAGGGAAGGGATGCAATCCAGAGAGACCTTGACAGGCTTGAGAAGTTGGCCTGTGTGAGCCTCATGAAATTCGACAAGGCCAAGTGCAAGGTTCTGCACTAGGGTTGGAGCAATCCCCAGTATCAGTACAGGCTGGGAATTGAATGGATTGAGAGCAGCTTTGCAGAGAAGGACTTGGGGATAGAGGTGGGTGAAAAGTGAGATAAGAACTGTCAATGTGTGCTTGCAGCCCGGAAAGCCAATTGTATCATATAAAAAGAAGCGTGGCCAGCAGGTCAATGGATGTGATTATCTGCTCTGCTCTTGTAAGACCCTTGGGAGTCCTGTGTCCACCTCTGGGGTCCCTAGCACAAGGAAGATGTGGACCAGTTAGAGCTGGTCCAGAGGAGGACCACAGAAGTAATCAGAGGGCTGGAATACCTCTCCTGTGAAGAAAGGCTGAGAGAGTTGAGGTTGTTCAGCCTGGAGGAAAGAAGGCCCCAGGGAGACCTTACTGTGGCCTAAACCATTCTATGATTCTAAAAAACTCAAATCTTTATAATTAATGTATTGTTTAGACCCATCCTGCATTTTCAAAATGTGAAATGCTGAATTCCGGGTGGTAGTTACTGGCATCAGTTTTAATAAAATCAAGCCTTACAGACTGTGGTCAAAGCTTTTAACATGAGCATGGATTTTGCTGATTAAAATTATGATAGAGCCACAGAAGAGCAAAAGCATTCTTCAACTGATTTTTGGAATAGTCTGTCAATCTCTTTTTAAACTTGGGGTTTTTTCATTATCAGATATACCTGTGGTTATATATTGAGTTGCTTGTTTGTCTGTTCTTTGATTACATTTATCAGAGAGGATTTTTTAACTTAAGTTCCTTTATGAATAGACTTCAGTCTGAAAGGAAGTGGTCTTGGAAGTCCTCCCATTTGTAGATACAAAACAAGTCTGCTTACTTTGTCTTACGTCTCATTTCAGTTAGTACATGTTTTCTTTTAAATGTCTGCTTAAGACTAAAATTCAGCTGTAAGGTGCTATTCCAACTCTTCTCTTCATCAATGTCAGTTTGTGACCTATCTAGCCGCTTTGTCTTGTAAGTTCTCAGTGCGATCTTTGCGTTTAAACTGGGAATATGTGTTGCAAAGATGTCATTAAAAAGATTGTTTCGGCTTTCAGGTTAACTAGCATGTTTTAAGTGGACAAGTGAGAACACACGGTCTCAAATCCAGAGGGAAGTAATAAATCTTCAAGTTGGACTTTCAGTTAATATCTTCATTTTTTTCCCTGTTGTAGTGTCTGTTATTTCTCAGAATAGGGCAATGTAGTAAATCAAAGAGAAACTCAGCTTTCAGACACCTAAGCCATTCTGTCCTCAGCTGTTAATATTTTTTCCTGTGTCAAAACAGTACTATCATTAAATGAGTATTACAAGCAAACCCAAATACAATTAGTCAAGAAGTACTCCTTACATTTCTTCTAGGCAAATGCTCTGAACAGAACCAAAACAAACAATGGCCTGTCTTACAATGACAAATATGGAAAGTACAACAACTTCTACTGCCCACCAGAATGGTGACATCCACAGGAATACCAGTGCACCGAAGCAGACAGAACCATTGCTTCAAGTGTACCTTTATCATTCTCCTGGGAAGACAGGAGGAGACTACCTTCAATTTCCAGCTGGAGAATATGTTGCAGAAGAGATTTGTGCTGTTGCCTGTAAAGCCTGTGGTAAGTATATACATAACAGTTTTCATAATGGAGAAGTGAAATTCAATTTAATAATCCAGAGCTCATAAAAATGGTGGCATTTTAGGTGAACTGCTAATCTGTCTGTTCTTTCAGAAATGATTAGCACTAGGCTGCAAAATTGTTCCTGTTAGAATGATTGTGAAACTGAGATTATAATCATGTGACTGCTATCTTTTTTCAAATAATTTGAGGGCATACTATCTTTTACCTGGAATAATTCTTTCATTAAGATGAGATATAGCTTGGATAGTTAAATCACAGCAGGAGCTGGAAATAGCTTGATTTATTTTCTGCTGCAACCCTGCAAAACAGATTGGTTCTGAAAGTTATGCACATATTGTATTTTATACACTCTTAATTACTTTGCAGATGGAAACTGTTATATTAAATATAATATTACTGCTTGTGTGTGTGGTTAAGGCTTTTTGTAATCATTTAGGAAATAGTGAGTAAATGATGGAGTAGTATATTTGAAATAAATAAATGAAACATATTTGTATTTAAGAATACCTTTGAATTGCTACATTTGCCCATAGTTTAACATGAACAGGTGCTGAGACTCATAGTAAAATAATTCAAGCATGCATATTATGCATGCTTCTTTCTGACATTGCAAAACTACATTGAATCTGTGAATAAAAAAATTAATTCCAATAAACTTCAGATATTAAAGTGACTGTCTTTCTGTTCCTCGTGCACATGTGCACATTCATATGTGTACACAGTCTGTCCATATCTTCTGGGCCGTCAGTAGTACAAGGCTGGATTTGTCTTCTAGATTTTCAAGTGCTGCATTTCAGGTGCAAATGAATTTAAAAGAAAGTCTCGTAATTACAAATATTTCTCTTCCAATGGGTCACAAATATAAAACTGCTTAGACTGTAAATTATATTATCTCCAAACTTCTTATACTTTTATTATTTTTGTCTTTTGATTGCTATACTCTTATAAAATTGGTTTAAATGACTCTACTTTTGGGAGGGATCTGATAGATTTTTCTGTGCTGTTGAATGTCTTGTACTGACTGAGTTGCATGCTCTGAGTTGGTAATTTGCTTGGTACATGCTACTTTCACAAAGATTCTTGTGGGTTAACCCCTGTTGTTCCTTCTTTAGCTGTGGCAGAGTCAGACTAAGATCCAAGTTTGCAGAGTTGCTCTTTATCTAACATGAGCTTTAGGCAGATAAGCACATACAGTGAGGTCAGCAGAAGCACTGCCAGGGATTAATCGTGGAAGACCATGAAGAAGTAGTATGGTATTCAGAAGTTTAGAGAGTTTTAGTTGTGTGAGATTCCACTGCTTTAATGACCTTGTAGGTCTGAGTTTAACAGATGGACCTGGAAGTGTTCTTGAAGTTAAGGTGTCTTTTTGATCCACTGTGTCCCCAAGATTCTATAGTCTCTTTCCTCCACTTGAAAGAAAAAAAAAATACTGTCTCACAGCTTTAGAAAATGTGCCCATAGGCATTTCCGTAGTAAGGATAGATTTCTTAGCACTGGTGCCTGTATTTTTTGGGTTTCAATTTTGCCTTGTTAGGTTTGTCAGCTTAGTTCAGGTCCTCAGGTACAGCATCTAAAGGTGTATAAGGCTAGTGGGGGGTGGGAGGTTCTTTACTTTCTGAGTGTTAAAATGGTATTGAATTTTTACATTAGACAATGGCTAAATTTTTTTAATGGAAGTAAATACTGTTGTAGTCACTGAGGGTATTTCTGTTGTTTCAGCATTCTTCACCAGAGTTTCTGAAGTATATCAGTAGTGATTTATACTTGTGTATATAAAATATTTTATCATGTTGAGTCTTTATCCTTGTAGAGTTGAGGTTGACAAAGTCCTCTGAAGAGTGGTTTCTGTCTGGCAGCTACTAAGGCAATATTATACAAGATTTTTCTCAAAGGAATTTGTAGCTTAATTCATTTCTAAATTGGTGGAAAAGGCTGAAATGGCTGCAGGTTTTGTTTTTTTTCATAAGTCATTAGCATTTAAATCATAAGGCTCCACTTAATATTTTCTGTTTTTTCTGGGAGGTTTTGTGGCTGTACATCAGAACATGAAAGTCTTCAAACCCTTATACACTCAAATAATGTTTATGTTGGCAAGACTTGTCTTCTGGGAGTTAAGCTATGAATCAGAACACTTTAATAAACAAGAGAGTGGTTTAGGTAGTAGGCATGCCCGAAATACAACAAACTTGGTAATTGTTAATGAACTTTCTGTGATCTAAGCAATTGTTAGATCTCTTGATAGCAGCGCTGGTTGCATCAAAGTATGGCTGTTTGTTATTGGTGGCAAGCAGAACTGAATCTAGGCAAACATTAGCAGTTACAGAGAGACTTTTTATGTACCTTTTACACAGTTTAAACAATTGAAAGTTTTCCAGTCTGTTCTGACTTGACTCTAGATCTGTTGTATGTGGCATGTGTTGGCTATGTAAGTATTAATCTATCTAAATATTACTCTGTAGTTGCATGCCAATTTGAGGCACGCATGCAGACGCTAAGCCTTTTTCTTTATTTAAAAATAACTTTACATTTCTGGAAGAATAAAACAAATACAAAACTACTTGTAGCTTTATATTTTTACATGGAAAACTGTCTGAAGATAAAAGTGAATATCACATTTTCTAACTAGAAATGCAAGAATAAATGAGGTGTCTTGAAATTAAATTGACAGATCAGTATTGTGGTTCAGCTCTTGTATGTTAACTAGTATGTTAATTGCCATGTAAAAAATTATAAATGTCGCACCAAAACCAAGAGAAGTCTTCGGTCTCAAGAGGTATTAGAGGAACCTAACTGATGGTGGAAATTATATATGACTGAAAAGTTGTTCTAGAAGTTACAGAATCATTGTGTTAGATGTGTTTTTTGAATTTAGTATGAGACACTTGTTTTCCCAAATCATGATCTTAAACCCTTTCATTTTCTCCACTTTCTCAAGTAATCTTAAATGGATTTCTCATTCAAGTTGTTTTTAATGTGTTTTAATCAGTTTATGAAACTATCAAGCAGTCAGGACCAGTCAAATGCAAGTAGTAGTAATGGTTCAGAAGAGCCACCAGAGTTGATGCAAGAGGGTGATAACATGAGCTTGATATGATACTTTACAGAATAAATAAATGTGGTTGTTTACAGAATAACTATAAACTCTGTTTATAATTTTTATTTTACTTGAAGTGTAAATAATGGTAAAACCACACAGATTTCTAGATGAAATTATCAGATGTAATTGAAAATAACATGAGCTGAATTTTGTTCTGGTGTATCTGTAAATCAGATACAGACTACTGGGAATATCTGAAGTCTTTGAATATGAATCTTGGATATATGTATTGGTATACAGAAAGAAGGATGTATTATATACTGTATTAGTGTAACTATGCTGTACCAATAATTTTGCAGTAAGACAATGCGCAGTCTTTGTAAGTGGATTGAAGAGTTTTTATTATCAAAGTAATTTTTTAAAAAAAAACAACAAACCACCAGAAAAACAAAACTGTGGACTGTGCCCTATAACTTACCAGAATAATGCATTATACACAAGACCAGCATTAAATGGAAGAATAATTTTCTTTTAATTTTTAAACTAACAATTTGTTAATTTTTTTCCATCCGCTGAATAATACAAGTAAAAAATATATGCATTGCTTGTGTGTATAATCTCAATTACTACCAAATTGAAGTTAACAAAGTAAAGTTAACAAAGTATTCCTATTACACTAGGTAACTGAGTTTGCAAATCACAGGTAAAAGAGTTACGAATATAAGCAAAGGATTGCTTTGGTATTAAATAAATTTGTGCTGTGTTCTTGAAAATCTTAATAAATCAGTAGCAAAGTATGCAGAGCTAGTAAATATAACACTTAAACAGCAGACTAAAAAATGTTTTCGGCAAAGTCAACCAAGGAGCATAGTTTTGTTTAGAGTCTTTCGTTTGTGCCATGGCTTGACCCCCTGGTGTATTCAAACCCTAAATTTCTGTAGGATGTATCTGACTTTAGCTACCTTCTGACAGGCTTTTGTTTGGATTTTACCCCTGCCCTTCTGTTAGGATCATTAAACCCTGAAATCTTAACCTCTAAATGGCATTAGAATCCCAAGAGTGGAACCAGTTTGATAATCCTGACTGGGTTGTTGAGTTACAGGCAGATAGGAGTTATGAATTTGTTGGCTTTGTTTTTTGTTTTTTAAATGTTGATATCCTGAAACTCTACATTGGAACCTTTTAATTCTCACCCATCTGGTTTGCAAAAAGTTTGGAAGTTCCACGATACTTTCCTTGAAAACTACTGGTGCCTCCTGGAAAGCCATAAGATAGCAGAGAATTTTTACTTACACCAAGTAAAAACACTCTCAAAACATGTAGTGTGACTAAGCACTGAGGGCACCTGCAGTCAATTAAATGTCTTCAAGGGAGCAACTGTGTTGCATAATGTATTGATCTGTAGTACATCTCCACTTGTATGGTTCAGATTAATTTAATTTTTGTACCTAGAGAATTTTAAGCACATTTATCCATAACGTGCTCAATTTCCAGAATTCACATGGCTCAGTGTTATCATTGATTATAACTGCCTGTTGTTGGTTTTGGGGTCTGTGTGTATGGTTTTGGGGAGTTTGAGGTAGTTACATTCTGTTTCTTTTTCTTAAGTGATGGCCTTTCTTGAAAATCTGCACACAACACACTATCCTCCCCCCAACTCCCACCCTCAAGGTGAAGGAATGAATTAGAACTCTGGGCAATTCTGTTTGCCAAGAAAGGAAATGTGTGCTTCGATTAACCATTCAGAAAACATTTTGTTGACAGGATAGCAACACTGAATATGGTGTCATAGTTTGGTAAGCCTCCAGTTTGTATGAAAGATGAGGGTAAGGATACAATTTTTTATGTAAGAAAAGACAAACGATTTACCATCTGGTATGTGCAAGACTTCATAAGTTTTATATAGTTTATTTGACATTTGTGAGAACTGACTTAATGTTTGCACTGAATTTCGAAAATTTGAGATTTAAAAATTGTTTTTAATCATTAACTCCATGCAACTAATTGCTTTCATCTGTATATGTCTAGTTACTTACATGCTTGAACTGACAATTTCATAAGATGCTATTTCTACTGTAGACTACGTATGGCTTCCACATTTCACAGTGGTCTCATGGCATTCTGTGATTTACCGTTCTGGTTTTTATTTTTTCATTAGAGGGACATTACCAAATGAAAACATACTGTATGGTTGAAAGGGTACCTAATGCCAACCAAGGAGGAAATATAGAAAAACTATATCCTTAGCTGCTCCAGGGTAAATGAAGTAGTGTGATTTGTCTGGATGTGGAACTCTAAAATCATATTGAGGAAGGGAATAAACTACTATGCAAAATATTATTTTTTTTAGGCTTGAGGTAGAGGTTTGAGAATAAAATTCTGCTGTTACAGCCTTTCATGATGTTACTTGACAGTCAGTATAGCATGATGAGGCTCCTTTATTTAGCCTTATGTACTAAATAAAATATTTGCCAAGAGATAGTCATGTTTTTGTCTTTGCAGTAGTCCAGAAAATTTATTTAATAGCCCTTGCTGGAGAAGCAAAGTGGAGAACAATTCTGCTTTACTATGTCTGAGTCACTGTCTCCTCTCCTAATTATTCACTGATTGCTTTGGTAGTATGGCTGTGAAGTGCAGAAATCCAGGGGAGGTTTTTTTAGTACCTGTTGTGAACAGCTTTTCTGATTTTACTTGTGTTAAAAATACATTTCTCAGAAGTTTTCACTATTGTTGATACGTTTAGGCTTCATCAGAAGACTCTGATTCCCAGCACTGCCACACCTCCACCCCCACCCCCAGTCTTTTTGTTTTCATTGTTTCTGAAGAAAACACTTCAATACTGCAGTTGTTATTTGCTTGTGATTTCTCTGCAATTAATAGTGTTGGTAAGAATTACATTAAAAGAGACGTTTGTGGCCTCGGCTTTCATCAGACTTTTGTGGACAATTTTCAAGTCTCCATTAAGGGGATTTGCTCTATTTGTATCATCATTGAACTTTTTCAAGTGTACAATATTCTGGCACAAATGCATAATTCTTAAAGGGCAGGGAAAATGAAAAAATTGTAACTCCTTTTCTTGAAAAACACATTTGGTCTGTAAGTCCTTGAGTACTGGCGGTGAAAGGTACAAGTTACCGTTTGGAATTATAAATGATAAAGTATGAGGGCTGGATGAGTGTAGAGTTTACTTTTCACACATAGAAGGGCAATGAAGAGTATTTTTTGGATAATTTTTGTTAAGGCCAACATTTCTGATTTGTAGGGGGAATTTCAAAGTCACACTCCTTGCTTAGTTAAAGTTTCAGAATGGCAATGATATGATCTGGATTGAAATATCCGAGTGTTTTGGCTTTTTTGAGAGGCAACGGGGTGGGGGTTGTGTCTGTAATTTGATGAAGTATGGCCACTTAACATTTGAATTTAAGAAAATAACTTGGAAATTTTTTCTTGTTCAGTGTGCTTATGTGGGATTGTTAATAAGGGAAGAGAATTAGTGAGACTAGGTAAATATTCAGCATTGCTTTGAATGGTGTTTATCATCTGGCTAGAATCCTGAAATAGGCTGGTGATTCACATGCATTACACTAATTTATCTGAAATTATTTGGGGTACAGACACCTCACAGCCTTAAAACTGCTAAGTCAGTTGTTACTGCTATATTGGCAAGTGATCTGTAACATAATCTAGTTGATCCCACTTCACTTATCAAATGAAAAACATGTTTGGTTACATGGGATAGATTTCTTTTTCACTGCATAAAATTGAGTTAATTTGATATTTGTCAAAATGCTGATGGATCAAATATTTCTTACTTCACCACAGATTTGCAACATCCAGATTTACAGCCAGTCCTTCAGTTAGTAGTCCCTTCAGGGTTGTTCCTTTGGGAGTTCTGTTTAGTTTTGATTTCTTTTCAGTTACTTGATGTAAGGCTTTCCATTTCTGTAGTTTCCTGTAAGTCTGACTCATTTTCATAGAAAATAATGAATTAGGACCTGTAGTTCTGGTATATTATGGTGGTCAGTGTCAGATGATTAGCCTGTATATTTCAGCCATTTAATCTTACATCTGCACAAGGGATCTCTCTTTCTTAACCCTCTTACTGGCTCCGTACAGAGGCAAACCCCATTTTGTAACAAAATTAAGCTAGTTCTTACTTAAGACTGAATTACTTTTTTGTTCCATGAGCTATGTAGTTTATGTGGAGTTCATTAGTTGTTTATAACTGATTGTCTTACATGCGTTTTAGATGTGATGAAAGAAATTTGGGTCTTCTGCCTTCAGAAGTTATCTAGACATTGTTCAGAACAGAAAGAAAGAAGGGATTTTTTTTTTTATTCTCGTTTCTTTTGTGAATTTCAGTTATTTTATTCTGAGCCTTTGGGCAGGGTTATGGTTACTTTGCCTTTTCCCAGAATTCTTTTGTCTCTTAATGTATTTTTAAGTTAGTTTTGTTGCCTTACCTGGGTTTTTTTCTAGCATTTTTTGCCTTTTTCTCCCAAAGGGCCTTTCTTTAATGTAAATATAGTGTTCTTTCACTATGACCTACTGTGACTTTCACACTGTAGTTTTCATGCTACTCTTGGACCTCTAGACCCGTGTCTCTTCCTGTCTTCAAAATATGTTTGTCAGTGGTTGAAGTTCATCCTTTTTTGCTGTTGACTCTCAGTCATTTAACCTGTTTTCCAAAACATAGCACTGGCGCTGTATGGATGCATAACACTGCAGCATTGTACAATGCTCTGGCACCTGTCTTGTCTTAGGCTGTACTTTCAGCAGAGAACCTCAAAGCCAAACTAAAATTCTGGTTCCGATGAAGAACTGGTGTTCAACTGATTTCCATAGTTTGTGATTAAGTAGGATTGCTTGTCAATTCTTACTATAACAATCCTGAATTGTTGAGGGGGAAAAAGTATTTTCCAGTTTTATTTAACTATATGTTTGGTTTTGTTCTCAACTGAGCTACTAAAATGTAAATGGCAGGTGGATGTACTAGTCATGATGACTTTCTTTGTATTGCTTTACCTAGAATTTTTGTTTGTCTAAAATCTTAAAATCAATGCTTAGATCTGTTTTTGGAAAAGGTAAGGGAAAAGGTAATGTACTGTTGTTAGCTGTTACTAAACTGAGAGGCTAAGAAGCCATTGTGTTAAATGGCATACAGAGAAAAATCTTATAATCTAAGAGTGAAGTACAGGGTAACAGGTGAACACAGTCTGTAGTCAGAACATAAAGGAAGAATGAGAAAATAAATGGGCAAAAAAGAGTCTGCAGGTTATGGAGTGATAGCAATGATGTTGACAGTGGTAGAGCAGTGGAATGAATACTTGGAGAACATGTGCCGATATGCTACTTTTAACCCACTTTTTTTTTAATAAAGTCCATTCTTTGTGAAATTAATTTCCTATAAATGTTTGCTTCTCTGTTCTTTAGGTATCATGCCAGTGTATCATAACATGTTTGCACTCATGAGTGAAACAGAGAGAATGTGGTATCCCCCAAATCACATCTTCCATGTAGATGAAACAACCAGACTCATCCTAATATACCGAATAAGGTAATATAAATTGAATGTTTACGCACTTTTCATGGTAAAACAAAACTATGTGAAAAAGCACAACCAATAAGATATTTAATTGAACCATAGTTATGGACAGATTGTTGGTGATACCTGGATAAGAGTCAGATATAAGCATCAAAATAATTGAAGTAAGTTTGAATAATGTATCTTATCAATTGTCTGTATACCAAGTTTTCAGTGTGAGATTGAAGAAACAAACAACTAAAAATGCAGCAGAAATAAAAATAGTCTTTATCTTAATAATGATACATCTCAACTCTTCTGTGCTTAACTGTTTGAAATTAGTGGCAGTTCTGAAATGCAGAGTAATTATCCTGTGTAGTCAGGCAGATGTCTGCAGTAGAACCGTTTTTCTCTAACTTGATTTTTGAATGTGGACATCTAAAGCTTCAGTCACAGTTTTCCATATGTAAAAGATTTTCTTTATTTGTATTGTATAGTGTGGCCTGAGTGTTTCTTTAGGAACTGTCTCAAAGGAAACAGGAAGACAGTAACACAAAACTGATCAGTGAGGATAACTTTGAAGAGCTCTTTGTTCCTACCAGAACAGCTTATTACACCCTACTTAAATGTTGCAGTACTTTAAGGCACCAAGAACTGGACCTAAAGCCTTCCATTGGCTAACTAGGGCTTCGTACTGGTCCTCCAAACCAGCTAGCACTAATTACATATCCATGAAAGCAATAATGTCTGGTGTTGGTAAGTGAAAGTAGCTGTTTATTGATGTTTGTTTAAATATTTCCTAACAGGTTTTATTTTCCCCACTGGTATTGCAATGGCACCAGTAGAGCATATCGGTATGGCATTCTTCGAGGTGCAGAAAGCCCTGTTCTTGATGATAATGTCATGTCTTACCTATTTGCACAGGTACGATTTACTTATTTTTTAATGCAGATTGGTAAAGGTTGGTAGTATTTCTTCACTTTCACATCTTCTGATAGTAATTTTATAGGCTTCTTTGACAACTTGAAGCCCACTCAAGATGAAAATGAAATTCCATGTCATATTGTGTATTTGGACAGATGAAGCTCAAATGGCTTTGAGGAGAGCAGTGAGAGTGTATAGCTCCTTTCTTGTGCTACTACCACGTGGAAGTCTTTCAGTGCGACTTTAATTTTGGACTGACACAATGTAGAACTATATCCTCTCCATAGGGACCTTTCCGAGATTTGAAATGAAAATATTTTGAAAATTGTTTTTCTAAGCATGATGGTAGCTAGTTTCCATTAGGAACATGTGCAGCTTTTTGTGGACAAGGGGATTAATTCAGAAGAATGTAGTCTTAAAAAAAACCCAAAAACCAACCAACTAAAAAAAAACCCATGAAAAAAAAACAAAATCCAAACAAAAAAAAACCCCACAAACCAAAAGCAGCCAAACCCCCACACCTCAAAAAACTTTTATTGATGAGCAACAGTGCTACAGTTTTAATTTGCTTTCTTGCAACCTTCTTTCTTAGTGGCGAGATGATTTTTTGGATGGATGGATACAGATGCCTGTTACTCATGAAACACAAGAAGAATGCCTTGGAATGGCTGTTCTGGATATGATGAGAGTGGCCAAAGAAAAGGACCAAACCCCACTGGCTATTTACAATTCAGTGAGGTGATTCCATACTTCATGGCTGTATCACTCCTATCTGATATCTAAACCCAATTATTTTTGCACACTGGCGTTTAGGAGGAGGTGTTCAGCTGTTGGCAGTTGACTTATTCTAGCATAATTCCGTAAACTGACTTATACTGTAAACTAGAATGTAATAGAAAACTTCTCTCTTGAGGGCCATTCATGTATTTGGGTATGTGGATTTGGCTCTCTTAATGAGATGTAAGGCATCAGGTACTTGTATGGGAAAGGATGTAAGCAATAATTTGAGTTGAGGAGACCTCTGGAAGTCATCAGATCCAACCTCTTGTTCAGATCAGAGCCAACTTCAAAGTGAGATGAAGTTATTTAGGGCCTCATCCTGTCAAGTTCTGAATATGTTCAGGGGTTGGAGATTCCACCATAGCCCTGAGAAGCCTTGTTCTGTGTATGATCATCCTCAATGAGGAAGATCTTCTCCATACTTAATCAGCCTCTTCTGTGATGGTGATTATCCTCTGTTGCCTCCTGTCCTTTCACTGTGCATGTCTAAGAGTCTGATTCAGCCTTCTCCATAACCATCTGTTTGTTGAAGACAATTAGTAGAACACCCTACCTGAGCCTTCTTTTCTTCTGGCTGAACAAATCATGCTCCTTTATGCCTCTTCTGTCAGGTCATGTGTTCCAGGCTATTAACCATCTTGGGCAGATCTCTACTAAATGTGCTTGAGTTTATCAGTTCGCTGTGGTTTATCAAACTGATCAGTTTCCACTGCAGCTGAGTTAATTCTGTCCCTGCTTAGTACTTAATGCTTGATGTTTGTCTTTTAATGAAATCTATCAGGAGGAGTTAAAAACAGAATGAGATTAATTGGCCAGCTCATTGCAGGTGACAAACTACTCTTTTGCCCCTTGATACAGAATGTGGACTATGATATAGGAACTTAAGTGACAACCAACCACAGTGTTGTATTCTACTACCTATAATTTTAGCCAGGAAATCTGTCCTCTCTCTATGTAGTTGCTTCTATCTGTCCAGCTCCTACACTGAACAAAGCAACTGTATAACTTGTGCTGGCTTACCTGAAACCTACAGTAATGACTAGAACGGACATGTCTGGATTTATGGAAAAATGCATTATGTAAAATATATTGAAACTGAGTGAGGGGGGAAAATGGAAGAAGAGACAGGGCTGTATTTGAAAGAACATGCAAGATTGATGAAAGGATCCTTGCTATCTTAGTTCAATGAATAAGGTTACATTTAGAGAAGATATTTTCATGTCAACTTGTTTAGCACAAAACTAATTATCTTTGCTGGATTTAATGGATAATACTAGTAGTTTTCTTGCTGGTTATGTATTCACAGCTACAAAATGTTTTTGCCTAAATGTGTGCGAGCAAAAATCCAAGACTACCACATTTTGACACGAAAAAGAATAAGGTACAGGTTCCGCAAATTCATACAGCAGTTTGGCCAATGCAAAGCTACTGCCAGAAACTTGAAACTTAAGTATCTTATAAATCTGGAAACCCTTCAGTCTGCCTTCTATTCAGAAGTTTTTGAAGTAAAAGAACCTGGTGGAGATCCTTCCGGAGAGGAAAGTTTTGCAACCATTGTAATAACTGGAAATGGTGGAATTCAGTGCTCAAGAGGAAAACTGAAAGACTGTGAGACACTGGCAGAGCAGGTAATTTCTTTTATTATTTAATAATTGTGCAGTTTATCATGTAACAGCGTGATTAGCTTATGTTAGAAATTCTGATTTACCCGAGGTAAATTTGCTAGGTAAATTTTACTTCACAGGGATGATACAATTTCCATATGGCTAAGACTCACAGAAAAAGTGCAGGATTTTAAAATCAGTTTTTTACTGAAATATTAGAAGAAAGTCAATACTTGAACATGTAATACTTATGTGCTTGACAGATTGAAAAATCAGTACTTGACCTGCATTACTGTAAAAGAATCCTTGTGGAAAAGTAATGATCCTGCCACCAGGTATAGGTAAAATGCACAAATTTCTACAATTCTCTTTGAAAGCAGAGTTTTAAGGACCCCCCAAAAAACGGCAAGTTTCCCTATACCTCTTTCCTGCTGCAGTTAGACTCCTTCCAGTGTTTGAGCTAGCCAATTTAAAGTGACTTTCTGTGATTGTGGGGTCCACATACTCTTTGTTCTGGAATTAGGTACTAAAAGGTTCCCGTAAGTGCTAGTAATCATGTGCTGTTGCATTTGTATTTATCAATTATATTTCTTTTGAGTGTGATTTCCCAGCATGACTATTCATTTTGTTGAATTTACCAGAATCTGATACAAACTCATAGCAGTATATATTAAGAGTGTGGAAATTTTCCTAAGGTAAAATTAAAGGCAAAATGGAGCACATGTCAGTTTTCCAAAATAATTTCATCTGTTTGGTAGTTTTGATGCATAATAGATAACAGTCACGACCAAACTACAAAAGATTTTATTTTTACAGTTGCTATAATAATTTGTAAAAATGCTACTTTGTTAGTAATACTTAAAAAAAAAAAATATCTGATCACATATCCAAGTTTTAAAAGTGTATTCTTAGAATATTTATGGATTGATATTAGGTCTGGTTATGTCATTCATAGTTGTTATGTATCAGCCCTCTGCCTTTCCTAAGTTGCTTCTAAGTATCAGTTGCTCTGGCAGGAGCTAATGTAAGTGTCAGATTTTGCAATTTCTAGTCCTAGGTGTACAGAATTTATGCATGCTATGATGTTTGGGGTTGGCAACCAAGCCTTTAAATTGTGTTTAAACTGATGATATTTCCTACATAGATTGCCAAATTAGTTTTTCATAATTAATAACATCCCACTTATTGACAGAGACATAGTGTAGTCTGTATGTGTTTTCAGTCATAGAGAAACTGTTTATAAAATCGGCTATGAAGACTTAGTAAATAAATAAGGCTGCTTGTAAATGTGGTCATAAATCCTTTCAGCAAACTATACTGACAAATCTTTATTATAAAGATACTGCATTGAAACAGCTGATAGCTGATACTCCCTTGAGTCTTAAAGCCTTTACTGTTTACCTCTTTATGCGTTAGGATATGCTTACAGCCATATAAATGGAGTATTCTGACTTGAAGGAAATATATTTGCATCGGGAGAATAATTTTAGATAGATAAATCTACCTTTATTTAAGGATGTTACTTAGTATCTGAAATTCTACTGTAAACAAAATAAAGTATGATTTGTATGACAGTAATTTGACTTGTGAAAGACTGAAGGAAGTGGTACAGCATATCATAGTATCAAAAACTACTTGAACTTGCTATCAAAGCAAGATGTGTCTTGGATTTCCCATGTAATTAGGATCAGTGTTACCCAGTCAGTGATGAACATGGCTGATGGGAGAACCTTCTCTTAGACCCTTTCTTCATTCATACTACATTCATCTCTTTGGCAACATATTTTGCAGCTTGTATCACTCTGAACAAAGGCATGACATTTTGGATTGTTAACAGGCATTCTAAACCTCTTTAATCAGGATGCTAATAGTAAGTTCTCAAAAAAAAAAAGCATGCCCCCTGAAGATTAATCAAAATGTTCCATTGTTAATCCTCACAAAGTACTACAGAGCAAAGAAATATCTACAACTAAAAGACCCAGTTCATATATGAATATTTCCATTTTAAGTTCCTGGATCTTTGTGCATTTTTTAATTGATGCTCGTAGTGATGGTTCTGTAAACAAAAAGCTCCTTTCTTTATATGTAATGGCATATTTAAAGTTTCATGGTCTTTTTGTTGCTAGTTTACAAATTCAGAGTTGTAGGAATTCTAATGCTGCAAATAGATGGGTGTTTTAGTTGCTATTTCTGTTATTAATGACATTATATAACCAATATTTATTGCAGGATTTACAAACATACTGTGATTTTCCTGATATCATTGATGTCAGCATTAAACAAGCAAGCCAAGAAGGCTCCAGTGAGAGAAGAATTGTCACCATTCACAAACAAGACAGCAAGAATCTGGTCTGTTTACTTTGCTTGCTGTTTTTTCACATAGATGTTGCTTTGAGGAGACTGTGATTGCTGTGGTATTTTATAGTATTGTATAACTAATTGCCATGTTAATTAAGCATAAAGTAAAACTAAATTTATTTCAGCAGTGTAAGTGCTGTATCAAAGCACCAAAGGTCTTTTGATTTCAAAGCTCTGTGCGTAGACATTGTCATTGCTCTTACTGTTTAAAATTCTTTGAAGATGATCTTGAAGTATTCTATACATTAATGTAAAAAGTGAAATTATTTCAATTTGCTTTCCAGCATCTCCAGGCTTTCCAGGAGGTATAACTGTCACACAGTGGTGTGGTGGGTTGACCTTGGTTGGATGCCAGGTGCACACCAAGCTGCTCTATCACTCCCCTCTTCAGCTAGCCAGGGACAGAAAACATGACAAAAGGCTCATGAGTCGAGATGAAGCCAGGGGGATCACTCATACCCTCATAGGCAAAATAGACTTCAGTCAGGGAATCTGATTTGATTGGCAATAAATTAAATGATTGGCAATAAATTAAATGAGAGTAGGGTCATGAGAATTAAAACTAAATCTTAAAAAACACCTTGCCTCTATCCCTCCCTTCTTCCCAGGTTCAACTTCACACTTGATTTTCTCTTCCTCCTTCCCCCTCAGTGGTGCAGGGGGGGATGGGCAACAGGGGTTACAGTCAGTTCATTGTCTCTGCCACTCCTTCCTTCCTCACTCTCTTTCCCTCGTCCAGTGTGGGATCCCTCCCGCAGGAGACAGTCTTCCACAAACTGTTCCAGTGTGGGTACCTCCCATGGGCTGCAGTCCTTCAGGAACAGACTGCTCTAGTGTGGGTCCTGCATGGGCTTACAAATCCTGCCGGAAACCCTGCTGTAGTATTGTCTTCTCTCAACGGGGCCACAGGCCCTGCCAGGAGCCTGCTCCAGCATGTGCTCTCCACAGGGCCACAGCCTTCTTCATACACATGTACCTCTTTGAGCATGGGGTCCTCCACAGGCTGCAGGTGTGTATCTGCTCCACTGTGGACCTTCATGGGCTGCAGGGGACAGCCTGCCCTCACACCATGGACTTCACCACAGGCTGCAGGGGAATCTCTGCTCTGGTGCCTGGAGAACCTCCTCCCCTTCCTTCTTCACTGACCTTGATGTCTGCAGACTTGTTTCTTTTGCATATTCCCAATCCTGTCTCCAGCTGCTGTTGCAGCATTTTTTTCCCCATCTGAAATACGTTATCCCAGAGGCACTACCACCGTCACTGATGGGCTCAGCCTTGGCCAGCGGCAGGTCTATCTCGGAGATGGCTGGCACTGTCTCTGTCTGACATGGCAGAAGCTTCTAGCATCTTCTCACAGAAGCCACCCCTATAATCCCCCCACTACCAAAACCTTGCCATGCAAACCCAATACAAGTTTTCTCTTCCTTTATCTCCATGACTGATCTGTGGGTCTTCAGGGCTCCCCATCTCAGGCATCTGTGTCTGAAAAAGCTATGTACAGCTTATATACTTCTTTTCTGTAAAAATGATCTTTTAATATTTCAAAAATATTTCAATAAAGCATTAAGTAGTTTATTCTTTCTCTAATGATACTTATTTTTAAAAAGGCATATGGTTTACTTTCGTTTATTTTGATTCATGCTCATTTCCTGAATTAATGAATTTGTAATCTTTTCAAGGCTTTTTTATTGAAACATGAGTAGTTGGAGTATCTGTGATTTGTATCTAGGATGCTGAGAGCATAATAATATTCGAGATTTGTGGAGGAGGCTCCCTTAATCTCAAGCCATTAAAATTATCTTTAAAATTTCTCAGTAGTGGTAGTAATGTACTTGACTTCATATGCCTCTGAGGGTAAAAGTGACTTTCTAAGAGCTTGTCTAAAAATGCTACTGAAGAATAAGAGTAGGAAAAAGTGCAGTAGCTGCTGTTTTGCTTATGATTTGTGTGTGGACACTTTACACACCAGAATTAGCTTATGTGTAAATTAGGATTTGTGATTTAGTTTTACCTGTTACACAGTTGGTAGCATTCATTATAGAAATGTACCTTACACAGTTTTAGGGTACATAGATTGATAAAAATGGCTGGCTTTTTAGGTCTGTTGTTTGTGTGGGTTTTCCAGTCATGTTGAAACAGCTGGAAGGATGGTTGTTTCCAGGTCCTCTTTTAATATGGAGTTTGAAAACTCCGCAAATTCTTGGCATGTGATCAAATGCACCAGCTTTGTTATTGCTCTCTAGCAAAGAACTTGCCAAGGAATTGCATTCAGCCACAAAGTGTGTCCCCAGTATCACAGGCAAATTGGTGCAGCATATACTAAAGTCTATTGGGCTATGCTACTGAAATCTAGTGTGACTTGGTAGATGGTGGAGTAGCACTTCTCTGTTGAAGCAAAGACAGCCTTTAATGCTCTGATACAACTGTCAAAATATTAAGGAAATAGAGATAACTACATAAAAATAGACTCTATTTTCCTTTATTGGCAGAAATAAATTGTTACAGATGGATTTAATTTTGCTGTGTTCTTACCTGTTCAATGTATTCTGCACAGACTTTTCCACTGCATTATTATTCTCCTCGTTTCTACTCATTACACCTCTTTTCATTTTCGTAGCAGTTAAAAGTCAGCTTCATCTGTGATGCTGGTTTTTGCTGACTACTAGTTAAACATTCAGGCAGGTACTTTCCTACAGATTTTTCTTTGCTATGAGATGGCAGCCCCATAAATCTTTGAGAAGTGAAGGCTTTCCTTTAGGAAAAAAGTAAAACACTGTGTTGCCAGTGCAATAGGTGTCTGCCATGCTGAGTTGTATCTAGTCAGTTTTTTCTGTTCAGATGTTCCCTCTTGTCAGCATTTCTCTATTTCATGTATTTAGAGTAAGGGGTTTTTTATGGCAGTTTGGTTTAGATTCAATTTTGAACACTGAAGATTGCTAACAAGTTTTGGATGGCACCGAGAAGTTAGAATTATACAAACAGTAGCTAAAAAACCAATTGGGATATCTTTAATGTAGGAATATGTTTATATCTTATATACCATTACCATATCCAGGAATTTTGGGTTGCCTGTTAAAAATTGAAATTCTCTTTCTCCTTCTCTCTTCCCCCCCCCTTCTTTTCTCCCCTGGCAATTTAACAGGAGGCTGAATTTCAGTCATTAAGAGAAGCTCTCTCCTTTGTATCATTAATTGATGGATATTACAGATTAACTGCGGATGCCCACCATTATCTCTGTAAAGAAGTAGCACCACCATCAGTCCTTGAAAACATCCAAAGCAACTGCCATGGACCAATTTTGTAAGCAATTTTTTAGTAATATAACAAGGTGATATTTTTGAAAGATGAACTTTAGTTGACTCTGAACCATGTTGGACATCTTGAAATGTGAATTTAATACATTTGTGTAACACATAATGCTTTACATTTTTCCTCCTATTTTTTACTTTGCAAAATACAGTGCATTCTTGACTTATTATAAAAAATAAAGTGAAAGGTTCTGGTTTTAACTTTGTTCCCTTAGAATTCTTTTTTTCCCCAAGTGAGACAGGCAGGAATGTTATTATGCTGATTTTACAGAATTACAGTTACTACCGTGGCAGCAACATACAGTGTCATAGAGGAGATCATGTTTTCACTGCAGCCTCTAGCAGTTATATTATCTGAGTTCCCAAGGGGGAAAAAGGCAAATTCAGATAATGCTCCCTTCAGTATCTGAGGAAGTTTTGCAGTAAACTGCTAGTCGTATAAATTGGTCTGTTTGGTTTGAGGAATGCTGTCTCCTTGTTGGCTCGCTTTGTTTGTTTGGGTTTTTTTAAGAGAATGAATTTAGTACTTTCATTGAATTTTTAAAAGTTTTTTTAAGAGTTCATATAGTATTGTTTGTTTGCAGAAGAACATGTGGGAGCTTAGAAATGTCAGAATAAAACGGTTATTTGCTTTAGCATAGAAAGCTTGAAGGCTGATATATGCAAGATACATTATGTGAAAGTAGCACCATCTACTCAGCTTATGCAGAATAGATCTGTAATTTTCCCAATGACATAAAGAGGATAGCTGCTATAAGCTTCAGAAGAGATGGAGGAGAGGTATGGAGACTTTTTTTACACTAATGACTAATGCTGTATGTTGACCTTTGTTTAGGGGTGTTTAGAAGGATGTGCAATGAGGCTAGACCTTTCCAAACTATTCTATTTGTCATTCCATGAGATGGATAGAAATAGTCTGTTAGCAAGACTTGTTTAAGGTGAAGTAACAAATCATGTTTCATTTCAATTCATCTTTCCTGTTAGCCCATTCCCAAACTAAACACACCTGTTTCACCCACACAAATATTTTCCTAATTTTAGCTTACTTATTAGGCAGTTTTATTAGAGGTTCTTGCATAGTGGATGCTGAAAATCAGGGGAATATACTTTTTAGGCTGTAAGATTTCTCATTAAATAAATGACTGTGGTGGTTTCAGTATGAAGAATTTTTAATGTACTGCTCTCTACATAAGAAGCCACCCTGAATATTGGAAAATAAAGGAATGAAAGGATTAAGTTAAAGGAATCTGTAAAAAATAGAGTTTGAATTTTTGTGTTAGGTACCTGATGCTAGTTCTCACTGGCCTATCTCTGATGTTCCTGGATTTTGCAATTATGCAATAATAAACATTTTGTTTTCACTATAGCATGGACTTTGCTATCAGTAAACTGAAGAAAGCGGGTAATCAGACTGGTTTCTACGTTCTTCGCTGCAGTCCTAAAGATTTTAAAAAATACTTCCTCACCTTTGCTATAGAGGTTTGTATTCTGTCTTAGTACCAGTATAATCTATTGCATTATAATAATGAGCCTGGGATGTTCAGTAAATTATTCTGAATTTTCTCTTCAGAATGTTTGTCTGATGTGTATATGCTATAGCTACTTCATCAGATTGGCCAACTGTCAGGGTCTTGTGAGAAATATCAACACACTTGTATGGTAAAGATTCAATACTGACACATACCATATGCTGAGGAGAACAAGACAGGTGGAGGAAAGAGAGCTTGAGAGTTCTGGGGATGGTGATATGGCTGTTGGGACTGTTGTAAATGTTTGGGTGGTGGAGTGGTTTGAGTGTTTGGGTTTTTTTTTTTTTTTCTTTTCTAAGGTTTGGGGGTTTTTAGCTGGATTTTTTCCTGGGATTTCTGCCTACCTCCCCTTCCTGAATATGGCTTAGTTAGACTGAGTACACAGCTGTTGGTGATCTGAGAGTGTCTCTCCTTCACAGGTTCTTGTGGGTTTGGGTCCTGTCCCCATCCCCAGTGCTGGGCCAGTCAGATTACTTGGCAGCAGTTAACTTCAGCACAGATCTCCTGCTGGATATCTGGTGTTAGCTAGAGTAGGAGGTCACCCTTGAAATGCCTGTAGTTCTCATGCAGCTAAAGACCCAATGTGTACCTCTCCTCTGTGAGACTGAAGTTAATAATACAGTACTTTAATATTGTTGTTACATAATTGCATGATCTTGTTCCAAGGCAAGGCTTTTCCTTCATTAACAGAGCTGCCTTTGGGTAGTTAACTAGGGAAGAGTAATGCCTGGGGTTTCCTGCTGGTTTGCAGCAAGCTAGCAAGTTTGCTACATATTGTCAGAGATACTTACATCTCTGAAAATGACAAAATAACTTTGATGTGTGGATGGAGAAGCAAACAACTGTTGGAAGATCATTTTCAAAAAAATGTTATGTCCAGTCAGTGAAGTGTATTGTGATCAGGAATTTTTTAGATTGAGGTCAGTCCCTGAGCAAGTTTAGGGAGTCAAAGTCTAAGAGTCAAGCTTGTGAGTTAAGCCTGCCATTGAGTGACATAGCCACATTTTGTTTTTTCTTGTTCTGCATCTTTCCGGGCAAGCTGTTAGAAGGATTCTGAGATTCAGAATTTGTTGGAACATTTTCCACAGTTGTTGACGTGAAGGACCATGAAAGCACTATTAAGAGCTCCTCTTGTTTAAAAATGTATAATGGGATCTTTTCAAGACTCATTGCAAAAATACTTCAGTTCGTATTGAAAATCTGTGCTTAGGAACTAATTGCTTAGAACGGTATTATAAGCAATAGAAAAACAAATACAGCTGAGATCTCCAAATGCTTGCCAAAAGAACACAGAATATGAACGTTTGGACTATTGCTTCCAACAAAATTTTGTTTTGATATTACTCCATGTAAGGGTGAAGTAGCTCTCATTACTACCTCTGAAGGATTTTTTCCTAGGAACCATTATCTGTTTTCTCAGCTCCATCTGCAGATTTCGTAACATTTGTTTTTCTTACCATCAACATGCTAATTCCAGTGATAGGAGTAGGATCATGTTTTCTCAGAATCAATACTACATAGCGAGAACAAAATAACAAATTATGGTAATGTTTTGCTGAAGCATTCTTTCTTTAATTAGTAGAGTGCTATACATTTAAATAGGGTTTCAAATACTAAATATTGATCAATTTTATTTTTAATGGAAAAAATCCCTGCAGCATGAGAATACCACTGATTATAAACACTGCTTAATTACAAAGAATGAGAAAGGAGAATATAATCTTAGTGGAACTAAGAGAAGTTTTGGTAATCTTAAGGATCTGCTGACCTGTTACCAGACAGAAACTGTCCGTTCAGACAGCATAATTTTCCAGTTCATCAAATGCTGTCCTCCAAAACCAAAAGGTAAGACAATGATTTATTTCTGAGCAGAAGGGTTTCCAACTTTTAGGTTTAAGATTTTTGAGCAGTTAATGTTAAATGACTCTTAGGTTGGTAGATATATATATTTGTGTGGGGTTTTTTCTAATTTTACTGACCTATTTGTTCATCTTCTTACTCACAGTTTTCAGTCCTAGTGTCTGCCAAATTTGTTATAACACGGTCTTTCAGAAAGAGTCATGATAGCCAGTTTCGTAATTAGAAGGAAAACTTCTTAAGGTTTCTTAATTGCAGTGGATTGTGCATTTTGTTTTTCAGTCAAGTGTTTTCATGTCTTGAAGGAAAGAGCTATTAAATATATAATTTCTCACTGAGGATAGTTCCATAAGCAATAAAACCAATAATGCTGGTGAATTTCTTTCATTGTTTGTTGATATTTTAGCTCAATTATGCCAAGGCTGCAATGTGATTTCAACTTCATAACACAGAAAAATACATGTGGAATAGAACTCCTGCCTGAGGAGTGGATTTTTCTTGAATTTACAGTAAAGGTTTTTGCATAGCTTTGATATTCATAGTATCTTTTTGCTTTTTTGTATTCTGGTAACATCTTCCATTTTTGCTTGTAATAAATAGTACTACTTACAGTTAATATTAGTCTTTGTCTCTATGCAGGTCCCTATTTAACAAAAACTTGAGAGAACAGACTATTTGATACCACTTTTACCTCTCAAATTTTGATTGAAATTAGCCAGTGGATTCAAAAGCTCGGAAAAAATTTGACAAGTAAATACTTATGCACATTACAGAGACTAATTTTGTAACCTTTCATCAAAACCAAAAATGTGTATGCATCAGAATTATAAATTATTGAATAAATATAATTGCACATGCATGCATGCATAAATCCACACATATGTACTTACCAGCTTTAGTTTTACTAAGAGACCTCCTCTACTTCATGAAGAACCTTTTTTTTAAAACCACTCAATGAATAATTACTCTGCTAAACATAAGAAAATATGCATCACTTATGGGGTGCTGGACAAAAAATATGTAAAGGTTTTAGAGGCATCAGAAAGATAAGCACATCTTTAACAGAAGGGCTTCATAATATAAATGAAGGAGGTGACTTAACATCCCTTTTTTCTATCCCTGATGGTTATTACAAATACAACAGAAGATAAAATGGGAAAGGAGGCAGGAATATTTTCAGAATATTTGTCAAAAGTAGGACTACTTAAGAAACTTAAAATAGCTGAGTAAACCTAAATGGTTTTGCTGATTAGAAAAAATCAGACTTTGAATTTGTTTAATGAAATAGTGGGGTTTTTTGAATAAACTGATCTCAGTGTGATATCTTTTTGCTGGATTAACAGTTTTTCATTAACAATCCTTCTGAAATAACTTCGTTTTAGTTGTATATTTTACAAATTTACATTGGTTTTATTCCCCCACCCTATTTCTTCTCCCAGATAAATCAAATCTCCTAGTCTTCAGAAGCAATAGTGTTTCTGATGTACCTTCATCACCTACGCTACAGAGACACAATAATGTCAACCAGATGGTCTTTCACAAAATTCGGAATGAGGACTTGATATTCGTAAGTCCAGTAGTTGCTTCTTTCACTGCAGATGGTTGGTTTACTAAACGCTAAGTTTTTAAAAACTCAGTATAAGTTTAAAAGAGCTCCTCTGAGCTGAGAGATTTTGCTGTAATCTTTCCTTAGATTTGTGAGAGAAAATTTTTTTTTTTTCATTAATACAAATAATTGGGGGGGTGTGGGGGGGTGTTAGATAAGAAGTGTCCTTTTGACTTCAGTAGTAGTTGTCTTTACTTCTAGGGATGTCTAAATACATCATTAGCAGCAATTCCTTCCTTTCCGGTCCTTGCAGCAAGCTATTTTCTGAGATCCTTTAGGAGTCAATTAAAAATAAGAAAGATTTAAGCTGTTTCTGATATAGTTGCTTCTGTGTCCCATCAGTCTGAGTCTACAGGTGTGCTAACTGTAAAGGTTTGCATATGCTTTACTTAGGGTGGTTGTTTAAGAAAGCTTTTGCAAAACGGGCAGAGATTTCTGATTTTGTCCCATCTGTGTCCTTCCTGTCTTTCAGGAGGAGAGTCTTGGACAGGGCACGTTTACTAAGATTTTTAAAGGTGTAAGGAAGGAAGTGGGAGACTATGGCCAGCTCCATCAAACTGAAGTTCTTTTAAAGGTGCTGGATAAAGTGCATAGAAACTACTCTGAGGTTAGTGTGATTTTTGACTGCTATGTAACATTTGTCC
The DNA here is from genome assembly GCF_003259725.1 of Athene cunicularia. Classification (NCBI taxonomy): domain Eukaryota; kingdom Metazoa; phylum Chordata; class Aves; order Strigiformes; family Strigidae; genus Athene; species Athene cunicularia. The sequence continues at coordinate 2,893,867 of NW_020799145.1, forward strand.
ATGCTATGCTGAGAATTACTTTTCTTACAATAAACAAATATTTGTGGTATGGTAGATGGGATTGTATGTTGAACCAAACTCATTCTTGGCCTTGTGACACTGGGAGGATAGATTTAAGACTGGCTTTGGGAAGTACTCCAATGTACTTTTATTTTCCCTCTCTTCACCATCTGTCAGAGAATTCAGAGCTGTCCACTGAGAGCCAAGGAACAGTCTTGTATAATAAAAGTTCCCCAAGAGAGGTGCTATGGCCATGGAATTGCCTTTACCAGCAAATTCATTCATGTGCAGATGAGGGACCAACATTTATGGAAAATTACATTCTTTTAGTAGACTGTCTTCAGTGTTTTGGAGTCATACCGATTCTCCAGTGAAATCAGCATTTCTCATCAAGTCATAAAAAATCAGAAGTATTAATGTAACTTTATATGGCTGTTTGTTGTTTATTTTGATACAATTGTATCAAATTTCTAATTAATCTAGCTGTATTTACAGCAAACCAAGAGAAGCAGTCCAGTGTTTACTGAGCTTTTAAATTACTTAAGGAAAATCTGTACAAAAATGTAAGCAAAAAGTCAAAGAAATTTCAAATAGCTAATTATTCATAAGCAATGTAGGCATACACTTTGGACAATTGAAAACAATAAAGAAACTATAACCCATATTTTCATTTTAGTAAGCTGGGTAACATACTTACATTCTAAAGTTAAGTGAAAATTGGTTGTTCAAAGGACTAAGAGTACAGAAAGACAAATACTAGACAAATGTGCTAATTTTTTACAGAAAGACAAATACTAGACAAATGTGCTAATTTTGACCTGTTCTGTTGGGTGAACAATCAGGACACAACCAAGTATAGCTGGAGATACCACTGAAGAGAATTTAAAAAAAAAAGTAAAGAAATAAAAGCATTTGAAACTTTCCTGACAAGGTTAGGTAAGGTCTGACAGCAGTGGATGAGTGATACACTTTTTTGTCTTAATGTTATGTGAAGAAACAAGTTGGTAACTGAATAGTGCATTATGAAAGAATAAATTAGAAACTGAGTAGTGCATCATGAATTTGTAGTTTACTTAGTTAATTGAAGAAAAGATTCTTTTTAGAATGTTGAAATAACACCTGCCTACAGAAAGATTGCTAACGTCTCTGGAATGTGGATTATCTGTTTAAAAAAAAAAAGAAACACAACAACAAACCATAACAACCACAAACAATATTAAATATGTTACAGAGGGTCTTTGCAGTGGGATGGAAGCTGAAATGTTTTGAAAAATGCACGTGGTTTTAATAACTTTATTAGAAATCATGTAATGTTTTGGGGTTTTGCTTTCACTGGTATTTATTATCTGTCAATCTCTCTCTTTCCTCAAAGTCCTTCTTTGAGGCAGCAAGTATGATGAGCCAGCTTTCTTACAAACATTTGGTGTTAAATTATGGAGTCTGCGTATGTGGAGAGGAGAGTAAGTAGAAATGAATTATCTTTTTGTACTAATTTTATACAGCTGTCATTAGAGTTTACCATTGGTACTAAGTAAAAGCAGGGGAAAGCCAAAACAGCCTGTCACACCAGCTGGACACAATACATGTTCACAAGGTAGTAGTATTAGTCTTAGTGTCTGAGAACTTGTTAATATGATGATAGCAAAGAAAATAGCAAAATTACACAAAATTACAAAATTGTGTAAATACAACCACTGTGAATAGTAACCTCTGTGGATGACTCAGTCGTGTCTATTTTATTTGAAAATCTAACTTTTGAAAAGTTTTGCTGAAATTCTGAAGTGAGCTTTTGAAATGCCAGAAAAATTATGACCCTACATTGTGGTTAGCTAGGAGGGAAATTACCTGGCTACTGAAGAAAGTATTTGTTTACTGTGATCAGAAACACGAAACTATCACCACTTTCCCACCCATGTGCTGACTTTGTGAGCACAAATACAGATTTTTGGTTTAAAGATCCCATTCTGAAAACATGAGGTACCATTATTTCAACAAAAACACTACAAAATAATAATAAAGGTAAAATCTTTTTATTGTCTACAGAAGTAGAATGTGTTTTCAGTTTAGCTTGCTCAGTTGTGACTATGTATTAATAAGGGGTTTTTTTAAGAACACCTGAAATACATTTGTAACATCTTACAATGAAATCTTAATTTTGGATGGTTGTCATATGCTTATGTGTGCTATCTTCGAGTATGTGTTGCTGGGCCTCATTTTGGCAGTTTATCCTCTTGATTCAGACTTTGGACAGAAATATCAGTTTGTACTAAAACCATTTTTTTTTTTTCTGTGATTGTAAACTAAAGGAAGCATTTTATAATAACTGTATAAGCTTATTATGTAATTGCCTGCATTGCGAGAGAAGCTACTTCTCTTAGGAGGCTGGAAGAGGCACAGCACCATGTTGGCCAAGAATTTGTTACACCAGTTTCTTAACAAAAAAAAAAAAGAATTTTTTCTAGTTTATTCATTGCACCGTGCACAGGGTCTATATGTAAAATTTCAGGTAGATCAAGTGTATAATTGTAAAAAAAAAAAAAAAAAAAATTACCAAAAGGCATCTATGGTGGGTTACTTTTCCTTTAGATCACAGTTGGCCTTTAGACAGTTCTGTTTCTGAAGTCAAGAGACTTACTACAGTTTAGTAATAGGCAGTTATAAGAAATAGTAAAACCGGGAGGGTTTTTTGTTACATGCTTGATGTTCAGATTTTGTGAAAATTGCTTCATGTAATTGTGAAGTTTGCTGTCTGTAGAACGAATTTGTTACAAAAATCAGCTTATTTGTTATAACCAAATATAATACCAGTAGTTTCCAGTGTCTTTAGAGTCTGAATGAGAAGCACTGCAATGTGAGTATCTTGCATCTGAAGGCAAGGGTTCAGTCATGCAATTTGAAATTGTTGTATTGAAACTGATGAAGACTGCAGTACTATGAAATGGATCTTCTTCCTTGGGTTACTCACTGGATGACTGTATGGAGGCATATGTAATACATGTACACAATTTTTTTTTAGTGCAGATATTAGTCTGGTTTTGAGAAGCTCATCCTTTGTCAGCAAAGCATCATATTTTTCACTAAGAATTTAGATTGTAAACGACGATGAAGTGAATGACTTGAATGTTATTTGACTCACTACATTAATACTGCTGTACACTGCTATGCTTTATCAGAAGTTACATTATTTATTGTGCCTTTCAAGTGGGGGTGGAAGGATGCTCACTGGATTTAAGGTAGAAGACTATTCTGTAAAAAAAACCCTATTAAATCTAGTAACTTTGCATTTGAGAAGAAATTGAGCAAATGTCCACCCTGAAGAATATAAAGAACATAGGTTATTTGTGGCAATAGTCAGATGTCGTATAGCTTCGAATTTATAGTTAGCTCACCAACAAGGTGTCAATGACAGAGAGGGGTAGTAACTAGAGTACTGAATCTGTCCTAAAATTCCATTATTTGTTGTTGGTTGTAATTGTTACTCTTTCCACTATATTTAATCAGACATCCTTGTACAAGAATATGTAAAATTTGGATCCTTGGACACATATTTGAAAAAGAACAAAAATGTTATCAATATCTTGTGGAAGCTGGAAGTAGCCAAACAGCTGGCATTAGCCATGCATTTTCTGGTAAGTAGTTTATTCTTCAGTTTTGTTAATGGCTGAATTCAAGTGTTTCATACTAATACATGTACAGTGGCTGAGCTATCACCCTAATTCTTGAAACTCTGGAGAGTATTTGAAAATAGGCTGGACATATACCAGATAGTTTAGTGTACAGTTGAGGACAGACCTATGTATCTTGCACAAAGTGTAATTTAATTTCCTATTGTTTTTTAACATTTTATGTTTTAGTGTGAAATAGAAACACATTTCCAGTATTTTTTTTTTCCTCACCAGAAATCAGTCCTTCCTGATTTTCCCACCTCAGCGCATGATGCTGAACATAAACTATTTCCCAGTAGTGTTAATAGTTAACCACTGGGAGTGGAAAACATTGTACTGTTCACACAACTAGTACATTATTTTTGTGCATTAGTCCCAACCTTACAGTCTGTTTAATTCAGCATAAAGGCCGTTTTTTGAAACAGGGTATGTGATTAGATGAATCTTTCTTTTAACATACTTTAAATGTTCTTATATTCATTTTAAATGTATCATACTGATGGATTACTATTCTTCTGAGTTAAATTTAGTTAGATAATTAAAATTAATGAATGAAAGCTGGCTAGAAACTCAGCCTCTAATAAAATGTCTGAGACTTGATCAACTTAATCTGGATCATTATTTTCTTCACTGATGTTTCCCTTATGCTGTAAAATACCTTTTTTTACCTCTTCAACAATGACATCTTTTGTCAGTATATAAAAGATACATTTCTGTTTATAGGAGGATAAAGGCCTTGTTCATGGGAATGTCTGTGCAAAAAACATCTTGCTTATCAGAGAGGAAGACAGGAAGTCTGGAAACCTTCCGTTTATAAAACTAAGTGATCCTGGCATCAGTATTACAGTTTTGCCAAGAGATAGTAAGTCTTAGTGTCAACTTTTTTGTTTTCTTCTTCTGACTTATTTTTCAAGTTTGGGGTGTTTTTTCTGACTGTCATCTGGTACTTCTCTTATACCAGGTTCCTTCATCCATTCATAACTTTAAAATAATCTCTGTGGTCCTAGTCAGTAGTTCTGAGTGTATTTTCTTTATCAGCAAATAGCTACAGGAAATAAAGTCACGATTCTCCATTGTGTGAGGGGGTTTTTTCCTGCTGTTCTCATTTTCAATTTTTTTTTTCACTGATAGTACTGTTAGTATGATATAATGTACCATGAGTAAGTCTATTGCATCTGCAGGTAGTTGCTGGAATTAGTATCCTATTATTGATCAAGATTAAGTTGTTACATTTTACAGCTTGGAGAAGCTTTCAGAGCTGAAAGTAAATGAACTTTTGAAAAGAGTGCCTGGTTGAAGATCTTCAGTGCATTTCTTTGAATGCCTGAAGATGCTTGATGATCCTAAAAAATACTGAATTGTCATCTGCCACTGAGGCTGTTCTAATGCTTTATAAACAGCAAAATTAATTAAATGAAATAAATGAGAAGTGCATGCAAGATTGTTATGCTAATGAAAGTGAATTAACCTTACTATTCTTTATATTGTCTTTTTAATCGTTTTGGAAAAATGAACACACTTTATACTTGGTAATTTTATACATGCCAAAAGAAATAACACATCTAGAGACTATAAACAATGCAATTATTTTCCAATAAACTGTTTAAGCTCTTTGTTTTTTATATGAGTCCTACATTAATCTTATGAGATCTTCTTTTAAAGAGCTCTAAATCTACATCAGTACAATACCATATTTTAATTTGTTACTGCGATCAGTATCAAAAGTTTAAAAATCAAATATTACAAAATTCCTTGTTATGGTGCCTTTTGCTGTGCCATAACTTGCCAACTGCTAGCAAAGTAGTCCTTGCCATCTAGTTCCTCTGTGGTAGCCTCTAAATCTTGGTAACGCTGGGGGAAATACAGAATGTGGAGCAAAAATATTATGCAGAAATGAAGCTAAGGCAGTTTCATAATGTTAGGGTTGTTCTACAATAGAACTAATGGTCCTCTGCTCTGATTCATAAATACTATTTTTGTACATACTATGTAGCTTTTTTTAAGGTGGGCACAAAAATTTGGAAAGGTGTTAAAAGCCATTAGAATGAAATACGTATAATACTGAAGTGATTTTTACTAAATTAAATGTGTTATAGAATTTTATGGGTTTATTATTCATCTTAACGTGATGTTTCCTTTTGCATGATTGCACAGTTCTTCTTGAGAGAATACCATGGGTTCCACCTGAATGTATTGAGAATCCCAAACAATTAAGCCTGGCCACAGACAAATGGAGTTTTGGTACTACTTTGTGGGAAATCTGTAGTGGAGGAGACAAACCCCTGAGTGCACTGGATTCTTCAAGAGTAAGTATTACTGGGTCTGCAGTAATAACAGTTCTTTGGACAGTTATGATTTAAAACATCTTCTGTTGTAACTATATCAGCATGTAAAGTGATGTGGCCCATGACTGCTGTAGGAAAGGGACACTTTCACTGGTAGATAATGATCAGAAGTGATGATTTGAGGATTGGTTTTGTTCTTTGTTTTGATTTTTATGGGGACAAAGTACAGCTTGCCAATATTATCTTGTTCATGTTTCTGTTGCTTTGTTGCAACAGTGTATCACTTTAAACAAAAAGTATTCCTAACACTGTACATAGATTTTAACTGGCATTATTCTAGTAATTGAACATCTTAAATATTGTAAGACTTCGTGTTGCAGACAATTCTACTATTTTAGCTAAACCAGAAATGTTAAATTTGTCTCAACTAGGGACAGGAGGTGAAGGAGAAACACATTACATAAAGATATTATTTTTTACGTATTTACTTCCTTAGTTGGAAGCAAAAAGATTGTTTCCTTTACTATGCTACAAAAAGATTTGTAGTATTATTTTTATAAATAGACTATTACATTCTCACAAAGCCTGATGTGATTTCTCAGGTGTTGTAATCGGCTATTACAACAAGATCCAAGGTCTACCTAGACCTAGCTTATAGATACCTAGATGTTTCAGAAGTCACACTCCTCTCCTGTACTAATACACATTCTTTGATAATACTCATGAAGCTTTTTACAACTGGAGGAGCTCAGCCAGCTCACAGGTGTATAGAATTTTCTGCTGGGCCCATCCAGCTGAGGTTTTATGAAATTACCAGTAAAGACACCATCTTTATCATTCTCTATTTTCTTATCTTTCACCAGTAACTGACTGGGAATTTCTGAACTGATTATGTTATGCCAGGCTTGCTACATTGTCAGCCTTGGCTTTTGATGTAAATCAGTCAGATAACAAGTCCTGGTTGACAGCTGTAGTTTTTGGCTGCTCTGGTGAAAATATTAAGTCTTCTGCATGGTTGTATATTAAAATGCCTTTTGTCTATTTAATTTCAGAAACTACAGTTTTATGAAGATAGGCACCAGCTTCCTGCCCCCAACTGGACAGAACTAGCAAACCTTATAAACAACTGTATGGATTATGAGCCAGATTTCAGGCCTTCATTTAGAGCAATTATACGTGACTTGAATAGTTTGTTCACTCCAGGTGAGTCTGTGATACCACAAGAACACACTAGACAAAAATGACCCTGATTCCTACTGGTTTATTTTCATATGGTGTCTTTTTTTTTTGGTATGTTGACCCAGAACCCCTCTCCAAAGCAGGAAATACAGGTTCATAAGGGCACTACGTTACTGCCTTTTAGTTTGTTCTAAAACACATTAAAAGTTAGTGTTATTGTTCAAAGCAGTCTTCTGGTTTGGTTAATATCTACCCAAAACATTCTAGTCTCTTAACCAAGCATGTTACGTTTGTGACTGCCTTTCTTTTTTCTCTCAATAAAATAAATAGGTATCTTTCTTTTCTCCAAGTGGAAGATTCGTGTTACCACAAGCCCTTGTAAAGTTTACATTTCTTATGACTGCAGTAGTGGAGTTCTTGCACAATAGTTGCTACTTTTGAAGTACAGTAGGCCTCCAAAAAAAAAAGACTGGGAAATTGAAACAAGACTTGCTATGAGTCAAGACATGTCATTTGATTTTTTCATAATATATCTTTGCTGCAAGTTAATATATAGAAATTAAGGTGGCTGTTAATATTCTACTCAGTTTTAGGGTATTCCAAGCAAAGATAGAACATGCCATTATTAAAGTAAGTTTCTTCATTCTTTTGTTTGCTTCCTGTACCTCCTGTTACCTTTCTCTCTTCTCTTCTTCCTCCTACTCCTCAGATTATGAGCTATTGACAGAAAATGATATGTTACCAAATATGAGAATTGGAGCACTTGGATTTTCTGGTGCTTTTGAAGATCGGGACCCAACACAATTTGAAGAAAGACATCTTAAGTTTTTACAGCAACTTGGCAAGGTAGGTTATTTTGAAATTTTCTTAGGAAAGAACTGTCTTTTTCAGTTACCTTTCAATGACCCCCATATACATTATTTACATTGAAACTTCTGTTAGAGAAATCAATAATTTCAGTTATTACTGACCATAACAGGCTATTCCTGTCGCTGTAGAGAAGGACAAAGTGACACACACACACTCACATGGGTGAATAAGCAGCTAGGGGTTTTTTTATTCCTAAAAGCATGCATTTTTATATATTTTAGGTGCCAGAGTGTCACAATATAATTGGTCAAAAAGTTGTTTTTAACATTCTCATTGGTAACCTTTATTGGTTTCCTCCCTGCTTACTTCATCCTGCTGTGTGGTCTGCAGCTCCTTGAAAGTTATTTGCTTGAAGCAAAGCTTCCCTTTCTCAAGGGTACACCAGAATCTTGTCAAGGTCAAACTCCTTTTCAATCAGGTTGTTGGCAGACCAGCTGCCTTCCCTGACAATTCATTTTAGATCTTTTTTTCTGTTTCACAATATCATTAGAAAGAAGTAAGGTAGTGAAATCTACAATGAATCCAGTCACACGGAAAGGCTAAAATCTTTTTCACTAATGCAGAACTACATCTGACATAATCTTTTTTTTTCATACTTGATATTAATTTTAAAATGCTCCAGAGCAGTCTTGCATAGAACTAGTGGAGCTGGCTTTTTTTGTGCATGCATATTCTGAGAAGTCTGAATATGCAGCCCCTAAATTCAGTAATGCCTTTCTGATATATGTAGTTCTTGAACTTTTTAGTCTTTAGAAATCTGCCTTTGGTTACTAGCTTTGCAAGCCATTACAGCCTGGCTGTGTGAAAGCATGCCTAGACAGATGACCAAGTGCAGATAGCAGATCCTCACGAAGAACCGTTTTTGCAAAATGGTTCCTTGCTGGTTTATGTTTTTTATTGACATGATAGCTATATATTGCTGAAATAATGCTATAAATTCCTATATCACCTGAAAGCGAAGAAGCAGAACTACTTCTATTTGTAGATGATTTGTTGTTGACTGTAAATGGTAGCATAGCACAGGGAGAGGAGCAGAGTGGTGGGTGATGACTGAAGATAAAGAAAATACAAACAGAGACAGAGAAGAAGGTAGAACATTGAAACAAGTAGGAAGAACCATCAAGAAGCACAGGAGAAGAGCCAAGGGGAACCTAAACAAAGGGGGTTTTTCAAGTGCAGGAAAAGGGGTATGCCAACTCACAGTTTGTAAATGCAAGTGGGAATTTGTGAGGGGGAAGGAAATGAATGGACATCACCCCATTTCCTTGTCCTTGTTCCCTCCTGTGCTGTTTGTTTCCTTTCATAAAACATGTTTCTTATTCTTATAGAACTGTTACCTGTGATCCTACATGCTTTTTCTCCCAGGGAGGTTTTGTGGTATTTCATTTAAATCAGTAGTTGTGGTCACCTTAATGCTAATACAGTGAACACCAAGACAGTCTGAACAAACGCTAAGAAAGAAACAAAGATGTAGACTTGTTTTTAACTAAGTATTTAAGTATTTATTTAAGTGTTTCCATTTGTGATCTAGGGAAATTTTGGCAGTGTTGAAATGTGCCGGTATGACCCACTGCAGGATAATACTGGGGAGGTGGTGGCTGTGAAAAAGCTGCAACATAGCACAGAAGAGCACCTTAGGGACTTTGAAAGAGAAATTGAAATACTTAAATCTCTGCAACATGATAACATTGTTAAATACAAAGGAGTATGCTACAGTGCAGGTATGTACTATACTGAATACACTTTCAGGTACACCTAAGTATGTGTACTGAGAAATTCAGAGAGGTAAGTGTTTATGAAAGTCAATGACTTGTCCTAACTTTACCAGGACTTACAGAATACAAATCAGAGAAAGTAGTGTCTGTCATATACTACTACTCAGCACAAAGTGAGCATTTTATTCAGTCAGCTCATTCCATAATTTGATTGATTTAGAGAAAGTACTCTTTTCACTAGTTACCAAGATTCTTTACCTTAAAGCATAGAAGTCTTCCTAGAAAAGAATTTAGGGTTAAGTGGGAAGATGCAAGCATTTTGTAACTACTGTTAGTTTTGCTCAGTGTAATGTCCCAGAGTAGATAACTACCTATTATTGTACAGCCTATACAGTAAAAGACTAGACAGAAAAAAGTTTCAGAAACACATATTGAGTGATTAAAAAAAAAAAAAAAAAAAAAAAAAAGTTGATGCTGTTGATGAATGAAAATATGGGTTCTGCTCAGGATCTTACTGTATAAAGAAAAATCTTGGGTTCAAAATCAGATTGTTTTTTAAGGTGCTAAAATTGATGACTAGTTGATGTCAGTTGCTATTCTGAGTTCCATGTCAGTGATGATGAATTACATGAACAAGGTACACACATGTGGCACTTGCTTTGCTTCAGTGATAGATGATCTTGATTGGTGATGCTCTGTGTCAAGCATATCTACATTATTGTTGTGTTTAGATAAACACCATTTCCTGAACAAATGCAGTTAACTAATATATGAAAAGTTTCAGAGTTATGTACATAAAATGGGTTTTTATATTAAGATTATTTTCTATTAGTTTTATTCATAGACATTTGTGAATATATTTCAAAACTTGGAAATATTGGAAAATGACAGAAAAATTAAGTGGTTTTCTTGTTCTTGTTGTTGTTGTTGTTGTAAAAGGTCGTAGGAATTTAAGATTAATTATGGAATATTTACCATATGGAAGTTTACGAGATTATCTACAGAAACACAAGGAGAGGCTGGACCACAAGAAACTTTTGCTGTATGCATCTCAGATATGCAAGGTAGGAAATTTCAGATTATTAATATTTTTCAACAAATTTTTGTCTTTTTGGTCTTATCTCATTTGTCTCAAAACAATGATCATTGGTTGTTTCAGAGTATGTTTTATAATACTGTTGGGCTGCTGTTACCACATAACCCTAAAAAAACCTAGCAGTACATATTCATGTACTAAAGAACTGGACAGACGTCTGTGTATTTTAATACAGGATTCTGAGACTGGCCTAGCTGCTGACTGAGGCAGAATATACTCCATTTATTTTTGTTTATTTTATAGTTCATTTATTTTATATTTTGTTCAGACTTAGAACCTCTTTTCTTCCTAATGAGAGCTGAAATAAAATTTTGCAGGAGTTAAACTCACCCAGGCAAACTTCATGACATAGCACAACTGATTTTTCAGAACTTGGACATTCAGCTATCAAATCACTGTAACAGCAATATGTGTTTAAAAAGTGTACTTTAAACTGTGGATAATATTAGCTTATTTAGCAGAAAGACTGAAGATAGGTGATTTCTGTATGAAGAGCTAGAGGCCATAGAAGTGCCCCAAACTAATAAATTATTTGGTAGTCTCAATGGTTGGTACTGAACGTCGTTCATAAAATTCTGAGAAGGAGGGGGCAAACATCTGAACTTTATTATGATATCTCATTTTCTCAGAAAGAGGGCTTATATCTACCCTAGTTTTATTCTGTTGTTATGTTTTAGTACAAGAAAGTACAGACACTTTAGATTTCATTGCATGTTCAGTAGTTTGGGAAAGAGGAAAAAAAAAAGGGGGGGGGGGGGACACCACTCCCCCCACATGGCATGTACCAGAAATACTTTTAAATTCCTTTTAAAGGTTACTTAAAATTAATGAGTATTCTTCAGGGTTTGTAGCCCCCAGATACTCTTATGTCTGATAATTGTGTCCTGCCACAATCAGAGCTGAAGACTTCTGCAATATCCACAGAAAAGGCCTGACAGGTATCAAGCAGGAGAGTCTCTGCCAGAGCAGAGATGTTGTCCAGGCATTCAGACATTCACCTGGTGAACAGAGCTTGATAGCTCCCTGCTTGAAACTGGACTGACTCTGTAAATCTTTTAGCTACTGAACCTGGAGCATGTACAGAAAGATGCTGCATGCATCTTGAACAGCTGATCTCACCTGCTCATGTGCTTCATTGAAGCAAGGCTAGATGGGTAGTCTCCAGCAAAAACTCCATGATGGGCAAAACACTCTGCAGTGTGGTTGGAAAAAAGTTCACAAGTCTGTGGCAAGTATCAGTCTTTTCACAGAGAGGAAGGGTTGAACATGTGACTACCTACTTTGACCTGTACTGCCTTATAAAGCCCTCTGATCTGTGTCTCCAAAACAAGAAATCATTCTCCGGTAACAGACATCAGAAATAATATTGAGATAATTTCTTCAAGAAAATATCAGTGCTGATAAGTCACTGAAAACAATTTTCCTTCAAGCAAAGAGCTGGAAGAGTGTAAGACTCAGCACCACCTCGGAGATGGTAACAGTGAATATAAAATAAAGATGAAACAGGGATTTTTGAACACGCAAAGGCTGCAGCCACTTCCTTGTTTCATTCTGTGTTGTTTCATCTGTGTTTCGTTCTGTGTTGTTTCATTCTGTGGCCCTTTCAGACCTGAGGGGTCCTAAGGTGCCTGCCCTATTCATTCTCTTAAGAAGCTGTAGTTCACATATGTAAGTCTTCAGGCCTTATCCAAAGCTTTATCTAAAGCTTGAAGGAACAGCCGTGGCAACGTGTCTCAAGACCCTGGTCTCTGAGACAGAAGTATCTGATAGGAGGACTGGAAGGTGGATGTTGGCCTTTGCAGGCAGTGCAAGTATGGCAGGGAACTTTGGGAAAAGAACTGTATTCAGAAGGTACAAAGGAAAAGGGTCTTGATATGTGTGTGTACCTACATATATATAAAAGAAGCATCGCAATATTACAGGTCTTCAGACTGGTGAGGAAAAATGAAAACAGCAGATGAAATGAAGGCTTCCAAAGTACCAAGCACCAATCGAGAGGAAGAGAGCTAGAATATGCTTTCTGCAGATACTTAAGTGGGAAAACATCCTGCTTTCATCTTGTCAAAGCATGGGTACACAGAGCATGAGAATGTGGGAAGTCTGCATATAGGACTTGTTCTTAAAGAAGTATCTTTTCTTCCTGTCTAAGGGAAGCAAAGTCTAAGGATTACAGTGTTGCTTTGCACTGTTGTTGCTGTAGACCTGCAAAGCAGAGGTTATATTGATTGCTTTAAGATTTCACTCTGCAGCATTCTGTTACTTCAAAACAACGTAATTAAAAACGAGTACCTAATGTTACAAAAATGGGATCTGAATGCTTTTCCTTCTTGTTTTAGCTGATTAGATTTCACCCTTTCCTTTAGCTGTTTTTGCTTCTCTTGAAATGCTTGCTCTTCCAGGATCTCACAGATTTCTGTTCTGCAGCTCTATCACTCTGTTATTTTGGGTTTTTTAATCAACAATCTTTATCCCTCTGCCTTGCTGCTCTTCTCTCAAATGTATGAGAGAAATGAATGCATGCCCATACCTGAGGGTTAAAATTAGTGTGTTTGCTGCTTGCTGTGTTTTGGTTCCCTGATACTATATTGGAAGAGGGTTTGTTACTTAAAGGTGATTAAGGTGATTTTTTTTTTTTGTGCATCTCATACTGTGTAAAGCGGCATTTTCAGAGATGGCATTTGCTACTGGTGATGTTTCTGTAGATGCAAATTAGTGCAGCTATCATCTGGTGCAGCTTGTGCCATTAGTACAGCTTGTATGGTGGCAAGCAATAGGAGTCTCTACTCAACTTTAAAGAATCCTTACAATAGAATGGCAAGTAAAGAAGTTAACTGCTCCATGCATCTGATTGTGATTATGTTTATTTCTGCTCTTTTGGCCCTGCATTTTGCTAATGCTGGCTGATAGGAGAAGAGGCTAAGAATAAATTTACTTTCCATCTCTTAATGTTTAAAGTGCTTCAGGTGTTCTTGCTGAAGAGCCCACCTTTGATAGAAATTGAAATCACATAATTAACCTTAACTCCACTGTTAGAGTAGGGCCACGGGGTTATGACTTCCACTTGAAACTTACACGATCGAATTTAAGTATCTCTCTTAGAATAGGTATTTTGCAGGCTAACAGAAAAATTACTATGATCAGAGAAACATTAGTTTTCAGTTTTCAGTACTGTTTTCAGTACTTTGTGTAGTAGTCATAAAAATTTATATCATTTACATAGACTGGTTGTATCAGAAACCCAAGTGTCTTGCTTTGAAAAAAATAGGTTTCATATTTTTCAGCATAGTCGTGGATAAGTAGGTAATGAGAGGGCACTTCTGAAGCATTTTGGAATGGGATGTGAGTAAACAGTGATGCCACCTAATGCTGCTAGGAGGTAACAGACGTCTGGGAGGAAGATTAGACTTCGGGGTCACATATTTCTGAGGCTTCTCACTTATAAAATAGGGAGAAGGAAATATGCCCATAGCATGGGGAATAAACAAGACGAGCTAGAGACGTGTGCACACCTGCAGAGATACCATGTTATTGGCATCACAGGGACACGTGCTGTGGGCAGCAGGTCAAGGGAGGTGATTCTTCCCCTCTACTCTGTTCTCATGAGGCCCCACCTGCAGTGCTGTGTCCAGCTCTGGGGTCCCCAGCAAAAGGAGGACGTGGAGCTACTTGAACAGGTCCAGAGAAGACCATGAAGATGATCAGGGGGCTGGAGCACCTTCCCTGTGAGGACAGGCTGAGAGGGTATGAGGCTCAGAGCCTGGAGAAGGCCCCAGGGAGAACCTATAGCAGCCTTCCAGTACTTAAAGGGGGCCTACAGGAAAGATGGGGAGGGACTCTTTGTCAGGGAGGGACTGTAGGGATAGGACGAGGAGTAATGGTTTTAAACTGAAAGAAGGTAGATTTAGATTAGATGTAAGGCAGGAATTCTTTCCTGTGAGGGTGGTGAGACACTGGAGCAGGTTGCCCAGAGAAGTTGTGGCTGCCCCCTCCCTGACAGTGTTCAAGGCCAGGTTGGATGTGGCTCTGAGCAACCTGGTCTGGTGGAAGGTGTCCCTGCCCATGGCAGAGTGTGGAACTAGGTGATCTTTAAGGTCCCTTCCAACCCAAACCATTCTGTTCTAACTTTTGGCACTAATAGTGTAAAATTGATGTTCAAAACTTTTGAGTTTGTTGATGCTCTTAGCATCATTTATTGCTTTTCATTTGTGTTAAGGAGTGAGATGCTTTCTTATGAAACTAGAACTGACAGCTTGCTTTGTGTTTCCTTTCACATGAGTCAGGTGTCTCTTGACCCTGCGTAGTGTCAACCTCTGTCCTCCATTTGTTGCTCTGTAAGCAAGACCATCTTTTTTTAGTAATGCCACTATGCACACTGGCTTCTTCCAAATTTCATTCTTAGCAAAAAGAATTACAGGCATTGTTAAGAAGGGATTGGCAGCAGCAAAAGACAACATGGCTTTGGACCAATGTTTTGCTACAGCAACCCATGAAAATATAAGCAGAACTGTGTTGGTGAATAATGGTCCATACAGAAGAGCAACAGGACACACAGGTGGGAATACAGTCAGAGAATACTTGCCAGATTCAAGGAATGTAATAAAAAGTTTCATAAAGCAATCAGGAAAGCAGCAATACAAAATGAAAAGATTCAATTAAATGGGTAGATAGGACAGTCTTCTCATCTGCCTCGGATTGTGTAATTTAGCCCAAATTTTGTTATTCTATCACCAGCAAACTTGTTTGGCCTTAGAAAGGAGCTGTAACAGCTATCCAGTTACATAATCAAAAAATACTTGGCTCTGACAGGTGCTCTGTCTATTTCCCTTCAGTTAAGGGAAGTCCTTGTGTTTGGAAGCAGTAACTCCTCAGAGAAGGCAAATGTTCAAGCACATCCATTTTGGTAACAATCTGTTTGGTTTTGACTTTGAGGATCACTCATCTCTTTAGGGAAAGGGCAGCTACTTAATGGTGAAAGTAACTCTTTTCTGACTGTGTTTGTGAACTTTACACCTAGGGCATGGAGTACCTGGGCACAAAAAGATATGTTCACCGGGATTTAGCAACAAGAAATATCTTAGTAGAGAATGAGAACCGAGTTAAAATTGGTGATTTTGGATTGACGAAAGTCTTGCCACAAGACAAAGAATACTACAAAGTAAAAGAACCTGGTGAAAGCCCTATATTTTGGTAAGTCTTCTTTTGGTATATGAAATCATATCATTGTTTTCAGTTTTTGATGTTTCAGCCAATTGTTTTGCATATTGTAGAATTTTTAAGTGCAAACTTAAAGTAAGTTGCCCAGCATTGTTGGAGGTCTCATGGATGATGTTTGACTTTACAGAACAGCATGTAGGACTTTTCAACATACTTTAAAAAAAAACACAAAAAACCAAAACCCAAACAAAATATTTAAAAGAAATACTATGCAACAGGAATGATACTCAAAAATAAGAAATCTAAAGGGGCCCATTCTCAAGGGTGATTTCAGGGATCTTTTGGTTCCCTAAACACTGGTCATTCATATTTTTTCACTGAGATCTGTTGGATAGACCCTCTGTTGACCAAGTGAAGTTAAATCCCACAGAATATAATTATAAAGGATGAAGTGCTGGGTTGAATATTTGCGTAGATGTCTGTATCTGGGTAATGTTTCAACAAGGTGCACTTAGCTTGAAAAGGAAGAGAACACTGTAGCCTGTGAGAGACTGAAGGACTGTGAAATGTAAATTGGTAGACGGCATTGAGAATGCAAAATACATACTTCAGTTCTGTTCTATAAAGACATAGAAATACCTTAGAAAGTATACTGGCAGATAACTGTGATAAACATTTTACGGCCTGATAGCAAAAGAAAATGACATTCCATACACGTGACTTCAGTCTATATTTTAGTCTGTTAGGCACTGTTAAAATGTCATAGCAAAAGCATAAATCTTACAAAATTACATCTTACTAAATGTTACTGGGAGTTGCAAAATTTAAGTCCAGAAGTACCTGCGACAAAGTTCAAGGCTCACTGAAAGTGGTGGGAGGATGCTTACTGCCTATAATTGTCTGTCTTTTCAGACCTCCTCACATCAAAATCTTATTTATCTACCCTACATATAAGAAAAATATCTACAGCTTTGTTGGAAAAAAACCCCAAACAGATCTAGTTATCCCTGATTGTTTGTGTTTTCAATACCAATTAACTATTATTATAAGAATAGTTACTAGCGGAAGGAAATGAAAATGTGATAATGCCTATAAAAGCAGTTTTTAATGAAAAAAAAATCTTCAAAAAGACACATGTTGCACAGAACAATATTCCTTTTACCATGTGTTGCAGGTATGCTCCAGAATCTCTGACAGAAAGCAAATTTTCTGTGGCCTCAGATGTGTGGAGTTTTGGTGTGGTCTTGTATGAACTCTTCACATATATTGACAAGAGCAAAAGCCCACCAGCTGTAAGTACATAGTTAATGGTTCTCAGAGGGTTTTTTGTTTGTTTAAATTTTTTAAAAGATATACATTGTTCTGATACCTAAATAGGTTGATACTTACTGATCCTTTTCTGGAGATACTGTAGTGTTAATGAGGCAGCATCCAATCAGAAGACCAACATGCTAACATGTATTAGTGTCAAATCATAAGGGAAGGAAATACAAAAATTACTGGTAGTCTGTGCGATGTTATTCATCCTGTAACTCCTAACTGTTTGATAATTAAAAATCTCTCAGTACAGATTGTTTTTTCTCCTCCTTCATAAAGAGTAATCCCAGATGCAACTATATTATTGCAACATGACATGTCTTAACACCATTCCAAATCTTAAAGCTGAGCCAAACAAATAGGTAAACATTAAATCAATTTAAATAAGGTAACTTAAAGTTATTGCTGTTACCAGAACATTTATTTATTTATTATTCTTATACAGAATTTTCCCTTGGTAAGAATATTGCAGCATCTTTTTTTCCTTTGAAAATTATTTATGACAGTCAGCCTTCTGTTTCAGGAATTCATGCGCATGATTGGCAATGATAAACAAGGGCAGATGATTGTATTTCACTTGATAGAGCTTTTGAAGAATAACGGACGACTGCCGAGACCGGATGGATGCCCTGATGAGGTGAAGTATTGTGTTAATATGTTACTATAGCCTGAAAGGTGCTTGGTCAGGGTGAGTACCTTGTGTTTCGTTCTGCTTGGGTTATTAAGTATTTATACAATTGGAATGGCTGTGCTGTTACTTTATCAGTTGCATGATGGGTATAATCACTTTTCTTGTCTGATTCTTTAGACTACATTTTCTCAGGAGCCTAGATTTCTAATTATATGAAGTAGGATTATTGCAACTGTCTGCTGTACTGGGACACTCAGGCTTTCAAAAATATAATTCATTAAGGCAATGAGATTAGTATGTAGAACTTGTTCTGTGGAAGTCCCATATAGATATTTATGTTCAGGCTGTGACCTGTGAGTTCTTTTGAAGTTTGTAACATTTAGCAGAAGTATCTTAATATCCGTGTGAGGTTTTTCACATTTAATTCCAAGATTTAAGGAACTCCTTATCTTGATTATTTCCCTTCTCTTGCTCTTCCCACCTCAAGAATAAGAATACCCATGTTTATCATGCATATTATTCACTGTCAAGCATTTTCAGCCAAGAGCTGCCTGCAGACTGTAGGCACAGTTAAGTATATGGATCAGATTTTGTATGTTCAGGGCTGTCAGATCTGTATTCATGTTCTTCTTAAATACTGAAGTATGTATGTATGTAAAGCCATCCTCAGAGCACACAAATTAATTTAGTGTTGGGGGTTTTTTTTGCTAATACTCAAGATGATTTTAAAAATACTTTTATACTACTTCTAAGTCTTGTAGTTCTCTATTCTTCAGAGCAGGGTGCACTTTCAGCTTGAGTCAAACTGGTAGGACTGGGTAGGTGAATCATTAGGGAAAGAGTGTAAGTAAAATAGTTATGCTTTTTAACATGTATCACTTCTAGCTCAGATCAGTTGCTGCATTGCTTTATAATAAAGCACGCTTGGCAATAAGTTGAGAAATAATCCATTCAAAACTGGAAACAGGAGAGATCAGCGTCAAGTGGTCTAGCAGAAAAGACAGAGACGAGGTGGGGCAGGGAAGTCACGGGGGAAGAAATGGTCTGTAGACAATCAAAAGAGAAGCCTTTGAAATAACCTTTTTGCATTATATATATGAGTACAGCAGTTGCTGAATTGCAAAGATTTGGCTTTTTGTAGATAACCTGAATGTCATATGTATAAGACAATACATAATCTGTTTTACTGAAACTGTATCCAAACTAATGCAAAGGGTTCAATGTCTGACATTTCTTCAGATACAAAAGCAAGATGGAAATATCTCTCTTTTGTAAGAAACTGTGGTGTCTCTGTTTTGATCCTGAAAGGCCAGTCCTCGCAGATATTAAATCTTCCAGATGTCTGTATCTTACAAGCTGCTTTAGACTTGTGTCTAAAGCAGCTTGGTCAATATAGAAGTTTCAGATTTGCTGAAAACTAAGAAACTAATGCTACTTTTTTTTTTTTTTCTGGGAACTGCATAGATTGTTCTTAAGCAACATGTAAAAAATTATTGGAAGTACAAGAAGTTGATAATAATAATCTGGGTTAAACTAGTGAGAAGAGTACAGATGAAGAGCTTGTCAAGTTCTTTGGTGACCAGGTGTCAGCTACCTGTTTGGGAAGAGAGAAAACTGTTGCCAAATGCCTCTTGTAAAGGAAATATCTTCCAAAAATCATTTAAATCTACTTCTAGAAGTGGGTTCAGTTTGCACAGTAACTTTTCAGGCTTATTTCTTACTACGTGGGAAGAATAATACAGAATTTATTATACAAATGTGGAGAAGTCTATGTTAACATTGCAGGGGGAGCTTAATTTAGAATTTCTGTCTTTGTAAATCCATTTTTTTGGTCAGATTTATAAAGCATTTGGGATTTTAAACATTTTTTAGCTTTTCAAAAAATATGAGCAAGAAAGAAGATAAAAACTTAGCAAAATAACACAGTCTCTTTTAAGTCTCTTAAAAGTTTCAAGAACTAGCTGAGTGAATTTCCATGCTAACTTTAGAAAAAGAAATCTCCTTTTATAATAAGGGCTTTTGCAGAGCTTGCTCTCACCACCTCTCATGTAACTGGAATCAAGCTGATAAACTGATTGCTATAGCAAGACTTTAGGCACACTCTCGTGTCACTGTTGCTTAGAGGCATAAAGTTAGTTGGATGTTCTTTTGACCAGTTCAAAGTAACTATTAACTATTAGTAGCATCTGTTTACCTACTACTGATTTTCTTTGTTTCTTCTCCAGATTTACACTATCATGAAAGAATGCTGGAACAATAATGTTATGCAGCGCCCCACCTTCAGGGATCTTGCTCAACGAGTGGATCATATAAGGGACAACATGGGTGGCTGAGAAAACTGTCCCTCCTTCAGAGGATGTGTTGGAATGCAGAACAAAATGTACTTGGTCTGCTGTGTATAATTGATGTGTGTACACATGTGCCTCTTACCCTTGCTGGAAGTAAAATCTGTGTGGCAAATATTCTATCTCAATCTCCATACTGAAGAATCCTGCTGGTTTTCTTTATCAGGATATATTTGTTACTATGAGAACAAGTTGAAATTCTCAATACGGAGAGAAATTACTTTTCTAAATAATCTAGTATATGGTCAGTCCACAGCACCATTATTTGCCTTACTTGGCAATGCAAAAAAGAGGTGACTTAAATTGTGAGATTGAGATGAAAACACAGTCTATTTCCTTGTTGAAATGGAGATACACATATAGTTGAGTATATAGTGACTTGGCACCCTGTTTTGTGTGTTGCACAAGGACTTGTGTGTATTAATATAGTTTTATAATGTTTTCATTGTTGATGCAAAAATGGCGTCTCTGTATAACAAAATAGAAGTGGTTATGTAACACAGAAACTTTTAATGTGTCCATTTGAGTGTTATCAGCCAGCAATATATACAAAGGGATATAGAAGGCTGTGTGATGTACTGTAAGTATTTTGAGGGAAAGGGAGCAAGTTGTTCTTAATTTGGAGAGCCAGAAACCTTACTCATCCATGTAAAATTTTTAATTTAAAATGAAAAAGCAAACATTACCCAGTTTTTCTTAGTCGTCTTCTCCTCTCTTGAGTAGGTATTGATTTCCTTTATATAATTGAAGATACAGTGATAAGAAGTAGAAACAAAGTAATTTTTATACAAGGCAGTGTCTTCAGTTTGTTTCTGAATATGAAAAAGCTAAACATACTGCTTTTAAATGCTGCTCTTTTATTCTTTCCATAGTTGTAATTTTCGTGCAGTCATAAGTCCATCTGTAAATTGGGAACTTTTTAAGCAGATGTAAAAATCTAGAAAATGCCCTTTATTTCACAGTTCCTCACTCTGCTGTTAAGATGATCACCTTATTACCTTACTTCCAGTACACAAAAAAGAATGCTTTTGGCCCTGTCTCTGATATGGCCAGTCACAACCACATCAACTCTGTTTTGTAATAAGGCCCAGATAAGGCCCAAATTACGTCCTATTTCTTTCTGTGGTAATACCCAACATAAGAGTGTTTTGAATGAGGAATTACAAGTGCAATTGCTCCACACATAGTGGGGGCAAGGGCATGATCCCAGTCGCTGGGAACTGGAATATGATCAGAACTACCTAGCAGATTACTTATGCTGTATAAGCTTTTGAAAGAAGTCTAACAAAAATTTATGGACAAGACAACTCTTTGGTTTTGCCTCCAGGCATAAAACTTGGGGATAATCTCGTATCTCAAAGCAGTAACTAAGTTGCAGGTTTTGTTTATTTTTAGTTCAAATAATGTTTTTTTTGTTATTACTTATTCTTAAGCATTATTGTTTGTGAAGTACAATGCTTGTTTATCTTGGACTTTTGCTGAGAGAAGTTCAATTATGGGGATATACAACTCTGTAAACTGACCTGACAGCCAGATTTGTATTTAAAATGAAGTGTTAATTTTTAAAATTTGTGGCAATGAGTCAGTTAAACAAAGGAGTTACTTTCACTGTGGGGCCTCCTTAAGATTTGTGGTTAACTACCTTCATCTTACCAGAAGTTTAAGTACCTCAACTTTAAAAAATAAAAAAATAAAACAATCCTTACTTAGTGTAACATCGTGCCAGTATAGCAATGTTTTGTACCACTATGATGTTTCTCTCCATCAATAACTCATACCAAATCATGATTTTAAAATATGGGAGATTGCTAAATAGGGAGGGCAGCATCAGCCCTCTTCCTGCCCATTGCATTTCATAATATTTCTGTTGGTTTTCTTGCCACCAAGTACTTGCATAATTTTAAAAACTAATTTCACAGTCAGGTTTTAAGCTGCAAAGAACTTTAAAGTGCTTTGTTCAACTTAACATGTGTTTTCTGTACATTGCTTTAAAGATTTAAAATTTTGTGCAAAAAAGGTCTTTGCAATTGTAATCTCAGTTGTGCATATGTGTTTTATGTAACAAAAGAAGATAAAGCTTTAAAGATTGAAAGAGCATTTTAGCTGGATAACATACGCAGGAATTGTGTAAAATTTGCAGTGTATGACACTCAGTAGCTAACTGGTTTCCAATATGTAGTAGACTAAACATAATTTATGTAAAAATCTCAGGGAAGTTTGTGTAATACAATGAAGAAATCTTCCAGTCTGCTATTTTTCAAGTGAATAAAAAGGCTTTTTCTCGTTCTACTACAGTATGACTGATTACATAGTATATTTGATTGCATAAATACAGTGTTGAACTCAAGGATAATGTTTTGTGGAATTTTTTTTTTACTTTATGATATAATTTTTAGAGAGAGCCATACCTTTACACTGCAGTATAATTTCCTGCTGTTGGTCAGGAACATACAGTCTTTTGTAACAAGTCTGTTGGTGCAAAGGGCTTGAGCATTCAGGATGAGTATTACCAGCTGGGTGAATGGGACCAAGTAGTGCTTAGGACTTTTGGTGGATGTGTGATCATCTGTAGTGTCAATGTTTAGGTCCTGAAGCAGACCAAATACTTTTCTCAAAAAGCTGTTGAGGATGTTTTTAGCTGAATTTGCTACTGCCAATTGTAGTAAGCTTTTTAAAAATAAACGAACACCACTGCATTTCAGAAGCTCTTAGATCTACAGTAGCATTGTATAATGCCATATTTTTATACAGCCTTTGTATTGACAGTTTTTTTGGTTTAGAAACTTTCTTCAGTTGGCCTTGCATTTGTCATACTTTAGTGTAATCATTATGCTACCCAAAATGCTGTGATTTTTTTTTTTTTTGTAGCAAGTGTTGTTTATGCATACATGACTGCTGCTATGATGTAGAATTAAAATATTAACTACTGCTTTGCACTTATATTTGAAGTGAAAGAATTTTTTTGTAAGTGCACAATATGTTTTATAGAATCTTTGCAGACAAGTATTGTCTCGTATAATATTGGTTTGTTGTTTATCAGTATAAATATGTGAAGTTTCAAAATTATTTTTAAAATATATATTCCACTGCCTTGCAGCAGTCATGTAATAAACCAGAGGAGGAGTGAATTTTCAGGAAAAGAAACCTATATTCTTGTAAAGTTCTAGTATTGATTAAAAACTTCCATAGTTGAGATAATTGTTAGTAAACATACAGATGAATATAACTGTAAAAGGGTATGCAAATGTTACTTTTTTTTTTCCCCCCAGAAATTAAGCTTTTAATTATTGTGTTTAGTTGAGATGTTGACCAACTGCCTTGAAATGTATGGGAAAAAAAGATGTTACTGTATGAAGTATGAAGAAATGTAACTCTTGTGTAAAGAAAGCAAGCTTTTCAGGAATGTGTGATCACAGACACCTGGAGGATAGAGTTCTGAGAGCAAAAGTAGAAACATAGAACAAGATGACTGATGGAAAAAGGCTGATGTTCAACCCTGAAGAAGCTTTCCGAAATGTGAAATGACTAGTGATTTACATAACACTGGTGTCTACTGAAAATGCCATACCATGACAAATACGTGCTAAGGTATTTCTAAACTGTGTGTATTGTCTGCCTTAATCTAAAATACTCACAGAGACCTAACCTGAATGAAAAATACAAGAATTACTCTACCAAAAGGAGTAGACAGCAATTTTGAAAAAGTGTTTGGCTAAGGATTTTTTTCTGAATTTTGCTTTTTCAATAAGAGGCTTGCAATACTTTATATTAAAGTAGGAAAAGTCCCTGGGGGGGGGAGGGGAAAGACACTTCCTACTTATGGTTGGACTGCAAATATTTGAACACATGGTTTACTGAAGAGAACATGAAAGGGATGTTTTTTAGAAAACTGTATATTGATACCTGAAACTTAACTGTGCGTTTCTTCTGAGTTTGGATGGTGAAAATAAAATGACTAAATACAATGAATGGCACATGCCTGCCAAGATTTTCTTTTCATATAATACTTAAAATTCTTAAAATTGGTTACTGGTTACTTAAATCGCTGCTTAAGAGAGCTGCTCTGTTTAAAGGGGTGGAATACAGCACATAAACTTTGACTTTCCAAGAGTAGGCATATGTAGTGTTTATATTTTAGAAGGAAGTGACATGGACCGAAGTAAAGGTAGTACATTGGGTGCTTCCTAACAAAAACACTGGGTTTTAATTTTTTTTTAAAGTTTTCATTAAACTAATTTATTTTGTGATGAAGAAGCACTTTCCTTTACTCCCAGTATTTAGAGAGAAGCAAGTCTGTAAGACAGGGACTGCTAAAGATTGCCTTTTATCAGACTACAGCTGTTGAGAATTTCTAATGCAGACTCTTATGATTTGTGTTACTTCTTGATTTGCATTACTTTGGTTTTTTATGACTTTCCTGTAACTTTACATGAAAGTTACCACCACTTACCTCAAACAGATGCTGTTAAATTTTGAGAAGTACAATGGTAAAATGGAAAATACGCATATAAATACAAGCATGCAAATATATACTTAAACTACTGTAAAAATTAAGCTAGTTCAGTTACCCCTTCCCACACACAGAAGACCTGTTATTCTCAGAGCAGATTGCCTAAGGGTTTTATTTCCTTTTATGTGACAAAATATCATCCCAATGAAGTTTAAAGGTGGTTATAGGTATTACATGCAACACCTACTGACATAATCAGAGATCTTTAATTGTTACAGAGAACAAATTTCTGGGAAAATGGAAAACCCTGAAGAATAAAATACTGTAGGAGATGTAATAATGTCATGAGGCATGTCATCCCCATGTCATGAAGTATGGGACAATATAGCCTTCAACTCATTTTCATGTTATGCGATAGTGTGATGTTTTGCGTTTACATTGTGATAAATATTCATAGTGGTTTTAATGAATTCTGAAATACAGGTTTAGAAACTTGTCAAACTAAGTGAAACATTCTTTGTGCATAGTAATAAGGAAAGAAGAATGTCCAGTATTTACAATGACTATCTCAAAATATCTTTTCAGGGAGTGAGAAAGGCTGAATAACATACTAAACTGAGTTATTACCTTGAAACTTATGCAAGACTGCAGTACCTATTTTGCTGTGTATTTGGTTTTCTGTGTGTTCAGATGCATTTTCCATGTGGAGCTGTGCTGTAAAACTTCAGCTCACTGAAGAATTATCAGTCAAAAAAAAAAGCAACTCGTGTAAAAACAACTGTATCTTGTTTCCTCTAAGAATTTTTCCCTTTTGTGTTATAAAGATGTGAAGCTTTTAGTGAACATACAAAAAAAGGAAAAAAAAAAAAAAGCTCACATCCATGTAAGCTTACTAAAAAACATCAAATAGTGGTCTCTGCAGCAGAGATCCATCAATACTGAAAGTATGGGTGGCAACATTTTAGGATCCAGTTTTGACATTTGCATTCTGACCAAGTCTGACCACAGTGTTGTGGTTTAACCCCAGACAGCAGCCGAGAACCACGCAGCCCTTCACTAACACCTCCCCTCTCCTGGTGGGAGCGGGGTGAGAATTGAAAAGAAGTAAGACTTGAGCATTGAGATAAAAATGGTTTAATAACTAAAATAAAACATAATAACAATAAAACAAAATACAGTAGTAATAATGAAAAGGTATGTAATAAAAGAGCAAGAGAGAAATAAAACCCAGGAAAAGACAAGTGATGCACAACGCAGTTGCTCACCACCTGCTGACCGATGCCGCAGCAGCGATTCCCCCCCAGCCAACTTCCCCCCAGTTTATACTGGGCATGACATCCTATGGTATGGAATATCCCTCTGGATAGTTCAGGTCACCTGTCCTGGCCACGCTCCCTCACAGCTTCTTGTGCACCTGCTCACTGGCAGAACATTGCCAGATCCTTGATTTAGGACAAGCACTACTTAGCAATAACTAAAGCATCAGCGTGTTATCAACATTATTCTTACACTGAATCCAAAACACAGCACTGTACCAGCTACTGGGAAGAAAATTAACCCTATCCCATATGAAATGATGACACTTAAGACATGATTTTTTCCACTGTTTGTTGGGTTTTTTTTTTTAGAATTAAGCGACTTGCCTCTCCTCTGAATCACACTGCTTCTTTAGAGGAAGATTTAATTCCATGGAATTCTTCAGTCAATGCAACTTTATTCCATTTGTAAAGTTTATTCTGAGACTTTCACTGACAGGTTTGAAACTGTGTATGGTAGTACTCTAGGTAGGTATGTCTTATTCTGGAGTTAAACTAATTCAAGGTTTTAGTTGAGAAGGTGAGTGTATGCACACATTGAGTTGCCCTGTATTTTGAGTTTCTCATGTGAAATGTATAAAGGGACTGTGTAGCATGTGAGTAACAAGCTTGATGCTACAGGGGCAAGTGTGATTTCTGTGTTAATTCCTGTGCTTGTACAGGAGGTAGCTGTTCTCAGAAGGCTGTACAACCTGTTTGTGACTGTACTGCACATCTGACTTGCACTCGTGTGAAGTATGTGACAGACTACGTGGTATTAACTCTAGAAGATAGGAATTTGAAGGCAAACATCAGCCTAGAAAGCAAAAATTCTTGTATTAAAGCCAAACAAAATTGGACTGAAAGGTAAAATTTGGGGAAATCCTTGGGGTACTTGCTGGCACTGCTGTGTCATGCTTGCATTGCTGGTGCAGGTGGGAGGCTGGCATCCAGCATGGCAGGGATCTGCTTCTCTACCCTGTGCCACAGCACAGCAGCCACCCATTCTGCTGCACAAGAACTGGTGGGACGCTTTGTGTGGGGAGTCCCCATGATGGCAGAAAGAATTGTTGCCACAGCAGGCAAAAATAAGAGCTACATGCTTCAATGGGGGTTTCGGAGGAAGTGTGCATACCCAGTAATTCTGAATCACAGTTGTTGCCTTTGGGTCAATGTATGTGCAGATCCCCAGGCACATACAGCCTGGAGCTTTGGGATCAAGGCTTGCTCACTCTCTCAGGCACAACTGGAAGTATAAGGGGAGGCGGATTCCCGAGTCTCTAAGCAGCTGTGTGACAATAAGCATTGTGTAGGGAACTTTTCTGTGAGGCCTTTGTGAGTCCTGGGCTCATCCTTCTGGAGTTCATCCTTTTGCATCACAGCTGTGGTGAAGATTGGTGGCAGGTGGTATAGATAATTTTTTTTTTTTTTTTTTTTTTTTTTTTTTGTAATGCTATATTAAAAAAAGATTAACTAATTGAACTAAATTGCAATTGTTAGGAAACATCAGCAAAAGCCATAGAAAGCATACCGAAGCTGCTAAGCCAAAACTGCAGATTACTGGAACATGAGCTATATTTCAGGAGCATGAGGTTGTATTTAGGACATGAACACACAGTCTGATAAATTGATGGCTGGAATGGAGCTTCCGTACTTTTTACATCCATACTCTTGACCAGTATTCTTTTCTTAGCAGAAGAAATGAATAACAAATGGAAAGCAGAATGGTATCCAATATTGAACGGACTTCATGAGGTGCAACTTAAATCCGTGGAGAAGATCTAAAAAAAGAATACTTGCATATCAGCAAGGTACTGGATATGCCCTTCATTTCTCAGGACTGAGTAAGATTTTATTACTTTGCTGTAAGATGTATGACTCAAAGGCTACAAGGAAGTTGATATGGGGATATCACAGCCCCTCTACAAAGGCTTTTCAGATTTACCACATTGCAAGTGTCTGGGCAACCATACAATTACATGAACAATATGACATGAAAGAAGGAGGCTGCCCTAGAGGAGATTTAGCCTCCTGTGTTGGCACTCATGGGCCCTTGTGGACATGTGGCTCCAGAACTTTTCTATTAAGATCGCCCATTAGTGTACTCTGTTAGTAAGTGTACAGAGATTTGGAGCAGGTCAACCAGGACTGACTGTGCTGGCGAAGGTGAAATCTTGCTTTAGGATGGGAGGGGAGCAGTGCATGAGCACTCTGTGGTGCACAGAAGCACATGGAAGTCCAGCTCTGCACTGAAGCAAGGTCTGGCTGAGGCAGAGCTGAGCAGCCACTTAAAAGCCCTACAGTGAAGCAGGTGGGAGGAAGTGAGGTGGTCCCCTGGTCTTTGCTGGTTCATGGGGGTGGCAACTGGGGCTGCCCTCAGGTGATTGTATGGGGGCGTGTGAGATGAAAACCCATCCCATGCTTGGTTTGCTTAATACATTAAGCTTAACAACATCAAATGGTTTGATGTTACCTGCCCGCTACCCAAACAGGTATTTCAGTGCATGTTTTCCATTACCAACCTCATCCACCAGACTGAGGGCCTACTAAGGCAGACCCATTAGATGTCAGATAGGAAGACAAACACTTTCCTGACATTGAATTGGGCTTTCCCATCTGAAACAGTCACCAGCTAACTCACTAATAAAAGGCTTTGGGTCATCAACAAAAGCCACAGGAGCGAATAGGCACTTAAGAATGTCTGTGAAACCAAGATGGCTTTAAAATTAAGATTCAATTAAGAACCAGTTTTAAGGATTTTAAGTTTAGAATGAAAAATCTAACAACCTTTTCTAAGTACCTTTCCCTCAAGCACCTAGGCAAAACTTTTGGATCTCTCCAAGACAACTTTTTATGCAAATTATTATCTTTACCTTGCTTTCTTTTGTCTGCATTTTCAGATCTTCAAATTGCATGATTAAACAGAGAAGGAAATGTCAAATATACTCTGCTTACATCACAAATGACAGAATGGAAAATGTGAAATTTTCAGTCAATTTTGGGTCTTGAACTAGTGCATCTGTGGAGATAAATATGATTATACAGATGAGATTTCAAAGAAGTTGTTTCTTTTAAATAGTGACCAATAGTAAGAATGTAATTTCGTCAGATGACTTCAATGAATATACCTGCCACCTTGTAAAAGACTCTCAGAAGAACTGGAAATGTGAATATAGCCAAAAGCTAGATTAAGTATGCCAGAAGAAAAAAAGGATATTATTGCAGAGTTGTATCAGAATTGCTGCAAGTCAGACTATCTAAACAAGGACAGCAAAAAATTTCTATTTGAATTCGAAGTGTGTGATCTGTATGTATTTTAGGTACATACAATCAACTGTAGATGGGTGATGTGTGATTGAATGCTGCATGGTGGGAAAAAAATTAACGTCCTATGTCATTCCCTCTGTAATACTGCTGACATCATGTTACTGATTTCTTAAAAAGGAACAAAAAAGCTACAAAGGTAATAGCCATTAGTGATTTTGCTTTGCTGTTATAATCTTTTCTACTCTTTTACTAAACCCAGACAACTAGTTTTAACTTTAGTCTTTATATATATATAAAAATTTTTACAGAGCTTTTGTAAAACTTTATTAAGAAATTAAATATTAACAAATCAGATATTTAAATTAGTCAAATATAACTGAGTACATAACTCAAGTGTATTGCAATTCTTTCAACATTGCAGTAACTTCCCGAACTCCAGTTAACAATCATCTAGTGCATTATTGAGTACATCTAACTTGAATGATGAAACAGCAAACACTAAACAATTACGTCAAGAGGACTTGAAAAGAACAGCTATTAAATGTGGAGGCTAGACGTGTTGCCCGAGCTACAGATGATCGAGCTCTAATCAGATCAATGGGCTTTTCTAACTATGTCATTAAAAACACTCAATCGGGTCACTATTAGAAGTGGCTTCTCCTCAGAAATACTGATCTATCAAGTAAAAAAGTAAATCAAACTTAGCAACTAGCCCAGGTACAGCAAGTTCTGTATGGGAAGTGTGGAGCTTAAAACAAGCACATGCAGATTCTTACCTCTTACCTCTGAATTGACCTCTAAAAACACCTTGAATAAAATTTAAGGTTAAACCTAAGCTTGGCTTCAACCTTCAACAGAAGAGCATCTGACATAGGGGCATGAGTCCCTCTATTCGCTCAGCCAAATGTATTGCTATTTAAAAGGATGTTTTGATAGCAAATAGAAAAACCTCAAACTTGTCCATTGAGGACCTAATAGGTTGGAACTCCACTGCAAACTGAATTCCCAAAGGGAGGAGAGGAGAGAAAAGTTTGGCAAATCTTTCAGAAATCACAGGAGAGTTCCCAAGGTGAGAGAATACCAAATTCCTTAGATGTGAGGACTGTCAAGTGGATGTTAAAGGAACTGACATAGGTATCTTTTCAGTATAAATGTATAGTTTAGACTAATGGATGGAGAAATTGAAGCAGCTGACCACAGCCAAGTCCTTTTATCCTACTAAATACCACTTACTAAGTACCCCAAATTGATAGTTTTCTGCTATTTATAAAGTCATGAGATCCTGTAAAATAGACTAGGGTTTTTATATCTTTGCAAATCTACGTCTCCTGCCGTATGGTAGATATTTAGCCAATATTCAGTCAGGATTCCATAACCTCTATGGGAAGTCCATTCCAGTAATAACTTTTCCTTGCTCTTAAAAAGTCTTTTCAGATTCTAAAATATGTTTCTATACTCTAAACACATTTCTCTTTGTCCTACACTAGTTGTGTGAAATCTCTTTCTTCCATTTTTACTGCTACTTTTAGATAGTGGAAGACTTCTGCAAGTTCTTGCTTCAGTCTTTTTTGCTCTGTATAAAGCAGCTGCCTTTTCTACATTCTTTATAAGCCATATTTTCTGTATCTGTAATAATTCTTGTGACTGTTTTACAGATTTCCTCCTTCCTAAATTGTGGTGTCCAAAACTGGGCATGGTACCGTGGGCCTTATTTGTTCCCAGCAGAAGAAATATTTCACATATCTTACAGTTAAAATTCTCATTTATATATCCCCATATGATGTTTGCCTGTTTTTACAATATGATACTGTTATCTCATTCTGTTATCATCTACAACCCCATATTCTTCTGTATAGACAGATTCCTTGCATTTATGCTTTTTATTGTTTCTAAACATAACAAATAATTTCCCTAATTTTTGAAGATCAGTCTTCCAACATAATTCCATTCCCTTCCTCCTTAATTTCATCTGCAAATTCCTCTGCATCTTTTCTGTGGTTCCTTCTGCATCGTCATTGTCTCTCTTCCTTCATGCAAACAATTAATGAAAATGTCAAATAGTGACTAGACCAGAGGATGCTCTGAACTCAGCTTGTTTTGTCTCTCCTCCTTGACAGCACACCTTTGGTAAATGGCTGGAACACCATACTAAGAAGGTCTGACAGTACTTGTCTTATTAATAGCTTAGTTCATTTTGCATTATCCTGAATTATTTGCAAGGGCTGTCAGTTTTGAAGCTAAGATATGCAGCACCTTACCTAACCACAAGATTTGATAATTCTATCTTTAAAAAAAAGTCCATGATGGTTGTTTTTCATCATCTTCTGCATAGTGTTTATTTGACTGTTTGCTACATCTCCTCTTGCTCACTGAATTACAGTCAAACGAACTGATCTATAATTCTCTGCCCACTTTTAAAAAGAGTTTATATACTTTTTCCTACCCCCTGAAAGCTCTCTTGTCCTCTTTGAATTCCCACAGGTAATTGTTGATGATTCTGCAGTCTCATCCTGGGGGACAAAACCACCCAGTTTATAAAGAGTGCTCTGCATCTTTCCCTAGCTGTGGTGGGTACACTTGACACCTAGCTGTACTTTGATTCAGGCTGACTAAGGTGCAACAGGCCTTCGGCCCTGTTGGTGAACTGGTGAGCCACAGAGCTCCTGGCTTACATACAGGGGAGTGAAGGTGTCTCAGAAAAATATGTTAAAATGTGGGTTTGCAATGCAAAAATGCAAGATAACCAACACACAGCACACAATACTAGAGCTAAAATTAAGACATAACTTGTCTATACTATTGGCTAGCAGCCAACTACTTCACCCTATAAATACTACCATCAGGATGGGCCCAGCTGGGTCTCCTTGAATTGCAGCTGGACTTCATACCAGGTGACTCTCCCCTTGAGCAGGCACATGTCTCAAGGTTTGAGATCCTTTACCTGAGACTAAGAGATCCTTCTTTGTCCAAGGCTGAGGGATCCCTCACCCACCACAGATCCTCGTGATTGATAGCATACTGAATTAATACTAATGAAACATTACTAATCCATGTAGCTACTCAACAGTACTATCAACATTGCATAATTCCATTAGGCATAAACTGTGGTTCAAGTCTGAGACTAAGATTGGACCTAGCCCCACCTAGGCTCCATAAGGAGCCTCTTGACTCAGTGGAAGGATCCTCCTGACTCTGCATCTCCTGTCTCTCTGTAAACAATCCTAACTTGGTTCTAAATCAGTTTTCCTTTGCATGTTTCTTTCATGAAGTAATTAATAAGCTGAACCTTGCCATCAAATTTACTGAACCTTGTCAAACCACTGTTAAACTCCATTGAACTTATTGAACTCTTTCATATTGTTATTTCACCTCAATAATACATATTGTTGCTTCTCTCTTTTGAGTGAGGCGCATTCCACTCATCTGTCACATTAGTCTAGTCCCAATCTAGATCACTGGTGTAGATGTGCTAATTGTGCACTCGGTAATTTCACTGGAGCATGGGGGGGAGGCATTAGGTGCTTTTTTTTTTTCCTTTTCATCTCTATGTCATGATTTTATTTAATGTTTCTTTCTTTTCTGAAAATGATGACTACTTCATGGCCGTTCTTTCTTACGGTGCCCATCACATCCACATTCTCAGTCAGATCTTTTGTAGTGGTTGTATTTAAATAGCACATTCCCCTCCAGTTATTTTCTCCTTCTTCTGCAGAGTGCTTCAACAATTTTCCGGAATTTTCTCGGTAGTCTGTGTCCTTCTGTATTGCTTTCTCATCAAAATGATAATTGAAATTTTCCATTAGTATGAAGTTTTTATGCTTTTGATAAGTCCTTTGGTCACCCAGAGAAAGACTCATCTCCATTATCTTCTTTATTTACTTCCTACTGTAGTCCCTTACATGACAGCAATATTGCTTTTACTGAGAAAGGTTTAGTCATTCTAGCCTCTGATAGCCCTTCTGGACTAAAGAATAGGCATACACATCTTTGAAACAGCCTTTTAGTCTTGTCTATCTTTCCTGAACAGGCCATACTTGTCTGTATGAACTATCAAACCAAATCTCTATCATGCCAATTAAGATACGATTTTCAATAGGATTTAAGACATCTTGCCATTCCCGTTTCCTATTCTCTTGCATTACTATGTAATATATTAAATAGTAATATTAAATTATAGTGTGTGTAAATATATATGCTAGTTATCTATTAATATAATGAACAATAGCATATAATGAACATACATTTGTATATACTGAACTAAGATTTCTGCTTACCTCTCTCAATACCACATCAGGAAAAGACTTCTTTCCACACTGGTATTTATACCAACTGCTGTCTTGTATGTGACTCATTGATTTATGTCCTTTCTGCAGCCAGTCCTAGCTGCAGTCTTGCAGGGGAAATCCCAGGGGAACACAGGTTGGCGGGATCTCAGCAGGGCCCCTGTCCCACACCCTGCCCACAGCAGGCTCAGCTGTGCGGTCAGACCCGGCTCCTCAAGGCATTACCCAGCCAGGGCTTGAAAACTCCCCGAGGTGGGATGCAGCACAACTTCCCTGCATCCTGACCCCACTGTTGGGCTGTTCTTGTGGTCAAAAAATCTTCTTCATCTCCAACCTGAGGCTCTGGAGTTTCACTTTATCACCATTGTCTCTCATTCTCTTGCCATGTACTGCTGTGAAAAGCCTGACTCCTTGATGACCTCTGCATTGATAGCAGAGGGCTGTGTCATGGAGGGTTTTCAGGTCCTCCAATTACACATTCAGGCCAACTAACTTAGTTTAGCTGTAGTCTAAGTTTATGGCTAATTTTAGGCTTAAAGGAAAAATTTGAGATTCTCTCTGAAAGAGAGAACAGTTAAGCCACATTAGAAACACCATGGAAGTTCACTTACATACACTTCCATGGCAAAAGGATTATACTGTGAGCAGGACAGGTGCTTTCTTGAAGCCCCAGTTACTGTAATTTAATGAGACTTGAATTTAGAATAGGCACCACAGCTCTGACATTGCTGGAGAATACTTATTAACAGACTCTCTCCTGATTGATAATGATTTTTAGATTCTAATATGGCCTGTGTGGCCTGGCACCCTATATAAACTCAAATCCAGCTCACTGATGAATTTTGAGATGGATGCTGTTGCTTGATTAAATTTTTGGACCAGCTTGGAACCAGAAAAAATGAAAAAGCTTGTGCGTGCTTGAAGGTGGATTGACAAAGCTGTAATTACTGAAGGTCTGCCAAAAGAAGAGTGTGGGAGAGGCAGCAAAAAATTGGAAGGTATTCTTCCTCGTATCAATTTTGGAAAGATTCCCAGGAAATGCAGGGTAGGCTAGAAATCCTTGAAAAGAGGATATGTGGACCTTAAAGGATGAGGTTCCAATCCACAATCCTTGGAATCCCTTTCCAAGATCAGTGTATCTCTTTGAAGACATCTGCACCCTGCACTTCTAAGAGATAATGCAGACAACCATTTGAGGGGATTGACAGGAAGGTGTACCTACACACTCCTCAGTGCTGGGCTAGAAATCATCTAAGTTTCCAAAAGCAAAGCTGAGAGCACTTCTCTTACATCAGGTGGATGAGCTGTCAAAAACTAAACCAAAGTTAAAAGCAAACAAAATTAGACTCACATCTGGCAAACAAGGTCTGACTGGTTGCTGGGCAACTGGAACAGTGCAGAAGACTAGTCCATCTTCCACGACCTAATCAGTTTCTTGAGCTTTCTGATCTAGACATGCATACATGGTTCTCTCTCACGCAGCACTCAATGAGAGTGGAAGGGACCCAGAGACCTAGTGCTGAGGGACTTAAGAGGAATGCTGGCAACGTAGGAAATCTGACAAGGTGTGCAAAGTACCAGATGTCCCTCTGAAGTGGAAGTGCAGCAATACTGCTACAAACCTTAAGAGGTTCTGAAAAGTTGCCTAGTTGTTCAAGTAACCTGGCCCACATTGTTCCTTGTATCAGGGCTGGAAGGATCTGCAGGATGATTCTTCTTGCTCCATAAACCAGCAAGGTGTCCTAGCTGTCATCAGTCCATGGTAGAACACAGCAGCCCCTTACATATGTTACTGAAAAACTCCCAAGACCAACAGCTATCACACTTCAGCAGGACAGCAATGTTGACTCACCTACTGAAGTCTCTGCCTCTTAGGAGCTCTGCACAGAGGGCACAAGGCTGCTGGGACCAACATGGTACTGCACCAGAGCCCTCAGCCCAGTGTTGTGAGCTCAAATGAAAAAAGGGCAGGAGGAAAAAGCACACTGTCACACTGTGTCGCCGCATGGGAAACGCCTCAGGAGAGTCCATACCCTGACACAGAGACAAAAAGATGCAAAACTACAGAGTAGACAGAGAAGTACTTCAACAGTGGCCTTTGGTGCTGAGACCAGTTACTGCTGACCTCAATAACCTCTGCAGTGTCAGAAGCATATTCTTCAAGCAAATTCTTTACACCAGTTGCTGGCACAGGGAGCAACTTCATGCTAGCATTAAATATGCCACTAAAGAATGATACCAGGAGATCTGAAACCATGGTGATCCAGTTCTGGCAGAGAGGCAGGAAGTGTTATCTTACTGCACTTCTCTTTCAGCTTGTCTGGACAAAACAGTTCCTGAAGAGGTACTTCTCAGTGCCAGAAGAGAGGCATCGCTTGCTGGCTGAGATTTCACAGAAACTGCAAGGACCTGGAGAGTCTCAGGTCAAACAGTATGATCCAGAGAAGGTGATCCAAACAAGGCAAAGAGGCACATCTTGCTGGGGCCTGTTTGGCTGGCATACTTTGGAGGGCATTACCCAAAATTTTTCAAAGCACAGAGGCTGGAAGCTGGGTTTTGGTTCTCATCTTGAGTTTCTGTACATGAGAGGGATGTTACCTCACCCAGCAGGGTTAACAGTGATGTGCTTTTGGTACATATCTGGCTTTACACACTTTAAGGTTAAAATATGAGAGTAGGCTGCAGTTGAGGAACTTTCAGCATTGTAAATCAAATATAGGAAAGTTCCAGGAAAAATGTAGATAGTGGGGAGGTTGGGCAGAGGAAAAGAGGCTTGATGCACAGACTAGCAAATTTACTTTCCTTCTTACCTTCTCCACTCAAGAGTGATGAAAATCATCTTACAGTCACTGCAATGGTGGTGTGGAAGAAGGTACCTAATTTCTTGTTAAACTTTATCATTACGATGACAGAAGAGATGGTGCTTTTCAGTTTGAAGATAACAGCATTCATAGCAAATGCCCATTCTGCCCAGTCTCTACTGAATAAAACTGATATGGTTTAAAAAATGAAAAAGGATTGATAGATGCCTAATTGCTGAAATAACAGTAATATCTTAGGAAAAGGAATAAAGCAGCAATGAAATAATTTCACTAAGCAGTAGTTCAATCAAAGAACACTTTTTGAAAGACAATTTGAAGAATGAAGACAAAGGTAACAACTCTAAGCTAAGGGTACAGTCTAAGCTATGATGTATACTCTGAGTCAACTACTGCTACAAAGCTAAGTTACCATAAGCGTCATAAAGATCAGACAAAAAATCCCAAACAAAACCTCAAGTCATCAACATAAGGAAAAAAGCTAGGTAGGTAAAAAGCTTAGAAACTACAAAGATTAAATTAGCTATTTATAAATATAGTAGCAATTAGAAACTTAGAAATACATCTGAAGTAGTGTAGACCAGCATACCCTAAGAACACATGGGAAGAGAGTCTGTAGAATAAAGTTACCTGAAGCACATCCACTCTCATTTAGCAGTAGTAGGAAAGAAATGGGGAAGTAAGGTAAACAAGGAATAATTAGTGCTAATACTTCACCTGCTAACTATTTAAGCCACCAGTGAACATGGAGAAATATTTGGGCTGCAAGTGTTGTATTGTGATAAAACTTCTAGAAAGACAGTATTTCATAGAACAATTCTGCAATTACAAGAAAAACGTTTTCAGAATAATTGGCAAGTTGAGTCAGTGTTGAGTGAAGTTTCAACTGGGAAAATATCCTTTCTCTACAGTTTTGTACCATGAATCTCATTTCAAGAACATTGCTGGATGTTTTTTTCTGTTGACAGAGAAAGAACAATTTGGTAACACTTAGAACTACACTTTAATGAAACATTGAAGTTCTTTTTAAACTGTTAGAAAGATACAGTACATTTGTGATCTAAGTGTAAAGGCTTGACACTGAAAAGACTTAGTAAAAAATATAGATCAAAAGTTACTGAAGCAAAACAAAGTCATTACAATTACACCTGTGGATTTTTTTTTTTTTTTTTAAAGAAAATTAGTAGTGTTTACTGGCAGCTACAGACAAAATAAAATATGGTGAGTTTTCTTCTTCCATGCAGTATTCAGCCAAGTAGCACTGCAACAAACACTGATTTCATGCATAAGTGCAGAGAAGATTTTAAACTCTGCATATAGTACTAATTTCAGCTTTTGTACAGCCCCATTTGCAACACATTCCTGCCAAACCCAGAGACTCCCGTTTTCTTCTGGGATACCTGGCCCAAAGATAACTATTTGATCCCATGTGGTCTGCAATTCCTGTTCCTCCCCTATCAGCAGGAGAGCTGACAGCTTCCTCTACCTGTTGAACAAGTTCTTTGAAGTCATCTGCCACAGGTACATATTCATTATAGTCATTTAAACTATAAAAGTCCTTATACATCTCCCATCCAAGAAACGGGCTGCTTCTCTGCAGCTGCTCCACTTCAGGACTCAAAATTGATTGCAGCTTGACGTTTCCCAGTAGTTTGTTACTTGCTGTTCGTGCAGAATCTGTTTAAAGAGAAAACTAAGTTCAGACTGTAGGAGTATCAGGAGGAGCACATAGCTCCAAGAAATAGCAATAAAAACCATTCAGTAATAAGCAAAGCACTGTTATTTAGGAGAACTGTAAGTACTGCAGAGTCGTCACTCCATGATTTCCTTATAGCTTACTTTCAGGGGAATCTTCATGTTGTAAAGACTATGCTGCCTGCTCAACATGGACAGTACACACATACAATTGTGGCTGAGGTACAGATATCACAGCTGCAGTGTTACTGATCTAGAATTCCCAATATTTCCACAGAAACAAAATTTTGTTGTAAAGACATGTATGCAGAAACCACACTGAGGTATGTCATGTGGCTCCTGAATTAGATTAGACCACTCCTCTCCCATGCACAGTCATACAAACTAGCATCATACAAAGAACAAATGTAAGGAGGGCTAAATATTGGACTAAATAAGCAAATATTGTACGTAAACAGCTTCCGATATAGCTATGGAAAAATACAATCCTTTTAGCTAATGCTTTCCTCTCATTTCTGAAGGCATAGCAGAGGCTTGCAAAATTTACTCAGAAACACACACTGACTGAAGTGTTCTCAAAAATCCAGCTCTGCTTCCGTTCACCTCATAGGATTTCCCTTGGTTTTACTTCTGCAAGACAAGTGGCATTGCTTACTTCAGCTAATGTTAAGCAAAGCAGCTCCTTTAATTCTTAACTTAAAGTTAAAAGAATACAAAATGTTTGTCTTGTGGTCTTAATGTTGTTAATATGGTTTTTGTTCTAGAAAACTGAAAGAACACGAGAACATCCTGCGAATATTATATTTACTTTAACATGGCTAATTAATATATAGAAGCTAACTTTCAGATAGAACACCTGCCTGAATACATACAAAAATAGAAGCGGTTGTAGCTACTCTTTACTAATTAGATAGTAACTTGTTTAGTACTCTCTTGAGGTAGGGAAGACTTAGTTAGACAGCATGCAGCACAGTGGGGGTTCCTTAGTGACTGGTGCTCTCAAATGGCACTGTTAATAAAAATGAAAACAAAAGTTTGCTGGGAAAGAACACAGTCCAAACAGAGGCTGTACGTACGTAATTTGTTATAATTACAAAGGTAATTTTTAACTTCCACTTAACCTGTTGGAAAAAAAACGCCAAAACACCAAGCAAAAAACTCCCAAGGAACTCAAGATACTGGCTTCATCAATTGACTTGGGTCCAATGTTGTTTCATTAACAACACGTTTCAGCAAGAAAAAAGCTGCTTTTCCATTACACATTTTAGCCATAATTCCAACTTTTGTCCTTGCTAAAAACGCAATTTTCACTATGCAAAATATCAACATGAGAGTCATCACTTAAAATTACTGTTACGCTACTATAGTTTGAGAATACAGCCCAAACCCCATCTTCTTGCGCTTCCTTAATATATTGGAGTTGGAGCACGTGACAGTAAAATTCTCTGACGAATATTTTACCTATTAACACCAGAGATCCCTAAAGCCGTTCTTGTTGCTTAAATCGTAACCAGAGTGCCATCCATCCTCCAACGTGCCAACTCTTTTGTACAGAGCAATCACAAGCAAATGATAAAAAACCCGAACGATTCCACATCCTACGATGCCCCTAGCACAGCCGAGGAAGACGAGGAGCACAGCTTCAGAAGCTCCTGGCGGAGCAGGAAAACCGAAGCAGGTCTCCCCAGCCCGCAGAGTTACCGAGCTTCGGGAAGGGAGCGAAGCCGTAGCGAGAGGCACTGCCCTACCGCTTCCACGGGCGCATCACATCTCCCTGCACGGCCAAGAAGAAAACTGCGCGATTTTTTTTTTTTGGTGGGTTTTTTAAACAGAGTTCGGCGAGCCTCGGCCGCCGACAAGGCTGCTCAGCCCGGTGCCGAGCTATGCCTCTGAGAGGGCCAAAAACTTTGTGGGCCGTCCCGGCTGGTAACGCTCCAGCGGCTGCCGTGTCGCCTCCTCTTAAGTTGGCGGGTTCCCGTGCAGAAGTCACGGGAAAGGCCGACCGGCGCCGGGAAC
>NW_020799145.1:2933998-2950866 GCF_003259725.1 Athene cunicularia
GTCGCCGGGCGGTCCCAGTGCCCGAAACCTGCGTCGCGGCGCCCTCGGGCAGACTCTCCCTCCTCTTTCTGCCCCTTCCTTGCTGTCGCGGCACCTTCGGCCTCCTTCCCGGGGCTCCCGGCTCCCCACCGACCCTCCGCCAGGCACTCCGTGTCAGGTCCCCCTGTTCATGGTCAAGTTCAGGTGCCAGTGCCCTCTCAGATGACTTAAAATGTGACAAACGCACCGGCTCATCCCTTTTTTCCTTTGCAGGTCTAGAATATGTATACCTACCCCTATATCCTAAAAATGTTGGCTGAAGCAAAAAGGCAGAAGAAAGTCGAGTAAAATAAGCACACTTCCACAGAGCTACTTAGGCGATGGACACCTGAGGGAGGTGGGATTTAAAAGCTTGAATTTCTCTCAAGTTTGTCATTCTGAACACCCACGTTCAGTGGCAGCTGTAGGCACCCAAGCGTCAGAGTCACCTCGGCTTGGACACACACGTCCCACGGATGTGGAGCTCCACACTCGTGTGTTTCACCAGCACCCCCCAGCAGGCTCTTGACAAGGGTGCCATTCTCTGGCCTCACCAAGTAGAACTATGTGCCCTGTGAAAGTAAACTTGCGCTTTTTTTTTGTTTGTTTGGAGGTTTTTTTCAGCACAATATGTCCCCTTTTATAAAAAGTCACACTGTGGAAAACCAGAAAAGTTAATCTCTCTAAAAATACAATGACACTCTTGTCTATAGATCCTTTTGCATGAGGGCTATGCTTTCTATCTGCACTTGAGTACTGTAAGTGTATAGAGAAAAACCCTCAAAACTCAATCTAGAAGGAGGGCACAAAGACATACGTCCACAGGCTAGTATACAAAGGTGAATGATTCACCACTGCTGGCAGAGAGGACATAGACTCCAGTCACCTTTTCAAGGAGGACTTGGGTGTTTTACACTGAGCTGAATACAGGAAAATGCTGCAGAGGGCTTGAACAGTGAGCAACCTGCAAAGTTGTCTATACTTGGACTTTCTTTTTGGTCCGGTCTTAAATGTTTTAGACAGTGGTACTGCTTCAACACTGGACACTAACTATAATCCAGGCTGTTACTAGGATACAATCTGCAGAAGTGGAGGCTGCCAATGTGAAATTCCCGAAGAACAAAAACCTTGATCTGTTTCTCCCTCAAAACCTTAATGGCTATTTTGTTAGAGACAAGTTGTGCAGAGGTAATCACAACTTGCATTTTTAAAGAGAGCAGCAGCTCAATCTTGTTGGTGTTGTGGACTTTTTCTGAAAATACCCATCACATTAGCTCAACTGACTCATGGATTGTAACTAGCCTAACAGGCAAGGGAATAGTTTTCAGTGGCTGGAGAGCTGTAGTTGTGTGCAAGAGCACTATTAGGACTTTCAGGGCAATGAGGAAGGTGCTTCCTGAGTTGGACAGTCACTGACCTGGTGACTCAGCTTCTAAACTAATACAATTTATTTTATATCCTACTTTGATGCCCATGCCCGATATTGGATCCAGTCTTTAAAAGCAGCAAAATGTTGGATATGTCTTTCTCAGAGTTTTTACCAGGGAATTTCGAGAGAGGTCCCCGAATAGCAGGCTGATTTGTCCGTCTAGCTGGGAGGCTACTGACTCTCCACATGCTTTAGCTTCAAATTTAACTGGACTGTGTTACTGTGGCACCACATCTAACTCTCCCTAAGCAAAGGCAGGCATTATGATGGCCACCTTTATGATTTTTTGTAAGAACCTAATTTTTGCAACTGTCTGAAGCACATAACCTCTGACTACAGCTGCTAAATGCAAGTGCACAAGAGACTGGAAAACAAATAGTTCAAAATGTTTTTTTTTTCTGACCTCACCTGCTTCTTAATTGTACTAAATATGAAAGAATACTTTCTGTGCCTTCCAGAGTGCCTGTTGGTAGGTGACAGAGTATGAGTTGATAAAGAGGCCTTGGAAGGACTGTCTTTTCAAGACATTTGTAATTCCTCAGCAGAGCCCACACTGCAGCACTGTCACTCTTCTCATTGAAAAACATGGGCTACAACTGCACTTAGGCTAGGATTAAAGACTGCAACAATGGGCAGCAAGTTAATGAGGATCATATCTGCATGAGCTGACAGTAGTTTGACATTGCTTAATGTTACTATGCTTAATGCAGTTTCATTAGTGTCGTGGTTGGAGCCCAGAGGGCAACCAAGCACCATGCAGCCATTCACTCACCCCTTCCCTTCCAGTGCTGGGAAGGAGAAGAATGAATCAAAAGGCTCAGGAATGGAGGTGAGGACAGAGAGGGGTCACTCACCCATTATGGTCACAGGCAAAAGACAGCTTCATTAGGGGAGAAAAAAGAGGCATCACTTTAATTCAAACAACTACCAACAGACAGAATGGGACAGGAAGAAGAGTTACCCTACCTTAAATACGCCTCCCCCCACCCCTCCCTTCTTCCCGGCTCAGTTTTGTTCCCGGGATCTCTACCTCCTCCTCCCCCAGCAGCGCAGGGGCAGGGGATGGGGGTTGCAAGTCAGTGCGATGCTTCTTCCTGCAAGGGGAGAGCGGGGGAAGCACTCGTCTGCATTCTTCCCCCTGCTCCACATGGCGTCCCTCTCACGGGAGACAGTCCTCCACAGACTTTCTCCACCGTGAGTCCTCCCCACGGGATGCATTCATCTCGAGATGCTCCGGCGTGGGTCACCTCCACGTGTTGCAGTCCTCCCAGTGCTGAAATACAACAGCGGGGGCTGCTTCTTCCCACAGAGTCCCGGGGTCTTCCACAGGTAAATCTGCTCCACTGCAGACCCCCATGGGTGGCAGGGGGAGGAGATCTGCCATCTCACCACAGGACACAGGGGGGGTCTCTGCTCTGTGCACCTCCTCGGCTTCTCCTCCTTCCTTCCATTGACCTTGGTGTTCCCATAGGTGTCCTTCTCATAAAACCTCCTCACAAGTCCCCCAACCTCCTCCCAGATTCCCCTTCTTAATTGCAAAGGTGCAGCCACCATCGCTAATTGGCTTGGCCTTATTAGCCAGAGGTGGGTCCAACTTGGAGCTGGGGGAGCTCCAAGAAGCTTCTCACAGCAGGACACTGCTGTAGCCCCCTCCTCTGCTACCAAAACCCTGCTGCACAAACACAGCACAATGAGTATTGCTCATTATTTTCCCTCCAGCAGTATTTTAGCAACATTGCTTTTGCATCTAAGACTTTTGACTACATCTACTGTGATTTGAATAGCAGGCTATAAAGAAACTTACTCTGCTTGTCATATAACTTTAAAACATAGAGGTTTTTATACAGAAAAGCCTAACCAGCAATCTCTCAGTAATTTGCCATGAATTTAAATCAACTCAGAGGCTAGGTTTGTTGATCTGTTCATTATAGCTAGAAAAACTACTTCTATTCAAAACAATTACATAGAGAAGAAAATAAATAAATCCAACTAATCTGAAGTAACTACCCATGTTCTTAATGTTTGTATTATAAAGAACAGACAACAGCAGAGCAAAGAAATGAAAGTCTATTCATGATCTGTAGGATCTTGCAAAGTAGGTACATCTAGTGTACTGTCTCAATGCAAGTATTTTGTCTTTTTTAGTTTCCTAAAATAAGGTAAAGATGATTGTACCATTTCTCTCCTTTGCACTAAATTTTGAATCTGCTGGCCAATAGCAATCAAAGTTTATGGAGAATAGAGGATGTTTCATGAAAACAGGTGGCTAAATGAAAAAGATAAATTTTAACAGTATCTTGATAGACTTGAATACCTCGAATAAAAGGCTTATTCACACATTAAATGTCAGACAATCTACACTGAAGATCAGAATAGGACAAAAAAGTACTGACTTCCTTTCAAACTCATGCAATTCACTGATGCAAGAACTACTTAGTATTTGAAAGCTGTCCAAATGTGTATTTAAAATATTTCTTAAGTTTGCTTAGTACCAGACAGGATTCTGCAAGAAATGTGAAATACCACTGCACGCATGTGATTGGTGACTAAGTACCAGTGTTATCCAGCTATCTTCATCAGATGATCCTTGGTTTCAGAAAGCAGTTCACCTTTAAGAAAGCCAATACTTTAAAAAGGAAGAAATCCAAGCATTTTTATACAATGAATTCCAAGATCGATTAAGCAATTAAATAATAACGCAGAAACAATCTCATTTGTATATGTCCACATAACTGCTTTTCCGTTCTACTTTTTAAAGCAGTGATATGCAGTCATAACATTTAGGAAGGGGCTGTAAGATCAACTTCCCTTATCATAAGGAAGGGTTCAGAAAAGTTAAATCATTCATCCAAGGAATGAAGGAATGAGCCCATACTGGACCTCCCCAAAGTGACTTTGCTTGTTTCTCAACAATACTTGTGTATCCTGTCAAAACTGGATTAACAAGGGAAGTGTGGGGCAGCAGCTGTGACTTACAAATAGCATGCACTTTCTTGGACTTTAAGTGAGACATACTCATAATGAGACCACAAAGAGTTTAATTTTGACAAGCTAATCATCACTGACTTCTCACTTTCTTGGAAGAAT
This sequence comes from Athene cunicularia, assembly GCF_003259725.1. Lineage (NCBI taxonomy): Eukaryota > Metazoa > Chordata > Aves > Strigiformes > Strigidae > Athene > Athene cunicularia. The sequence continues at coordinate 2,938,533 of NW_020799145.1, forward strand.
CCTCCTCCATGTGACACTGATTCAGGATACGTGCCTATCAGACATTACAACCAGAAAAACCAACAGGATTAATGTGGCAAGGAGTGCTCTCAGGTCAGAACAAGCTCGCCCTGCAGTTATTCTCCTTCTCTTCCCCAGTGATTCACGAAAACAAAGACAGTTGCTGTGATATATTGAAGTAAGTCTTACATCTGAAGCCAGTCAAGCACCAATGACAGAAGGGAGCAGGATGTTTTACGTGTTTTATTTATTTATTTCCATGAGTACAACTGGCATGATGATTATGGGCAATTGTGCCGTAAACATCTATTTCTCTGAAGTAGACCCTGTCAAAAGTAAACTCTTCTGCTTCCTTCCATTGTTCTCTGAAGGAAATCGTACAGCTCAACCACTCTGTGGCTGGATACCTATGTGACAGTTATGACTGGGCTTGGTACACATAAGCATTTTGATTAATACACTGGCAGTAGAATAAATACTCTGTAACAAAGAATAAGCATCTTCAAAACAAAAGCATATATTTATTAATAAAAAAAAAAGCAAAGCTAACAGTAAAAAATAAAGGCAGTAAAGGTGATTAACCCTTAACTTCTTGACGATCTTTGGCACAAACTATGTAGCCCATTTAAATCCATTAGGCTGTCCTGCTTAGAGCCTGTTGCTTTTCCTTTATAGATCTGGTAACTTTCACTGATACTCACTGTGTAATGCTGAAATAAATTTGCCCCATTTCCTTCACTTTTTAGTGTGGAGTCTTGCAATGGATGAACACTATTGATCTATGTTTAACATTTGGGAGGAAAAAGAAGTAAAATTTAGCTAGGATGGAGTAGTAAGTAGCTATCCTATTATCTCCTAAAACTGTTATGTGGGTCATTATTTTGCTTAGCCTGCTTGCTTCCTTTAACACCACCTTTTGATCCAACACCATAGCCAGCAATCTATTGCAAACACACAGATATTAATTCCTAATCCACAGTGGATAGGATTAGAGTATTTCCTAATTTTCTATGATTTGTAAATAAAACTGCTATTAAAACTGCTCTCTTGTAAAAATGTCTTTCATAGGATCAAAAAGTGGGTTAAAAGGCCCAGGTGGAGACATACAAATACCAAAACAAGCAAGCGGCTTTAGGTGTTTTTCTTTCTTGGAAGAAGAGTATCAATATATGACAGATTAAAACATAAAAGACTGTTGTGACTTCTTCAAAATTAAAGAAAGATGGACTTCAGAACTTGGACAAAAGGTAGTAGATGATCTGTTGATGACAGCAAAACAAGTAAGCAGCAATACATATGTTCCAAGAGCAGTACATAATATGAGCAAGTGGCAAGGGATTATGTTATAGGACAGGCAGAAAACATGAGGTGGTCTTGGACTACATTTTGTGAGCTCATAACACATGGGTAGCATGGAGTTGAGACATGCCTTCCAAGACAATTAAAATCACTGCCTTAAAACCTAATCAGCCAAAGTGTAGACCCTGACATTATAACCCAGCAAGCTATTATAACCCATTTTATCAGTCTGCACATGAAATGTACCACATTTGAAATGTTACATATTGTATGCCTTGTTAATATGCAGATGAGAGAACCAATTACAGAAGTGATTTGAAGGCAGAAGTCAATGTCCTTTCAGAAATCAATCTTACACAGCTATGGAGACTGTTATTAATTTCTTCTGCATTGAGAAGTTCTTGTTTTATGATATATTCACCTGTCTTACTGTAACTATATTATAATATTAGTCAAGTAGTCTTCAAAAATAGATTCAGGGCATTAACTCCAGCTGGAATTTAATTTTTAACTCAACAAATTGTCAGTACAGACTTAGGCTTAATTCATTACTGGATGCTTTTTGAGCATTTGATATTCATTTCACAAGTAGAATAATGCTAGAAGATTTTCCATCCAAAACACAGAATAATCTGTGCTTAAACAAGATTTCCAATACAGAAAGATGCATTTTTTGCCAAGTGTAACATCACAACACTAAAATATACTAAAATTATATTCTCAGTACATACCATGCAAGAGGGAAGGCATGCAAAAAAATCCCTCAGTTTTTCAGTACTTGTAAGGCCCCTTGGATCTACCCATTACAAAAACATACATTAATAATTTTGCTTGCTGTTAGCCTAAGTTAATATTCATCTTAGTGGTGAAACTCTGATTTCATGTAAACAAATTATCCTGAGTTTCAGAATGTCAAACAAGCATGAAAAAGATTCAGGAAATAACCACATAATTTGTTTTCTCTTTTTGAGAAATTATCTCTGCTCATACTTTAATACAGTTTCTCCTAAGAGTAAAACACACAGTTAGCAAGTGACGTGTTTACTTCTGAACCTACTTCTGATAAAAGCTGTTTATTCCAGAATTTGAAGCAGATGGTGAATTTACTGACTAAAGAACAGCAAATAAAAGTGTCTTATTTTTCAAAGTTGACTGTCTATTCCTGACTTCAAATTGAGCTCTGCATCTTTAAATATACTTGAAAATTGTGACCATATTTATACAAATTTATAACTACCAATTAACTTATTTTTGTTAATTATAGTGAATTTGGTCAGTACAGAACATTTTTACTACAGGTGAAAGTTATTTTCAAACTCTAAATAGACAGTGGAAGTTCATTATTTCATTCTAAACAAGAGGAATATGCTACAGCAACAACTGATATCTTTCAAGAGCTACATACAATATGAAAATAATTGCTTTATAAAGTACGGATTTTAAAAGATTAATTATACTTTGATTTTATAAAAGCTCATAATTTCCTCAACATTTTAATGATTCATTTATGTCCAAAACTAGTATTACAATCACATTTCAGATATCAAGCTTTTATACCAACTTTCTATTTTTCTATGAAGAATTTGCTCTTAGATTTTCTGATTTTCTCCAGGTCTTCATAAGTGAGTGGTCCTTTTGGCAATTCTAGCAAAATGCTCTGTGTGTCCAATATGTTCTCTGCTTCACCTTAAAAAAATAAAGAAATGAAGAAATAAAATAAATTTCCTCATCCTTACTGTGAGAAAGCAAAGGAAGTAAAAAAAGAAAAAAAGAAAGAAAAAGAAAAATAAATTGATTTAGCTATTCTTGTTTTGGCCAGAACAACAAAATACCAGGTCATAGCTATGTATTTTAGAAATGAGCTGATGCCACTGTAGCATTAAAGTTGTCTTTAAGGAATTTTGGACCGGTGGGATAACTGCACACAGAGGTGTTTGTTCTGAACTGAATATCTGCTTCAGGCTGCAATTGTTTGAAAGAACTTCAAACAAAACAATCAATTGTGCAGTTGTTGTTGTTTCTGTTAGCCCCTTTCTCCTAAAAACTACACCGAGTTAGAGTAAAGCTTAATTTAGAGATTTATTTATTATACACGTTTTGTAATGGAAGCATGAGATACAGCAAGGACTTAGCATCACCATGTACTTTGTACCAACCCCATACTGTATTTGACCAGTTAGAAGCCTGAGGGTGGATCAGACATATACATAAAGGCGTACATAATCTTTAACAAGCAAATTCCCCATACACAGTATCCTAGATGCACTATATTTGGGCACAATTTTTTTTCTTGTTTCAGGCTTAGGCTAGAAGATATCAGGCTATAGGCACAGGACTTGAAGAAGCATTGGTCAAAGTATACTGCTCACAAAAAGATTTGATAAGACAGTCACCTAAAAAAGCAGCTTAACAGTCTATCAGGGAGAAGTTGCAGGGTGCAGAATGCTCTGGGTAAGGCTGGAATGAAAACATCTAGGATAGAGAATCCAAAAAACAAAGATACAGATTGAACATCATACGTAAGTTGTGGTGGTCTGACTGTGATATAAGAAAGATGAAGATTAGGCAAAGAATGTGTTTGTTTTGGCTGATGCCATTTGGTACAATGCCAACAATCTTGTTTACCTATGCCTTAACTCGTAGCTTGAGGATCATTATGACAGTGATTTGAAGCTGTATTTATGTGCAATAAACCTCACTGAATATGGTAATGCAGTCAAGATCATGGTAATTCTTTAAAACATTCTGAATGCCGAAATCTCTACAGCTGCAGTTTTGGTAGTACTGCAGTGCTTGGGATCTCCACACATCAGTGATATCCAACAAGACAACACTGATTACTGTTCCCTGTAACTGGTAATAAGACAATGTCCATCAGTTGCATATAGCATGTGGTTATGAAATAGCAAGAGATCTTAGGGAACAGAGAGATGTTAAAGTCAAATCTCTATGCATGTCACTCAGATGCACTAGAACAGATTGCCCAGACACCATGCTTCTTACATGGATTAGATACAAGGAGTGAACAACCTAAATCTTGGAAAAGGTAGCCAGAGTTTCATTGCTTAGTGGAGAAGTTCTGTGCAGTTGGAGGCTGGCTATATAATCCCTCGCCTCCTCTAATCATTTGTCTGAAAAACATCAACAATATATACCTGGACTGGGAGAAGCAGAATGGCAAGGCCAAGAACAGAGACAGCAGGTCCATGAAAGATTGTTAGTGTCCTTAGCCATTCAGAGAAGACAGTGTACCTGAGCATTGTTCTGTAACCCTGCCATACCCAAGAGATTCAGTTCTGATACATGGCCCTGGCACAGGTATTCCCCCTTGTGCTGGTTTAGGCCCTGCCAGGACCGGAGACCACGTTGCTGTTGTCCCTCCCCCACCCTCAGACACAAGTAGGGCACAAACCCCGGGTTAAAATAAGAAGAAATTTAATACAACAGTGTAATAAACAATCTGAACAACAACAGTAGCAATGATAACATCGATAAACAGCAATAACAGTAAACAAGACAAAAGATATACAGAGAAATACCGCAGTGGACACAGCCAGACCCCACCTGCTTTCCCAAACAAAGCCACCAAAGATAAAAGTTCCTGCGCTGCCATGCCCGGACCTGATATCAGCATGGTATGAAAAACCCAGCTAAAGAGCCTTTCCCCCTCTCTGCTAGGGAAACTTAACCCTATCCTAGCTGAACCAGGGCACCCCTTATGTCCTCAGTTTTCACTTTAAGTAGCCCAAACTACAAAGCAGGGAAAAAAACCCTGACTTCAATGTGGGAGAATAAGCAAGTCATGAGAAGATATTTGGACAAGTAGGCTAGAGAAAGAAGAAAAGATTAACTGCAAGCAAGATCAGAGCAAAATGCCTGGCAAAAGAGAAATACAGAAACCTTCCAGGGGTATAAACGGATTCCAAAGAATGAATGACAGCAGGACTATTTGATCAAGGTGGTTCAGGTACAAGGAAGATTGTACAGTACAGAAAAAACTGCAGTTTAGCTTAAGAGAGGGATTGTCTGTGAGGCTGAAAATAGGCATACCCTGAAGGAAAGAGACCAGTTAAGGAGGGAACAATAAAGGGAATGGAGTATACATTCATTATTACACCACTCAGATGAAGCATAGAATGCACCAACAGAATACATGGGCAAACAGAGAAGTAGTTGAGAAAATAGTATGAGAGTGGACACACAGATCAGCTGAGTAGTAAGGGCAAGCATTGTGCCTGCAGGTCAATTGCATCATAAAACCTTCTCTTCAACTACTTCACTTTAGTCTTAAACAAAAATGAACTCCTGAACCTGATTTACACAAATTTACGAACCTTCTTCTGATTTCCAACCAAGATTCATTCAGTCTAGTCCACTTCCTTTTATGCTAGTGCTGATATTAGTAATTAGTTTAATTTCCTTCTCTTATTTTCCTTTATCTTATCCTGTAAGTAGAATCTGGAGACCCAAATCTCTCACAGAATCATCGAGGTTGGAAAGGACCTTGAAGATCACCTAGTCCAACCATTAACCTCACACTGACAGTTCTCAACTACACCATGTCCTTAAGCGCCAAGTCGACCCAACTCTGAAACACCTCCGGGGATAGGGACTCCACCACTGCCCTGGGCAGTCCATTTCAACACCCAACAACCCCTTCTGGAAAGAAATGCTCCCTAATATCCAGTCTAAACCTTCCTTGGTGCAACTTGAGGCCATTCCCTCTTGTCCGATTGCTTGTTACTTGTTAAAGAGACTCATCCCCAGCTCTCTGCAACCTCCTTTCAGGGAGCTGTAGAGGGCGATGAGGTCTCCCCTCAGCCTCCTCTTCTCCAGACTAAACACCCCCAGTTCCCTCAGCCGCTCCCCGTACGACCTGTGCTCCAGACCCTGCACCATCTTCGTTGCCCTTCTCTGGACACACTCGAGCCATTCAATGTCCTTTTTGTAGTGAGGGGCCCAAAACTGAACCCAGGAATCGAGAGGCGGCCTCCCCAGTGCCAGTACAGGGGTAAGATCCCTTCCCTGTCCCTGCTGGCCACGCTATTGCTGACACAAGCCAGGATGCCATTGGCCTTCTTGGCCCCCTGGGCACACTGCTGGCTCCTGTTCAGCCGGCTGTCAATCAACACCCCCAGGTCCCTCTCATGTGTTCTTACAAGGCTAAACAAACTAATGACTTTATTTTCTCTTGCAAGGCAGCTCAGCATTCTGTAATAATTTTAACTCTTCAGTAATTCTAGATTCCTTATACAGAAGAGATCCAGATTCTGTGTAAAATCCCAAGGAAGGTATTACTGTTTTCCTGCATCAATACCTTCCTATCTGTACTCTCTATTTGTACTAAGGTTGTGCAATATCCATCCTGGGAGATGTTCAAAAGCCATCTGGACATTTTCCTGGCCAATTGACTCTAGGTGATCCTACTTGAGCAGGGGGGTTAGATCAGACAACCTCTAGAGGTCCTTTCCAGCCTCGACCATACTGTGATACTAGGGAACCTCACTTTCTGTTTTTATACTTTGTTTGACTCTCATTATTTCATCTGGATTATACTCATTCTGTGACCACTTAATACATTCAGGTTTTCTCCTTTTTTTATCATTTCCAGCTGGTGAGCTCTGATGGTAGAAATACCTACTAGCCTCTAGCTTCTTGCTGGCCTTCTTATCAAATTGAATCCTATTTTATTATCTGTTCTTCAAGTCATCAATTCTTCTTGTAGTACAGTTTCTTTCTTTCCTGTTGATGACACCAGACAAGTTTTTATCCGAAGAACTATTAGTACAATCTACTCATAATTTCAAATAAAAACCAAAACCAGATCCAGACTAAATCTTGAGAAATATTGCTAATAACCTGCTAAAACCTATCTTTCCTCTTTAAGCATAAACTTGTGGCATCGTATCTTTACTCCAATGATTACCTCTCTACTAATTTCCACGTCCTTCATGGAAACTGAATCTTCATGTGATACCACACTTTCATGTGTTTATAGTAGATCTACCATATTTCTTTTGGAAAAGAGAAATAATTTTCCTGGAAAAGACAGAGTTAGTTTGGCATATTTTATTTTATTGTCTATTTGTCTACAGAGCTGCTTTTCTCCAAAACCTTTTCCAAAACCTTGTATACTGCTGAAGTTGCCCTAGTGAATCTGGAGTTATGAAGATAACTTCTCCTACTTGGAAAGCAATAGGATACCACATTGCCCCTCTTCAACCTATACAGGACAACATGGTCCTCAGAAAACACATTACATACTCTTGCTATGGGGTTTGTTTTATGATCTACTTGCACTTTAAAAATTCTGGAATGAAAATGACCTCCTTAAAAAAAAATAAAATTAACAAATCCTAGATTCCAAGTGTTCCTTTTACGTTGTATGTAGTAATCTCCTTTTCAACACTCTGATTTCCAAGAGCCATCCAGTTTCTCTCCCTGTGCTTAGCTGCTTCTTCATATTGAAATCCAAAGCAATGTATTTAGTGGGGTTTAGGAGATGTTCACAGATATACATTGCTAGACCACCTAGATATATGTGCCCCTGTATGCAGCAGGAAATATCTCACTGTTTGTATATTTTTGCAATTTTTAAGTACACAGAGTTATTTTCATTATTTTCAATTAAGTACACAGAGTTAGAAAACCTAGCTCTGAGATCCAGAGGCTAAGATCAGGAGCTGAAACAAATTTTTATTTTGTTTCTCTATGCTTGTGTCAGTAGCAGACAGCAAAATCAAGATAGTTAATTAAGATGATCTGTGAAGATGACAGGCCATGGACCAATGCTGTCCTCATTTACAGTGAACACTCTTAGCCTGTTCCTTCACTACTAATCAGAGCTAACATAAATAAACCTCTGTAGTCCTCAACACTCATCACTTAATCAGATCTGCCACTGGCAACTATGAGGCAAGACCCCACTTTCTGGGACTCTCATTTTTCCATCTTAGCATGGCACTGTGGCAAGAGGATCAGCTGATAACTGTGATAGGTCATGAAGGTGTAAGGGCACGTTTCCTGTCTGTGTCCCTTTATTTGCTCTTATCCCCTAGGCTTTGCCAAAACAGCAGTATTGGAGTGGAATATGGAAGGGAATCACTAGATCTGTCATTTCTCCCAAATATGCAATGCTTTCTTCAGCTGTATTTATAGCCTTAAAATTCACTTTTTTTTTTTTTGAAACAAGAGACTAGAAATTAACAAACAGTCTTAACTGGAGGAAAAGGCTGTAAAAGCAGAATGAGTACTCTTGACTGAGAAAGTATCTGCTTGTAAGAGAAGAAAAGAAATGAAGGAGTAAGATCTTTGACAAAAAAAGGGAGAAAATCTATCACAAGTTTTCTCCCAGACATTCTAAAAAGGTAATAGGTTATCTGAAATATTAAGCTTGGTTCTATGTGTGAATTGGACAGACTTATATACAAATACCTTTTATCCTTTGCATCAGTGTCCCATAGCCCATATCATATTGATAGGCAAATATAAAGCTTAAGGGAACTATTGGCAGTAAAACTCCTGGATTCTTCTTTTTTATTGCTCTGTTTGGGAAAAAAAAAAAAAAAGAAGGATTGAAAAAATATTATTTAGTACATTCAGCACATCAGCACTTTTAGATTAGGTTGACCTTGACAGTCTTGTGTGTCCCTCTACAATCTCTAATCAAAGAACAAGTCCTAATTTCCTCAAAAACTTTCATCTTCTGGTTGCTTTCTTACTCAAATATTAACCCAAGGGTATTAAAAAAATGCTTCAAGTTAGTTTTGAATATATCTAACAAAAATGGCATTATCTAACTCATGTAGCACGCATGTGTACATACATATATTCATCTAGCCACACGCAACATGTAGCAATCAAGATATTCAGTTCCAAATGCATCTGAGTCTACAGAGAACACATAATGCATAAAGTGTATTTAATCTGTACTATGTACACACAATCACAAATATATCCTACATTCCCTCTAAACATGTTATAGCACGAGAAAAAACTGTCACCAAACAAAAGTCCTATAAGGCAAGTTCTTCCCCATGAAATACAGCTTTATTAGCCACGTTTTTTTTCCCCTTTGGTGAGTTTCTTGATTCAAATTTTAGGTAAACAGATTTCAGAATATGTTCACTGACATATTAAAAATACCAGATGATGAAGGATTTCTTGCTCATTAACAGTTCATTAAGTCACAATACAGAAAATAGCATGGCTTTTAAATAATCCCCCATGTTCCACAACTTTTATTTTACACTGAACTTCTGGTACCTCAGCTATATTATTTTATTGTCAGTTGACATGTGTCTGCTTTCATATGTCTGCAGTACAGACATAACCACATCTGGAAAGACAGACATCAGAGTCACTCTGTCATTTGATCAACCTCTGAGCAGTTACTGGATTAAAATAACAACCTTTTATAATGCAAAAGGAAGATCTAACAATATAGAAATATAAATGTAACATAATTATATTTTTTGTGTAGGAAATAAACTTCATACCCAGCTGTTAAACCTACAGCAGCAAGTCCAAAAAATGCCCCAAAGTATTTGAGAAATTCTCGTGTCCAAGCAATCTGCATGGCTGTTTGTCTCTCTCTCATCTGGTTCTGCATGAGTAGTTGCCTTTCCAGCTAAAGAAGGGAGAGAGGTTTAACAAAATTAAGTAATCCATTTATTTTAAAGACTGAGTCAATCTCTCATTGTTCCATAAATGCAAAACATTGAGGTTTCTTTTTTGTTGTTTTATTTCAGTCATTGATAGTTTTTGATTGAGAATGGTCTTCTTCAGTAATAACTCAGAATAGTTTATACCAAGAAATTATTAGGTCAATTAGCAAATGCTTTAATGCAGTATCTTTCTAATGCTGCTTCTCAAGGTCAAGAAAATCAAAATACCAGTGTTAGGTTTTAAAAGTTCTCCAAGTCTCAGTAGCATTTCCTGGGTTCTCTGACCTTTGCATTTCCGTGGTTATCCAAAGGGTACCATCTAGCTGCTTTCCAATTTATTATGCTTGATTTTAATTTAGCAAATATATAGTATCTTTAGAGTCAGTCTTGACACTGCTTTTCCCTTTGAGGATTTCTCCGAGATGCAGCATCATAAAGCTAATAACTTTTGAAACACCATAGTTTGGAAATACAGAAAAAACACTGTGAAGATATCAGATCTTTTAAAGATACTGGGATACATACCAAAGGTCCATGAGAAAGTATTTCTGTAACTAAAATTAAAAAACAGCAATGCAAAAAGTACAATCTAGACTGTATATTCACATGTCAAAGCAGAACTTTCTATAGTGTGTAAGAATAAAAAAGCAGAGTATTAGATTTTTTTCCTTTTAACTTACGTGCCCCATTTAAACATACTGGTACATTTCCATTAAATAAAGGTAAATTTGGTATTTCTTAAAAATTCCTCTCTACTGTACAGAACACCAAAAAGACAATGGTCTTTCCTCATTAGAGTGATGCAAAAAGTAAGAACTGTCCCCAAAATAAGCAGTCTGAAACCAGAGTACAGGTGTTAATTAACAGAATAAGAAGACTGCTTCTTCTCATTAATGTTTGTAATTTTTCAGAGTACCTGAGCTGGTATGTCTAGCCTAACTAAGTTGCATAAAAAGTCCTACAAGGTACAGAAAACAGAATACCAGCTGCCTAAAAAAGTATATTCTAGAACAGAAAGAACAAAGACCTAATTCAGAAAGTTCCCTTATCATGCATCTATAAAAGTAATTAAATCTGTTCTTTTCTCCTGCTTTCTAATTCAAGAATAATTTAAAGGATTTGTAATTACTTAAAGTTTCCACCCATTTATTTATCTCCATTACTATTGATTTAGCCTGAACAGAACAATTTCTGTTAAATTGTTACTAATTATTTCTTCAGACTATGTTGATCTTGCTATCTTATTTACAAGCTCATTCAGTACCTGGATAGGTAGAATTAATTTTTTAGACTGCATAATGAAAAAAGGACAGATCTAATTACATATAATTGTACACAGTAGGAAAAACAACATTCACTGTAGTCTCACAATGCTGTTTCATCTGTTTCTTACCTCAAGACTTATATTGCAATTGTCCTCAGAAAAAAATATCAACAGGCTCTACCTTCCTGATATCCATAATTTTCAGAAGTAGTAATTATATAATGGCTGACAAACCACTTAATAAAATATCAGAATAATTAGATTTTATTTTGTCACCTATGAGACACCTGGAAATTCTAAAGTAAACTAGCACACTGCCCGTTAATTAGCCCCATTGTGGTCTCCAATATCCTAAGCCTGGTAAATTGCTGAGGGTTGACGTGACAAGATAAAATAATGACATGTAATATCAATTTAATGACCTCTATTTTCCCCTTCTATTTGATTATATGTGTAGTTTGCATACGTGTGAAAAGTATTAAGGGATCCTTTGTTTGCCTGTCAGCACAGATAAGGAGCCTACGCTTCCAAGATACACAGCATTACCCTAAATGAGCTTCAATTTGAAGTATATGGGGAAGAAGTGGGACAAGGATATGCTGATGAAATATAGGTCTTACCAAAAGGAAAATTAATGGGAAAAGAAGAAAAACAGACAGTTTAATATGCACCAAGCATAGAAAGAATGAAGCATGGAATAAAAAGAAAGCTGTAAATTTTAATCTGCAAGAGTAAACTAAAGGAGCCTAACATGATTTCTTTAAAAACAAACAAACAAACACCAAGAAAAACCCTCACACAAGTTATACTTTGATAGCTTTTTAAAACCCAAGTACTGAAAGAGAACGATATTCCTGAGTCACAGACACTAAGGTCAAACACCTTTCTGTAGGAGCCTGTCGTATCAAATTTCAGAAGCCCAAGGATACTTTTATGTATATCTACAAGTAATTTATATAAATAACTTAGTATAAATGAAAACAACTTGTTTTCTATATTATAAACAGCAGCCAGATAACACAATCAAACATTTTTTCATATCAGTTTCTAACCTGAAGGACCTATTTTTTTTTTTTTTTTTTTTTCAGTATTGCTGCAGAGTTTG
>NW_020799145.1:2950916-2964591 GCF_003259725.1 Athene cunicularia
TTTTTTTTTTTATCTTTTTTTTTTTTTTTTCCACTTTAAAAACATCCTCAACTTTTTACATGGTACCCCATCCAAAAATAAGGGGTGGGGTGGGGTGTGTGTGTGTGGGGTGTGTGTGTGGAGTGTGTGTGTGTATGTGGGGAATGTGCAGAAAAATGTTCCTAGTTCCTTTCCTTTGAGCAAACTTCTTCAAACTGGATGTAAAATCTTACCTAGATTAAACACAATCCTGTATTTAAATTAATTTATTAAAATAAATGTGCTGGAAGGAAGCTTTAGATAAATCCTAAGAGATGTGTACATAGGAAAATGTGGTGTAGCCAAGAAGAAAAGCTTTCAGAGGAATCTAGGTGCACAGAAGGCAGTAAAAAGATCTAGTGACATTTAGCTAAATTAATAATTTAATTCTTGCTATTACTGAAGTTGCATGAACAGTTTACTATAAAAGATCTATTTTGTCCATAAACTTACAGTGTAGCACCAAGAAAGCAGTGAGGTGTTTTTAGAGATGCTAAGTAAACTACAGTATTGCTGCAGAGTTTGTTTTTAAATCGATTTTTATTTAGTCATAAGTTATATGGAGAAAAATCTAGTAACAATGTACAAACATAATAAAATGTTCTCCAAACCCACTCTAAACCTATGCAATCTTATGCTAAATCCAGGAATACCTCTCGTAAATGCCAGAAACTCTCTGTTTCCAAGATCAGTTTTGTGGCTCGGCATAGTTTCATCTTGCCAAAACAAAAGACTGTAGTTGTAGGACTGCAACAGGAATCTGCGTAACAAAGAGGTTTAGTCAAAGTGTGCCAGGGCAATTGCACATGACTTCACTGCATTTCAAGCTATCCTTAAGGAAAAGGAACGGGAAAACTGAGCCACAATTACGGCCAAAATTGTCCCAGAACATACTGTTTCATCGCCCAACTTAAACTTACTGGAAAGACTGTAGAAAAAACAGTTTAAAGAATGCCTGAGCTCTCTCCAGAGAGCAGTGTAGCCGCTGCACTGCCGAATGATGTGGGTCAATGCTGCCGTCACGTTCCATGCGTGGGCTCCAGCAAAGCGTGTTCAGCACAGCAGGGAACACCCCTCTGGCAGACTCTGACAGAGCAGACATAAGGCAGCACACCTACCCACCCTGTGTCATCAAAGACTGATTTAGCATGTCCAGATCCGACATCTGAGCAGCTAAATAGGTTTCTGAGCAACGTTGGACACTGAAAGAGTCTATGTATTTAAACGAATTTTGGATGCTCTGAGTGGCAAAATTAAGCACCTACATGGGCACTCAACTCCTGTGTACCTCAATCTTTCAAAACTTCAAAAAACTGAGGGGTAATATCCTTGTGCTTACCCATTTAACATGCAATCTGAATTTAATATCTTGAGCTCCAACAGTTTTGAATGACCAGGATACCCTCATACACTGACTTTACACCTGCAAACAACTACTGGTAGATTGTAAGGCGAAACTATTACATTAAGATTACGTTAACCTTAAGCAAGTCAGGATTTGAAAGCAGATCTATATATGGAAAGACTCAGGAGTCCACCACAAATTATGATTCCAAATTAGATGAGAGATAGAAAATCAAATCATGTTTGACTGCAGTTCAAATCAATATCCCATTTTCAGCTATTTATTTCTTAGTAATTGTGTCTTATTGTCCTCCACATGTGTCCTATTGAAAATACCAGCCACACTGGGATAGTGAAAGGGTGGAGAAGACGTCTGACCTATTAACATACAGATTTTACAACTAAGGCCAAGTCATCTTCCCTTAGGGACATACTTTGCAATGACATTTAAGATAACTTCTTTTCCCATTAAGGTAGATCAGAAGCAAGAATTAAGAACAGTAGGTATTCACTTCACTGCAAACCATAACTTCACCAGTAGAACTTCACAGATAATAAGATGAAAAGAAGTGTATCATTCAAACTTAACTGAGGTGTGCTGTAGTTTATTTATAATAACCTCACTGATGGGAGAAGTTGATTATTGAGGAAACAAGACACAGATACACATCATACACATCAGCTGAACAACAATTCACCATCCAAGTGTCATGTCTTTCGGAATAAATTCTATTTTAGTTTAAATACAAAAGCCTCCCATCTATATGGCCATAGAAACTTCAGTAGGGACAATTTATGTGCCTATGCTTGCATAAAAAATATAGGTAAAGAGTATCAGGTGGAGATTTGCCATGGGTGGAAGGAAGATGTTGCAGTTTTCCCAGCCAGGTTGCTGGGCATGGCACAAGAGAGCTGAAACCATGATGCGGATGCATGGGTACACATCCAAGCATGTGTTTTTATTACTGTTAAGAAAGCACATCCTACAATGAGGACATGTTTTAGAGACAAATATACAAGTACAGTTAATATAATTTTTAAAAATCCACAACTTATTTGAATTTCTACAAGTTTAATTCCATAATGAGCAGATTTTCTTAAATTACAGTAGCAACTTCTTTACTAGTAATATCAGCCCATCTGAAGTGCATGCATAGCAATGCACACATAGAAATGCACACAGCATGGGTAACAAACAGAAGGGGCTTGAAGCCATGATAAAACAGGAAAATTACAATGTAGTGGCTATTACAGAAACATGGTGGGATGTCTCCCCTGACTGGAGTGCGCCAGTTGATGGCTACAAGCTCTTTAGAAGGGATAGACGAGAAAGGAGAGGTGGTGGCGTGGCGCTGTATGTTAGGGACTGTTACGACTGCTTTCAGTGCAAGTGTAGTGAAGGCAGGGTGGAGTGTCTTTGCATTAGAATCAGGGGGAAGGCCAACAGGGCAGATGTTGTAGTAGGGGTTTACTACAGGCCACCCACCCAGGACAGAGAGGTGGATGAAATATTCTATAGGCACTTAAGAGAAATCTCACGATCGCTTGCCCTTATTCCTGTGGGAGACTTTAACTTCCAGATATCTGCTGGGAATACAACACAGCAGAGCAGGACCAGTCCTGGAGATTCCTGGAATGTGTGGGAAATAACTTCCTGGCAGAGCTGGTGAGTGAACTGGCCAAAGAAGGTGCCCTGCTGGATCTCCTCTTTGTGAACAGAGAAGGACTGGTGGATGATGTGGAGGTTGGAGGCCATCTAGGGCACAGTGGTCATGAAATAATAGAGTTCTCTATTCTTAGAGAGGCCAGGAGAGGGGGCAGCAGAACTTCCCCAATGGACTTCCAAAGGGCTGACTTTGCCTTGTTTAGGCACCTGCTTGGCAGAAACCCTTGGGACATAGTCCTGAAGGGTACAGGCGTCCAGGAAGGCTGGGCACTCTTTAGGAAGAAAGTCTTAATGGCTCAGGAGCTGGCTGTCCCCAGGTGCTGTAAGAGAAGCCAGCATCAGAGGACACTGTGGATGAACAGGGAGCTTTGGCTGAAACTCAAGGAGAAAGAGAGAGTTTAGGGTCTTTGGAAGAAGGGGATAGGCACTCAGAATGGTTACAAAGATGCTGTGAAAATCAGGAGGTCTAAAGCCCAGCTAGAAATTAATCCGGCTTCAGCAGTCAAGGGCAAAAAGAAAGGTTTCTATAAGTACGTCAACAGCAAAAGAAAGACTAGGAAGAGCCTCCATCCCCTGCTAGACACAGGAAGAAACACGGCAGCAAGTGATGAGGGAAAGGCTGAGGAGCTTAATGCCTTCTTTGCCTCAGTCTTTAATAACAAGACTAGTGGTACTGAGGGAATCCAGCCTCCTCAGCCAGAAGACAGACAGTGGAGGAACAACCCCCTCATTCCAGGAGGAGATAGTCAGTAGACTGCATCATGTAGACACACACAAGTCTATGGGAACGGATGGGATACACCCAAGGGTGCTGAAGAAGCTGGCTGGGGTGCTCACCAAGCGCCCTTCCATCATTTACCAGCAGTCCTGGATGACCAGGGAGGTCCCGACAGATTGGAAATTGGCCAGTGTGGCGCCCATATATAAGAAGGGTGAGAAGGATGATCCAGGAAATTACAGGCCTGTCAGCTTCACTTCGGTGCCCGGGAAGCTGATGGAGCAGCTCATCCTGAGTACCATCACACAACACATGCGGGACAACCAGATGCTCAGGCCCAGTCAGCATGGGTTTGTGAAAGGCAGGTCCTGCTTGACAAACCTCATCTCCTTCTATGACAGGGCGACCTGCTGATTGGGTGAGGGAAAGGCTGTGGATGTTGTCTGCCTTGACTTCAGTAAGGCCTTTGACACCATTTCCCACAGCATTCTCCTGGTGAAACTGGCTGCTTGTGGCTTGGATGTGCACACACTTTGCTGGGTAAAAAACTTTCTGGATGGCCGGGCCCAAAGAGTTGTGGTGAACGGAGTTAAATCCAGTTGGCGGCCGGTCATGAGTGGTGTCCCCCAGGGCTCAGTGTTGGAGCCACTCCTGTTTAATATCTTTACTGATGATCTAGAAGAGGAGATCGAGTGCACCCTCAGTCAGTTTGCAGGTGACCCCAAGTTGGGTGGGAGTGTTGATCTGCTCGAGGGTAGGGAGGCTCTGCAGAGAGACCTGGACAGGCTGGAGCCATGGGCTGAGCCCAACTGGGGGAGTGTCCATAAGGCCAAATGCCGGGGGCTGCCCTTGGGCCACAACAACCCCCAGCAGCGCTACAGGCTTGGGGAGGAGTGGCTGGAGAGCTGCCAGTCAGAGAGGGACCTGGGGGGGTTGACCGACAGCCCAATGAACAGGAGCCAGCAGTGTGCCCAGGGGGCCAAGAAGGCCAATGGCATCCTGGCTTGTGTCAGCAATAGCGTGGCCAGCAGGGACAGGGAAGGGATCTTACCCCTGTACTGGCACTGGGGAGGCCGCACCGCGATTCCTGGGTTCAGTTTTGGGACCCTCACTCCAAAAAGGACATTGAATGAATTGATTGAATAGGGCAACGGAGCTGGTGCAGGGTCTGGAGCACAGGTCGTACAGGGAGTGGCTGAGAGAACTGGGGGTGTTTAGTCTGAAGAAGAGGAGGCTGAGGGGAGACCTCATTGCCCTCTACAGCTACCTGAAAGGAGGTTGAAGAAAACTGGGGATGAGTCTTTTTAATGAAGTAACAAGTGATAAGACAAGAGGGAATGGCCTCAAATTGCATGAGGGAAGGTTTAGAGTGGATATTAGGAAGTATTTCTTTCCAGAAGGGGTTGTTGGGCGTTGGAATGGGCTGCCCAGGGCAGTGGTGGAGTCCCCATCCCTGGAGGTGTTTCAGAGTTGGGTTGACATAGCGTTGAGGGATCTGGTGTAGTTGGGAACTGTCAGCGTGAAGTTAATGGTTGGACTGGATGATCTGAAAGGTCTCTTCCAACCCACATAATTCTGTGTTTCTGTGATATTGATTGCGCAATTTTAAAATTTAAGTTAGTATTTCAAATAAAATGAGTAGTAGTAGTAAGTAGCATTTCATATTTTATAACACTCTTGGGAGGACCCAATTAGAAACAACTTTCCAATTTTTCTTTAAATACAGCTAGTAGTTTCTCAACACTGTGTGAGAAACTGTAAGGGCTGATTAGCATTTGAAGTCTGCTGCATACCAACTGTTAGAGTAAAAGGAAATCAATCTGACAAAATGAAACATGACAGATTAAGAGAAGTGAGGCAGAGAAGGAAAAGGTCAGTTACTGTGAAACTGATAATGCTAATAAACTAGTCAGTGGCAACCATCCTTATCATTTCTATTGATTATCCTTCAGACTGTCACAATGATGTCAAACCACAGAAAAGAGCATTTATACCATCTTTTAATTGATTAAAATTCAGTGGGAGAAAATTCTCATCTGAAATAATTTAATCAACTTTGACAACTTGCAAAAAAAATAAAGTCCTCTCTGGATTACAAGCCACATCAGCACTAGTAGATAGATTGGAAATCTTAGCTTGTGTTCTCTCTTTCTGCCTTTCTGTTTCACGTTCAGATGCTGTAGGAAGGAACAGATGCTACTTTGGTTCTGTGTTAAGGTGATGCACAAAGTAAAACAAATGGGATGCAAGGTGGTATGATCAAAAGAAATGCAGAGCAGAGCCAGTGCAAAATGCTCTTTCTTCACTGTCCATACAATTTCTTTGGCGTATTTCATGCAGGTCAGGATATATCTGGAGAGAAGACATAGTAACCACCCCTGGATAAAACCTCTATTTGCAACCTGATATATTTAATGGCTCTCCTGGCAGATAATGGAGTTTCCCTCAATCCCTCTAAAATAGTGGGCAGGACAAACACTTGGCTTGAGAGTAGTTGTGGCAGTAAACCTATTTAGGGAACTGTATTTCATGTCACCATCATTAAGACATATTTATGCTCACAGTCTGGTAAACAGATATTTAGACAGAAATGCAATCTACCTTAGAAGTATTTATCAGCCAGATAAATATACACCATCTCTGCTTAAACTCACTATCTAAATCTAAGAAAAGAAGAACACAAAACTCTCAAAATATTCTTATACTCATGTTAAAAGAACCTCCAGTTTTGTCACAGGCTAGTATCTTGCACATCTTTTATAGGCCATGGCTACTGTGTCTATAATAGAAGGTTATTTTCACTTAGAGTTTTTCAACTATCAGAGACTCTGAAAGTGATCTTTAAAGAACAAACAGCTTCTAACTTCTGAGTACTTAGAGGCACAATGAAAATAAGGCTTAATTTTTAAAAAATATGACAGTCACACATATAAAAATCTGCAAATCACTCTCAAAACACACATAAAAGTTGGTCTGCAAGTAGTATAGCCAAGTAACTGCACAAACTCCTTGCCATATCAATGCAACTGGCTTTTCAGAAGCAGACAGAAGATTAAAGGCTTATGCAACTTGACCTAGGTGTCATCCTTCTTAATCAATGGGCAAAACCAGAAGCTGCTGCAAAAATAAATGGAAAATAGCATAGTGATACCTATGTTTACAACTCCATTGTAAGTCAGAGTGCAATACAGAGATGATAATTTGTAATAATTGTGCAGTGCCTTCTTGGTTCTGTGACCAGCATACACACAGAAGTGTCAGGAAATGGGCCTCGAGATCAAACAGAATAAATCAGACATAAATGTTTTATCCTGCTGCTTCAAAGCTTGTTTGCAAATATTTTTCACATCAAGTACACAGAACAATTAAAATCATTAGCACTGCAAGAAACTACACTCCCTATAAATAAAATTAAATTTTTAAAGCTTCTAAATGCAAAGATACATTACAACATATTTACCAGCTAAGAACTATCAGAAAAAGAAAGGAGTCTCACAATATTAGCCACATGCCAGAACATAAACCACACATTAAAAAATCCTTTATATTTCTGTTGTTGTCGTCAACAAATTACTGGAATTACATGCCTTTTAGAAAGAAAATAATATCAAAACCACTTAAATTCATTTGACATTTTAAGCTTTGCAAAGGAGGGACTCAATCCAATGGACTGTGGTACAAAAGTATGATTTCCTGGCAGTAACCTCACATTTCCGTGCTTCAGCTGGGTGGTCTTTAAGCAACAAACATGCAGCAGAGTAAAGAAGGTTGTCCTCCACCTGCATTTAATTATTTAATCTACAGACTAAGCAAAGTTTTAAGGTATCATTATCAGTGTTTAGAATTCTCAGTAGTTCTATACAAGATCTATAAACCAAAGTCACTGGATGGCCAGTTATGCAAAAAACAGGTATCCATGCTGTGGGAAGAGTAAAATAGATCAAGCACTGTAAGACAGAGTTATCATTACAATATCAAGTCATTTTTAAATCTGACTAATAAATGAATAAGTAAGAACTACTCCATTTGTTGTTTCTATTCCCCTGTAATGCCTCTAGGTATGCTCCTTGCGTGCTTCATAAACCTGTTTTGTTTTTGTTTTTTTTTTTAAAAAAAGAAATAAAGACTCAGAGCATTGAATCAAAAATGAAAACTGGAAGAAATGGCAGTGAAGTGATACCATGGTATGAAAGGGTATTAGAATACCAACAAAATCCACAAATATTATGCTTCTTCCTATCCATTTCAGATTCTGACTTGCAAGTGTCAGAATTTTCCTGTTTCAGATTACTGTGTCTCTCTTTAAACCATTTTTGTTACAGAATTAAAATAGATATAAAAGCTCTTTACCTATACATTATACATCCTGGGTTTTTACGTTTTGCATAATACAGGGTTCCTCCCCTGCCCCCTTTTTATTCTTTTTAAACTTAGCATTCAAAGAATAGTATTTAATGGAAAAACAAGTAAATGGCCAGATTTGACTTCAGTGAACTTAACAGCAGAAGACTAAAATGGTAGGTTTGCTCTACTAAGGAATGAACTATGGAAAATTCACAGAGTTAAAGGAGGCAGCTTCAGAAGGCATTTTTTCTTTGAAGTCTGTTAAGTCTCCCCAACAAGCTAAGCCTACACATGTAGGGGTTATGTGCACCTCCAAGCAAAACAAAAGTTTTACCTAAGCAAGCTCTACTCACAATGATATGTACTAGTCACAGATACTCCCCAGCAAAAAGACTGGTAGAACTGATTCCACTGAACAGATTTAATTAACATTTATCTCATTACTGCTTGAGCAATCAGTCTGGTTTGCATCTTTTTCTGGTAGTGCCTGCATGTTAGAAATAGCTATTAAAATCTGTTCTTTGTAAACCACAGCATTTATTTCCTTACAGGGATCAGGCAGAGTATACAATCTCCTAGCTAATACCAACCAAACGGGCTTTTTTCCTGTGAGATGGATTGTTCTAATCTCCCTCAGTACAGATATCATTCATCTTGTTCTGTTCCATTTGATACACACAAACTAATAAGGATATAGAGAGCATTTATTTCCTGAATTAAGCCCAGATCACCTAAGGGGCAAAACAATTTTTCTAATGCTTCAAGACAAATGCATTAGAGATGCCATAAGCACTACTAGTATCTTGTCAATAGAAAACAAATCTAGCTATTTCCCACCCCAAAGGGAAAAGAATGGTAGTAGTCAGTAAAGGGAAAGCTTGCTTATATTTTACTTCACATGGAAGAAAGGGAACAATTGTTTTCATTGTAATAGAACTTTAAAAAAAAACCTTTTGACTAACTCTCACCGAAAACTTTAGAGAGGAAAAGGTTAAGAACTTACAAAAGCCTGCAGAAAATAACTCCATGTCTAAGAAATTAGGAAAAATCAAAATTTTCAGGTATCATCATGAAGATGGCTGATATTTTACTAATAAAGATAAGTTGGCAAATCTGTAGATGCAAAGAATATCGTCACACAAAGTTTTATTAGGCACAGGAAAGACTCTACAGAAATCAGCCTATGCAGAAGCACGGGTCAGTTCTTTTTCTTTTTTGATCAATGAAAATGATAAAACATAAAAAGCAGTTTTATTGTTCAGAAACTCATGGGCATTTTAACATTACCTATTCTTCTTCCTGCAAGAGTCAAAACATAGCACACATATGCCTTTCAACAACCATCTCATTTTATGATCAACTGATAAATGATGAAAAGTGTGTTGAACAAGTAATGGGTTAATTGAATTTATTAAGAAAAAACCCATCAGAAACCCACGATACTAATCGCAAATATACTTCATCATCAAATTAAATAGAGACTATCACCCCCTGCCCTTACTCATACTTTCTTATACTCTCTTTTCCATTCCTACTTTTAGCTTGCTACTCAAAAATCATCCTAGGATAAGGACAGGAACATGTAAAAGATACAGATCCCTACCTTGAACAAAATGATAGACTTATTAAGTCAATTCACCTTACCTAAGATGAAGTACTCTTAGTCTACTGTATATCAGAAATTAATATTTTTCCTTTTCAAGTTTTGTTTTCTTCTCCTTTGGTTTTCATTAAAATTTTGCATTTGTCTTTAAGTTGCATTACTAAAACAGAATTTGGCCCAATGTCTAGCTTCTCGTAAAACTCCTAGATTCACAGAATGGTTTGGGTTGGAAGGGACCTTAAATATCATCTAGTCCCAACCCCGCTGCCATGAGCAGGGACACCTTCCACCAGACCAGGTTGCTCAGAGCCCCGTCCAGCCTGGCCTTGAACACTGCCAGGGAGGGGGCAGCCACAGCTTCTCTGGGCAACCTGTGCCAGTGTCTCACCACCCTCACAGAAAAGAATTCCTTGCTTATATCTAATCTATAAATACCCTCTTTTCAGTTTAAAACCACTATGCCTCATCCTATCACTACACTCCTTGATCAAGTCCCTCTTCACCTTTCCTATAGGCCCCCTTTAAGTACTGGAAGGCCAAGGTTTCTCCAGAGCCTTCTCCTCTCCAGGCTGAACATCCCCAACTATCTCAGCCTGTCCTCACAGGGGAGGTGCTTCAGCCTCTGATCATCTTCGTGGCCTCCTCTGGACCTGTTTGAGCAGGTCTATGTTTTTCTTATGTTGGGGGCCCCAGAGCTGAACACAGCACTGCAGGGGGGGGTCTCATTAGAGCAGAGTAGAGGGGGAGAATCACCTCCCTGTACCTGCTGGCCACACTTCTCTTGATGCAGCCCAGGATACAGTTGGCTTTCTGGGCTGCAAGTGCACATTACTGGCTCACAGTCAGTTTTCCATCTACTAACACCCCCAAGTACTTCTCCGCAGGGCTGCTCTATATCTACTCATCATTGCCCAGCCTGTGTTTGTGCTCAGGATTGCCCTAATCTGTGTGCAGGACCTTCCACTTGGCCTTGTTGAACTTCATGATGTTCACTCTGCCCCACCTCCCAAACCTGCCCAGGTCCCTCTGGATGCCATCCCTTCCCTCCAGTGTGTTAATGGCACCACACAGCTCGGTGTCACCAACAAACTTGGTGAGGGTGCACTCAGTGCCACTGCCCATGCCACCAAACGCCTACTGTCCTATCTTGCAATAGTATCTTTATATTCTTAATACATTTTTAATTTAACTGAAATAAAAATTATGTATACAAACCCTTCCTCTCAAATACAAATTCTTTCCCACTTTCAAATTAACTGGGGAGAGGAGGGCAGCGGAGATAATTGATCTGCCTGATAAATAAGTCAGGTTTTCCTCATCTCTCCCTCACAAAATTCTCAGTATCTGCAGTAGTAAAGGACATTCAGCAAAATGTTATGTATTAATATGTCCTAAGGAGAGTACAATCCATTATTCAATTCAAATCTCACAAAACCAATAATTTAATATTTGTATGTCTATGTATTTGTGTAAAAACCATTTATCTTAACTATGCAGGTACAAATACTGCTTATACTTTATCTATGCTAAATGAGTAATCTAATTGTTCACTTGAACAAACATTTAAAATGTTTCATCTGCCACTTTCACTATATCCTGTCACATATGTTACCACAGAAACCTATGCTTCTTAAAAAGTAAGAACTTCAAAAGCCACTAGGAGGGTAACTAGATTATCAGATGCTTCCCAATCAGAAACAAACCTAAAACTCCTGTTGAAAGTTTTAAACTTAGTTCTTTCTGGGCATATATAAGCCCTACGATTGTTGTGTAGATTTTCAAAGATACATTGAGATGAAAATCAAACACCAATAACAAACAGCTGTATAATTGAAGTTACAACATCTTGTAATCTTTGCTAGATAAAAATCTCACTGGAAACCTAATATAATAGCATTGACACAGAAATCAGTGTTAAGTCCTGAAAAACAGCTATTTTCTGTATTAAAACAAGCCCCACCAAATGACATTTACTTAGTGTTTGAGCTGGTTAGAAATTCTAGGGTTGGAAAAGAGATGTTCCTAAGGAAGAAACAATGTTAAGTTCAAAATAAATCTAGAAAAAAGTTATTACATATTAGTCAGTCTTTGGTTAAATGGACCTGCATTCTGTTCAGGTACTTCAGCTCCACTGTTTGCACAGTCATGAAGATAAGGTTAAAAAACATATTCAGAGGTCCTTTAAAGTTAGCCTGAAAGCAGGGAGCTGAAATAGACATTTCTTTACCCCAGTCAAGACCAGCAGTGGCAAATTTCACTGCCTTTCTTAGTAACCCATATAACAGCAGTTAAGCACTCAAACAGTCTCCTAATATTTATCCCAATTCTTGCTTGCATGCTTTACAATGGGAAAGACTCCCTTCTCTAGAAGGACGTATGAGAAAAATGAGTGGATTAGAACACCACCACCACAAACTTAAAATTCATAAGGGACATGTTTATAGCATCAGGCAAATACAATTTCTTAATGTTTTCTACATAGATTCTAATGCCTTTATTAGTCTTACTACCATCCTCTAAACTTTTCACAGCTTGTCTGCTCATTAAAAGAAGTGTTAAAATCTTTTTCCAAGCAAAGTCATCAGTAATGCAAACTGAGTAATTTTATCCTCTGGTTAATAAATCCACAATTACATTTGCATTTAACAAGAATCTGTGCTGTTGACTCAGCTTATACATCAGTTTACAAATACATATAAATATTTTTAAAAGAGGGTGTATTTTAAAAATACACCAATATTTATGTACAAGTATATAAAACCTAGGGATTTTTTAAGCTCCTGAAGTTTAATCACTTATACTCAGTTAATCTTTCCTTCTTGGATATAACACTCTGGACTAGTATTTATTTTATCACCTATTATACCATTGCCTATTATTTCAGGCATTTTCCAACTCATCAAGACAATCAGAATACTAAACCAAACCTCCAATATGAAATTTTACACAAACATTTCATTGAATTATGGCCAGATTTTCTTTTGAGAAACTGCTGAGTGTCTGGATAGAAACTGAAATGTTCTGGTTCTTTTCCATCACTTACAATTGGTCTGATTTTATTATTATTTTAATTCAGAAAAAAAAAAATCCAGTATAATTTGGTCATAAACCATGGTCTACTTAGAAACTTGCTACAGGGTACTTTGCTACTTTCATTTCAGATTTAAGGACAAATTTTTGAGCCTAGAGAAAACTGCCTTGTTCGTTGCATTTATTGCCATTCAATGCAATACATCCCTGGTAGGAAAGTAATGCAATCATGCTATGTTTTGCCTCTAACCAAGCACTGACAGTATAGAGGAAATAAAAGTTGCGTTTATATGTGCCTTCACTAAGTTTTTTATTGTTTTTACAAATACAAATTCTTTTGTCACACATCTTCTATAACATCAAATTACAGTCTAATGAAATAATTTTAAAAAGCATATTCTTAGGACACTGAGAGCATTAGAGCCATTTGCAGACATGGAAAACACTCAACAGAAGTTTTACTTCAAGCTGAATCATGAACGCATGTGCCATAGCTCATACATGAAGTGTAAAGTGCATACATTTTTCTCCATAGGCAAGAACTGAAGAACAGATGAAAGCACAGAACACTGAAGAGTCATTTTCAGAAGCAGAAATCTTGTGATTTATGATATAATTTGGATGAATCAAGTTATTTCTATGGTACAGAATCTGCAAGAGTCAAACCTGGTTTTCACATTTCTCTGTTGTGTCCAAAACAGCATTTCACTTACAGAAGAAGCTGCTATATTCTTTTTCACCATAAAAAAGTCAGACTATGCATTATTGCACTGGAGGATGTTTCCCTAGCAGTGTTTTATTCTATTTGCTCAGCTATTCAATGTAACAATTTTTACTATCTGAGGCTAGTTTTTATTTTCCTTATTATTTTGCATCACAGCCAAAGCTTGAAAAGGAGTTGTTAAATTAAAGCAGTAAAAAAAACCCAAATTACCACCAAGGGGGGGAGGGG
>NW_020799145.1:2964641-2973168 GCF_003259725.1 Athene cunicularia
GGGGGGGGGAGGGGGGGGAAGAAACAAAGAAGAAAAGAGAAAGGAGCATAAATGTATCCAATTAGGTACAGAACGGCAGAGGAGCTTCAATACCAGTGGCTGGCCCTCATTAAGAGGATAACGTTGTCTTCCCATGCCTTGAAACAAACCGATATAACATTGGGGACACCAAAACAGGGAAAAGATTTGAAAAACAAGGAGAGGCTGACATGGATTTTCAGAAAAGATGTAATTGCACTGCACTGTCAAAATAGAAAAATCAACCCATTACTTTTCCAGCTTTACTTGATACTGGTATCTTTTTTACCAAGGAGTATGGAACCTTTCCCATGCCCACACAAGGAGAGTACAAGGAGCAAGTCTGTAAAATCCCAAAGACTAACTGCTATGAAAGCAGATATATGGCTGTTTCCTGGCTATCCAATATTACCTGGGGAGAAGAATGCACTTTACAGTCTGACATAATAAAATAGGAAGAGAGGAGGGATGGCAGGAAGAGTGAGACTATCCAGAGATTAATATTGCAGACAGGAGGTTATAATCAAACTTTTTTGTTATGGTAAATACAAGATTTGTCAGAAGTATATTATTTTCCTAGCCTGTTTATTTTCTCAAAGGTTATGTGGCTCTCATCAAAGATTAATTTGGAGGATTATCTCTGACTCCTGAATGCAATTATGCTTTCCCACAGAGAAGATTATTCTTTTGTCTGATAAGGAATTCTCTTGCTGGGAAAAAAACCCCAAAACTCATCTGAACAAAGCTCCAAATCACTCTGAACTGCTTTCCCAAAACAACAATAAAAATCTGTTAGCTACAGAAATTATATGCCCTAAACACTAACTAGTCTCTTTTCTTTCCAGCACTTTCAGTGATTTTTGGCTCTTCCTGTATTACTTTATCCTCAGAATTTTCAAGAATTCCAGTCCTCCAGTCTTCAACTCTTATCAGTCTGATCTGCCCCTGAAAGTCTGGCAGAGCCAAACTGCTGTAATCTTAAATTAAGACTTTTATAGCAAGTTTTGCTTAAATAATGGTTATAATTTTTTATTGGAATTGTGATATTGACCAATTTATGTATGTGCTACTGCTGGATAAGTAATATTAAGCAGTGTTGGAGAAACTTACTTTGAATACAGTAATATATATTATAAAACTTAAAAAATATACAGGAGATCGTACAATTCATTTTCAAGTACATTATTCCCCCACACAACCAGATTTTTGCTTAGTTTTTACAATCTGACAAGCAGGGCACACTGAGGCTTTAAATCTGCATTTCCTTCCTTGTGATGTTACTTGTGTATCAGTATCACACATATCTGAAGTCTGTCTAACAACTGTCAGTTAAAAGATCATATTACAGCTTGTTTCAACAGATCACTGCAGTGTATGTGGTGCTCAACAGGAGTGCAGACATCAAGAGGTCTCAACATAGTTCTCATCAAGAACTCATAACTCTCAGTCTGCGAAGATGATGTGAGGAAATCCTGCCTCCCTAGGATCCACAAAATACAGTGGGACACAGTCTGTGCCTGGTGGTCAGAGCATCATAGAATAACTCAGGTTGGACAGAATCTCAGCATGTCCTGCTCAGAACAGGGTCAGCCATGTGATCAGCTTGGGTTGCTGAGAGCTTTATCCAGTCAGATCTTGAAAACCTCCAAGGATGGAGGTTGCACAGCTTCACTAGGCCTGTGCTCCTGTGGGAAAGAAGCAAGTGGACATTGCCCTGTCCTTGTGGGGGAAAAGGTTACTCCTTATATTCAGTCTGAACTGCTCTCTGCCTCCTGTTTCAATGTATGCCCTCTACCTCTCACCCTCCTGCAATCCACCACTGTGACACCCTGACTCTGCTTTCCCAATGACCTCCTCGCAGTTACTGGGGGGGCTTTTGTTGGATTCTGCACCCCAGAAGGCATCTCTCACCAGGGTGAATAAGTCTAGCTCACTTGGCCTCCTTTCAAGAAGTGCTCCAGACCTTGATCATCCTGATGGTCTGCTACTAAACTTGCCCATGTTTCATCTACATTTTTCCTATACTGAGAGAGGAAAAGGAGGACAAAAATTGTGGCAGTATTTAAATCCATTAAACAAAGCATTGAACAGAAGGCAACTTTCATCTTCCTCAGCCTGACTGCACTACTGCTTATAAAGCCCTCATAGTTGGTCCTTTTGACAATCTTTGCTGCCAAGGCACACTGCTGGCTTATGGTCTGTTGCTGCCTTCCAGTCTACCCTCCATCTCTACAGTGTTGTTCCCCGGTTGTTAGTCCCCGGGCCTGTATTGTTGCCAAGGGCTCTGTCTGGCCAGGGACACTAGGAGATTGTCCTTAAACGTGTCAGCTTTCCTGAACTCCTTTGTCCTCCAGAGCTGCCCCCTATGGCACCTCACCTACCAGTTCCCTGAATAAGAAAATCTGCTCTCCCAATGTCCAGGGTCTGCACTGCGCTATCTGCCTTCCTCAGTCCCCTCAGGATCCTGATCTTGCCACCACATCCGAAACTGCCTTTGATATTACACCCCCAAAATCAGTTCTTCCCTATTTGTAAACAACAAATCCAGCTGCGCATGAGCCCTGGATGGCCCATCCAGTACCTACCTGTATCAGTTATCCCTCGCATTTTCCAGAAATTTACTCAGTTTTTTATGTCCTGCTTTATGCCCTTCTAGCAGATGTTAGGAGACTGACTTAAGTCTCATAAGAACCAGAGTGAGTAATGCCGAGACTTTCTTCAGTTGTTTAAGGGCTTCATGTACTTTGTCACCCTGATCAGTGGTCTGCAGCACACTCCCACCACAGTGTCATGTTTTGTGGCCTCTCCTCTGACCTTAACCCACAGGCTACTCCTTCATATCATGGGAAGTTCTTCTCCTTCTCTTCCTACCTGTCTTTCCTGAAGAGCTTATATCTGTCCATTACAGATTTCCAGTTGCATGAGCTGTCTCCACCACATCTCAGTTATTCCCATGATGTTGCAGTTTTGTGACCAGAAACAGCTCTTGTTCTTCCTGCTTGTTTCTCAGGCTCTGTCCATGTGTACTTATGCATGTACAGGCCTCCTGTCTCCAGAATCATCCACAGTGCAGAAACTTCATCACATTGTCACTCATAAAAGCTTCTGCAAGGACCAGATGTGTTCTAGACTTGTTTACTTAATACTTGCTGAGACAGCAAAATACTCCTATTGTGCTGCTATACTGGGCACAATTTTTTTTAGGAAGGAGGAATGAGATTTATTGTTTTATTTGGAGAAAACACAGAGGTTTTCCATTGTCTTTGTTGGTTTTGTTTTTTTGGGGGGGTTCTTCGTTTTTTTGGGGGGGCGTGGTGGGGTTTGTTTGTTTGTTTGTTGGTTTGTTGGTTTTTGGTTGGTTTTGGTTTTGTTTTAACAGATAAAAACATTCTGCAATTGTTCAGAGAATTCCTTGTGCTTTAAATTACCACAGAAAGAAGTTAATTGTTTAGAACCTGATCAGTATCACATTTAGCAGGTCAACAAAGCTAGGAATTAGTATTTTCTACATGGCTTAAACTCTAGCTATACAATTCTTGCTTTTTGAGCTGACCTGCCCTCATTTACTTCACGGCAGTCCCCTATACAACAGAATTTTGTCTTCCATTCTCTGATCAAAACCAGTGTTTCTCTTTCTCCTCATTGCATTTTTGTACAATTTTCCCACAACAGTATCTAGGTGAAAACTTCAATAGCTAGAAAACATCAAGAGAGTGCTTAATCCCTTAGGTATGATTGTTATACATAAAGATACCACAAACAAATCAGTCAGTCCCTTCCCATTTTGGTCATCTCCTGCTAAAAAAAGAGCGTGATATAACAAAACTGTAAACTAGTCATCAATTCAGATCTCATTATTAATGATGTTGCAAGCTAACATATGAATGAGTAAAAAGACTAGTCATTAAAGGACTTGGTCTACCACTAATTCTTTGTGAAGTTCCAATGAAAAATTTCTTCTCGTTAAGTAAGAAAACACCTTATACATTGAGATATAATTGAAAACAGTTACCAAAGATTTCAAATGCTATAAGGACTTAATTTTTTTTTAACTCCATAGACTAGAAGCCACTGTTTACTATGCAGTATTATTCCTACACACATTGAGATATCTTTATATCACTGAGCTCTTATAATACCCCTGGAAAAATAACCCACAACCCCCCTAATAAAACAAAATCTCAGCCTCCTCTGATTACCTTTCATGTAGTTCATTGAATACTTAGACTATATATAGGAAACCTGCGTAGAGTTTCCTAAGCAAAACAAGGAAAAGCAACTTTTAGAGCCAAAAGTGGTAATACCTCTATAAAAATAACAGCTGAGCATAAACTAAAATCTAACTTGGGGATGGTGAGGAGTGAGTGGCATACTATTGAGTCCATTCAAAACAAAAGGAAGTGGGTTTGATTCCTCTACATCCACGACAAAGCTTGGCAAAAAAAAATCACAGGAAACCTTAGTGGTTTTTGTGTCTATACCCTAAAGTAAAATTGTTTAAGTTGCACTTAGAATGTCTTTTACAAATCAGCACAGAAATATTCTTCTGTAGTGCAAAGTTAATTTAGTAAGCTTTGCTCTGTGCAGTCCTAGAATCAGTCATACTGTGCCATGACCTTCTACCAAGGTTTTCCTTCTTATCACTCTAAATAACACTACGTATAGAGCATACAAGGCTGTTTTAATATTTTTTAAATTATCTGAAGACAATGTACTTATATACTAATCATACTTAAACCTGTTTCATCATAATAAAGTCTTTAGCAAGCTTCAAAGTATGAGAATTCACAGTTTCCTATGAAGAGACCCACCTGATGGTCGAGAAATGTCACAGTCTAGAAATATCAAATTAAAAAAATTTTCTATTTTAAGTGTTCTAATCCATACTGAGGAATGAATGATCAGCCACAAATATTGGTGCATTCTTAGCTGTCAATTTCAAAATGTGTATCTTTCTCCAAGTTGCCTTGTATGTCTTAAAATGTCTTTCTTAGTAAATAGTTATTGAAACAGCTTTTTCAAGGTATATTTGAGTTGTGGAATAAAGTTCTAACCAGAACAGAAAGTACAGCACATAGAACTTCAGCAAAAGAAATAAATTAAATTCTTGCTTTTAATTGTGTTAAGAGCACCCACACAATTCATGAAAATAAATAATCTGCTACAAATGCTCTGAGACCTGGAACCTCCTCTTACCCATTCAGCCATGATAAAAGCACTTAGCAAGGCCATATGCTAGGCTTGAGCTGTAGATCTGAGATATTAAGTGTTTGGAAAGAATTTTGCAAGTTACACTTTAAGGAACAGGCTCATGATAAAAATGAAGCCTCAACAAACTTCTACCATAAACAGTCTCCACTTGATACAGACTGGTATTTCATGCTGGAGCCATACCAAGACAATACAAACAACTGGCAAGTCCTTCAACACCAAGGCAAACCATCAGTTGAGCTTTTATTATTCTTCCAAAAAGCATTAAGAAACAATTTACAAGGCCACAATCCCTTCTTTTCAGAATTATCCCAAGAAGGTTATAAAGAAAAAATACGTACACAACTTTACAACATCTTTTACCATTCTCTATATTCTGAAGTGGTTAGGGTGCCCAGCACACATCAGAGCAACTCTAAAACTGACCAAGCTTTAGCATGCACCAAGGCTTGGTATTTGGAGGGGTCTTTATCAACTTCTGTCATGTTACTTGCCTTTCTATTTTTGCAGTGGTCTCCTTCCAACTTACAGTCCTCCACAGAGGATAAGTCAATGACTGAACAGCTTTGTATCTTCCCTCTATTCAGAGGAGAGCACGTATTGTGTCATGAAATTGATAGCACAAAATTCCTATTCCAACCAATTTACAGTACCTTTATTATTCCTCTTCATCTTTCATCTACAAGGAACAGAAGAAGCCTTCACGGATTCTGACTGTGTCACCAACACCTTGTGTGTCTTGGTCCAGGTCAACCCAAAGACCTCCTATTTTTATTTTTTTTTTTCTAAGCACTATCACACCATCACTGCTAGCAGGGAGAGCATTCTAGAAGAAACAATTCTGATGACTTCTTGACCCACACCAATTGGCTTTGAGAAACAATAGTACCCTATTCCCTCAATGCTGTAACCATGGGGGTACACCAAAGCACATTCAGAAGCTATGAAAATCTCTACAATGTTTCAATCCCACGTGTTGTTTTGGGATAGATTTAAATTTGAAACAAATCAGTACTTTTGAATCTCTCATACCAAATATATCATATTGCTTGAAGTGGAAGCTTCTATTTTATGAGCAAATATGATGGTTTTCAGAGGAAGATGGGAGAACTGACAGCATCCACATCCCAGTATTTCACCAAAAGAGAGTATCTCATGCTTTAACTTAAGCTATTTCATTCTGGTCCTAGCATGACCTAACTTCTCCAGGTATTTGTAGTTACAATTTCTGTCTAAAAACAAATAAATAAGACCATACTATTTTCCACAAATAGCCTGGAAGTAGTTTGCCTAAACACTAGACTCCAGACATATCACAGGTTTTACTCACATATGGAAGACTGCCAAAAAAATGACAGTCTTTTCCTCTCCCCTACACTCTCACCAAGCTCAGAGCAGAGCTATCTTCTTCCATCCCTTTATAACACAGAATTAAGTACTCCCCTTGCACCCACTGCATCTTTCACATCTGACGTAACTGCTCACTTTATGCATTTTTAAAAGATGCAGGTTTTCTATGGTAAGTCTGCAAACATAGCACAAATCAGATACGATCTGCATTTGTAGTATTAGAAATAAATACTATGTTTACAGTTACTATTGTCAAAAAGAAGAAATACAACACAGGCAGAGTTATTAAAGAACAACTTGCAAAAACACTGTATTCAATCTTTAAAGGGCTTTTTTGTAGCTTTTTTGTAACTGTCCTCAAATAAGTTTATTTTTTATGTTGGCTTGAGCACTGGGGCTAGCACTAGAGTTGTTAGGCACCTGAGGTCAAGAAGCCAAAGACTGCCATTCAAAGCCTGCAGCACTCTACAAATGCTAGACTGAATTTAAGCTGTTTCCTCAACTCCGTCTTTCGTTCTGCACAGCAGAGAAGCAGATCATAAAGCAAGCCTCCACTTTAATTTCACCATCATTCTCTCAAAATGAAAACCTTCTCGTCATTTGGATTTCCAAAAACTTTGGGAGTTGGAGGAGTCTCTCTGTATAGGGAAAAAATAAATTGTTTGTACACAAAACCTGTGCATGCATCTGAGAAACAGATAACCAAGCACAGACAGAAAATTGTGTGTACAATCCTTGCAAAGAGTTGTTTTTCTTTATTCAGTTAAGAGTTTTCCAGTATTTTATTACATTATCTTTCCTTATGGTATTTTTCTCCTTCCTAGCCACATTTCCAGTGTCACCTCCAGAGCTTAGTTTGCATGTGATCCTACAAAACTTAGTATCTGCATGCTACTTTGAAAACTAGAATATGCCATCTACTGGCATTTTAATAAATTGGAAGTTCATCCATCACTAAACATTTTAAGTTCACCTCTATTTGCTTTAAATGCAAAACTAAAGGGATAAACTCCAGCTAAATCCTTCAGATTGCATTTTACCGTTTAGTACAGAAACAAGTTACAAATTGTTAAGATACCGAAAAACAAACTAGAAAGCTCTAACTACTGCTACACTGTAACTGCCATTCAGGACAACTTTCTGAACCTTGGTCCAACTCCTTTTCCTTCTCTTGCTCTGCTCCTATTTTATTGTTTTATGAGAGGGAATAAACAATCCCTTACGACCTATTTAGCCTCAGGTTTCTACAACAATGAACAGTTGTATAGTGTTTTCCTAGTAATGTGGAATAACTGCAGTTGTCTGACTGAACCTAAAGAAAGAGCTGTTTGAAAGATTTTGTATAGTGACAGAGTTGAAACATGTTTAACTCAAGGGAATAGTATCCATGTTCTAGTAAACATTCTGTTTCTGATTCACTTTAACATGTCACTTTACACTGGAGCAGCCCGGCTGTGCTTTAGGGGACAGCTTGAGGTAGGTTTCCAGAACTATTTTTAGGGTCTCGCTAGCATAAGGATAGTTTCCACCTCTACAGCTTGTTAACACAGCCTTCCCGGGGAAATGGTTAAAGAAAGGTGCTTCACACGTCTGAACTTGCCGAGTTAGATGAGCACACGGGAACTGGCAGAGTGCAAACGGAGCACCTCTACCTGCGGAAGGAGAGCAAACCGCAGCGGCCGAAGCCGCCAGGCCAGCTCCGTGCAGGCAGCGGCCGTGGGTGACCTTCCTCCACACTGCCGCCGGCCTATGCGTTACCTGAAGCCGTGAGTTCATGGCCATAAACTCCTGCTGAGCTTTCAGGCTGTCGCTCATGGACTTCGAGAAGACAAACCCCATCGTGCCCTGGCGCACCGAAGAGACGAGGCCGGCGCGGCGGGAAATGCAGCCGGTACCGCAGGCGGCTCCCCTCGGCCTCGGCCTCGGCAGAGCCCCGGAGGAGCCCGCC
>NW_020799145.1:2973218-3033122 GCF_003259725.1 Athene cunicularia
TTTTTTTTTTTTTTTTTTTCCCTAGAAACTGTCCCAAGAAACTTCCAGGAGCTCTTCTCTGTGTTAAATGTGTTCACAGGCCCTGGCAGGTTCACAACTCGGACATGATGCAACCAGTGTAAAGTATAGATTAGAAAAGAAATAAATTAAATACCTTTGACACTTAGGCTTCTTGTCTTATTCTGCCTTTCATGATGTGTCAAAATGTTTTCATGGCATCATCATCTGTAATTAAAGGCTGACTCTGAAATACAAATACATTTAATTTTCACAATTAAAAAAGTGTTGAGACAAAAGTTATGCTCTTGTCAGCTGACTTTTTAAATGGTGACACAAGTATTGGATAGGATTCCCAGGATTCTTCTGGCACTAAAGAGTCACTTTAAAGTTTCCAACACCAGTCCGTGAGAATATACAGCACCTCAAACACCACCTCATAGTGGAATTTGGCATCTCATGTTACAGTAAGTGTTAATCATCCTATCCAGAGTCTTCTACTTCAAGATTTGGATGTAGTGAGATTCAGATGTAGTGTGTGTAATTTTCAAATACTTACATCTGCTAATGTCTTGACCTGCAAGTGATTCTTATTATTAATTTTCTAATTGCATATTGCTAGTATTAATTTCCTAAATTGAAAAAAATGTCTGAGAAGTCAGCTGTCTTCCTGTAAATAAGGAAAAAATATTATTTTTCTGTTGTGGAAAATTGCTTAACTTCTTCACTTCAATCTTTACAATAACTTGAATTTTTTGGTGATATTTTTAAAATGCTGTGACTTTTCAAAGTATTTAATCTTCTGACCACACATAATTTTAGTTTGTAAGGAGATACAAACTTTAAAAGTAGGATGTATTTTCAGCTCCAGAGGTTTGACAGACTGCTCCATGTCAAACTTTTACTGTCAATTTACAATATAGAGTAAGTGTTGATTTAACTGCTTATTGATGTAGCACTTGCAAGGATGAAGCCATCTGTCCCAAGATTCTGCATACACCTTTGAAAGCAAGCATTTTGCCTACAGTTAATAGTTTTCCTGAAGGTATTTTATCACTCCCTTGAATAAAAATCCTGGCATATACTTTGGTTTGTCTAAAATAACTAGATAGATAACTGCCAATCACAAGAAATGAACATGGAAAATTTCTGTTCTGGCAAAATTCTCTGCAGTTTAGTATGTGCATAAGGTTGTAACTAGACTCAAAACATTCCCTGTCATAAAGATACAGTGAATGACAGCAACAACCAAGGGAGGGGGAAAGAGGGAAGCTGACTTACAAAGTTACAATAATGCACAGAGAACTGGAGGATGCACTGGACTACATGTACTTAATTCTAATTGCTTGTGATCCAAGAAGGTAGTAAGGTTTTGTGGAAGTATATTTGGAAGTCTGTTAGAAACATGAGTTGTGGGTGGCTGTGTAAAATGTTATGAAAAATGAAGATTAGCATGATTATGGGAAGGGACTGAAAAAATAATAAATGATGGTGTACTGAGGAGGGAGAGAGAAATACTTGCAAGAAAGAGTCTGAGAGTGAGAAGGCAAAGAAGGACAGCAAAAATTATATTTAATAGATAAAATCACGCACTGCTGATAACAGACCTGTCTATCTGTGAGTGTGCGTTGGAGTAGTGGCTTGTGTGATGAACACGAAGGTGGCACGCCACTCCCCGAGGTCTTGCCTGCTGGTACTGGTTGGCAGCAGAGATCCAAGGGAAGAAATTTCCTGCTATACTACAGCTCCGCGCAAGATGGCAGTACTGCACTGGCAGCCACTGACTTTTATTTTGTTTTTTGTGTTTTTTTAATTAGGCTTCATTGGAGGAAAGAGTGATTGATGGGTCTCTCACTGGTAAATTTGAGAGAATGTAATTTTCCTTCAAAGCAGGTTACCAAAGATGTCATCCACCCCCACCCACTGAGCCCTTGGCAGCCAAGCAAACCATTTTGATCCAAATTTATTTTCTTGAGCAGAAAGAGTGCACTAGACCCGGTATTGCAGAAGTCTGGTTTCTCTGGAAGGGTTAATATAATGGGGCAGCAGGATTCAAAAATGTAAGAGTAGAGAAAGAGGGGGGGGGGGCGGGAGGAAACTGTGGCTGATTGCTCAGGAAACAGGGCTAGCTTCTGAAGAAAGGATTAAGGATTTGAGAAGTAGCAGAGAGAATGAAGGCTAATTTCACACAGGGCATAAAAAGATACTGTGGTTTATGCATGTAGAGGGGAGGCATGTTTGAGTTACACCAGGCTGCAGACACTGGGGAGGAGCCCATCTGCAACAGGGGCTGGCTGCAGCTCTTGCCTCTCCTTGCTGACAACTGCTTGCTGCTCCAGACACCAGCTGAACAGTATGGTTTCACTGATACTGTGTGAATATTCATGGCACCGAACTGGGGGACATTGCCAGTCTTGTTCCAGTTCCCACACCTCCAGCCACATTGCTGCTCTTCATTTGAGTGGCGGTCACAGGAAATCAGAAACACTTCTGAAGAGCCACAATCAAATCCAGAATCTGTCTTGGCTGGCTGACACCTGTCTTACCCCTCCATCAGGATCTTATTTGTTTGAAACAAATAATGAAAAACAAGAGCTGGGAGAAGTGATGCTGCCAAGTCTGCTTCAGTGCAGTGCCTTATTCGTGATGTGCTGGCACATCATCAGCTGGTAACCATTGCCCTGTGGAGTACAGCCACGTAAAACCTAGGCTTAAGCACAGGCTCTTGTTCCAGTACTCTAGGCTATGGCCTGTTGAACACCAATCTGTCAGGTCATGATAAGGAGTTCAGTGATAAAAATCAGACGACTTCACATATTGCATGGTGCTTTTGGGTTGCTGGCAAAGGCAGGCAGTGTTCCATTAGTCACGAAAGCTATAGGGATTGCTGCCATTGCAGCAGACCCACAGACAGTCATAAAGACATTTTGTAGTAGTGCAAAACTGACAGCTATTAGCTAAGTAGTCACATCTCCTTCATTCTTGTCATGTTTTTAAAAACATTTACATTATAAGATGTATTTTCTCCACAAATAGTTGATAAAAAATAATTAAATCTTAGATATTTTGGTTGTGATACTTAACCAAAAAAATAACCTAAAATGGAAATAACTAACTTTTGCAAATGCAGATGTTTATTCAATGTTAAATGTGATTTTTACATGACAAGAAAGAAAAGGGAACATAGAAGAACAACCAGAAGAAACATTTGAAAGAAAGTAAGCATTCTTTCTCTTATCTTTATATATAGTGCACTTGAGCAAATGTTTTGCCAGTTATCAGGCATAACATAAAGGACACAGCCAGCATAAAGATGAACCAATAACCAAATTGTATTTGATACAAAAAGATCAGTACATGAGTGAGCGCTGGGGGTGCAAACAAGTCAGTCGGATTATACATAACTGACATCAATCCCACTGACCCCAACAACGACACCACATGACCAACAATGGGTGGAATAAATGGTGACATGCAGTCTCCCATAGAAGGGATGGGAGACAACCGAGTCAACAAGCCAAACACATAAGACCAAGGAAGCCACACACTGAATCTCTACACAGCCCGTGTTTACAAAAGCCAGACCTGACTGGAGCCCAGTTCCAGGGAGGCAGGAGGTCCTTCCCCAACAGGGAACTCTGCACAGGGCATCCACCTCACAGACAGACACTGCCCCTGCCTGCAAGTGGTCCCAGCTTTTATCCCCAAGTGGGACACCTGACCTTTGCTCACTTAATGTGGGACACGTGGGGCTCATTTACCCAATGGCTCTCCCTGCCAGGCCGGCCGCACCCTGGAGGGAAGCCTAAAGGCAAACTCACCCCCTCTTTGTGAAGGGCTGTGGGAATCACCCCTATGTCAACCTTAATTTGGGGCTTGGGGTTGAAACCCCAGCATTTCAGTGAATCAGTTTGAATGTTACCATAATGATTTGGGTGTAAAACAATTCATTACCCACTTCAGTTTCATAATTCAGATTAAGAAGGAAGCGAATCATGTTAGAGATGAGTATTTGGAAAGGAGGTTACATCTGTATCAGTCTGCCTGACTGATTCCATTGAACTGGAAAGATTGTCTAAGAAATTAAATTCCAAAATCCATCAATATTTTCCAAAATGGAACAGCAAGTGCTTATTTAATACCTTGTATCTTTAAAGCTACTGGATAAAAATAGTTAAATAGTTTGAAAGAGATAAAAATCAATGCCCTAA
Organism: Athene cunicularia; assembly: GCF_003259725.1. NCBI lineage: Eukaryota > Metazoa > Chordata > Aves > Strigiformes > Strigidae > Athene > Athene cunicularia. The sequence goes on from NW_020799145.1 coordinate 2,977,427, forward strand.
ATTCATGGTCTTTAGCTAACTGATTTCCCTGTTTTACTATAGCTCATTTATTTGAGTACACTAGGAGTGTACTGACTGTAAACATGAATCACTGTATGACTTTTTAAACTCTGTTCTTGTGACAATCACTCTATTTCTTTTGGGAATGAGCATTCAGCAAAAAAGTTCAGGTTTCTACTATCTTATGTCAATGACAAAATTATTACATCCTTGAAGACTTTTGTTTTTTGTTTTCCTCTTACTACTCAACTTCTGAAAAAAAGAAGTGCATGAATATATGTAGATATGTGCGCTTTGAAAACCCAAGCACATACACAGAGCAAGTATAAACCTTTAGCTTTGATACAGCATTTTTTGTTTGCAAGAAGGGAAGTCCCAGTGTAACCTAATCCTCCTAATTAGCTGAAGCATTTAGCTTACTAAAGTTGCTCTTAAACTAGAATCTTCCTTTTCATTCTGGGAATGTTTTTGTAGTCATTTATTGTTCTTATCATAAGGAGAATTGTCAAACTGGTTTGTGACTATTTTGTCTGGTCTTGTAACTATTTTGTAGCTTTATTTTTATGTACACTGCCTAAATGTACAAGTAAATGTTCTACTTACAAATGTCATGTTTATTACTAAACAATTTAAAGCTTATCAAAATATGAGCTGAATTACTTGTAGTGGTTACCTTCATGTCTGGCACCAGTTCCCATGACCAGTGTGCCTCTTTTCTGAATGACAAGGACAAAACCGAATGGGTAATTTTGATTCCTGCTCATCAAATTTTTTGTATTTAAAAAATCAAAGTCCAAATTCCATTGTTAATTTAGGTGGTGAAATCTGCAACTGGAGAGGAACCTACTGGGTAACAACGTGTGGAACAGACTTTTTCACCCTGTGACTTCAAATTGAAAAAGTTACTAAACAGATATGCTCCTGCTTAATGGTTCCCAGGGATAATGATTGCTCAGCTCATATTTACTCATTTTCGTTCTCCATTTGGAAAGGGATTCTTGCATTGCAAATGCTGTAAATGCTAACTCCCATGATCTGATTCTCTTCCTTTCTAGTGGGATTTGATTTAGTGTTTACTAGAAAGCATTTTCTTCATTGTAAGAAACTGAAGAATGGAGAAGCGTTTAACATTTAATCTTTTGTTTATACTGTCCTTCTTATCACATTTTGTTAGTCTAACAAAGGCCTTCAGTATCTGGTCATGCTTGATACCATTAGAGAGGTTCCCTAACACTTCTGGATTATCATTAATGGAGTTCACAGAGGTTGCTGTCCTCTCCTCTATGGTACCTGCAGAGGTCACAGGTGCTGTTGCTGGTATCACAGTGGGCTCTGGTTACCCTCTGCAGCAGTCTCTGTGGATGTTAGAAGGATTTCCAGAGAACCAGATGTGCTCTGTGGCATAGTCTAGTAGATACAGGTTGCCTACACCTTTTAGCCCTTCTGGTAATGAAGGCAGCTGCATAAAGCTAAATCTTAACTTTAGTCACCAATTTTCTGTTTGAACTGCAGTCTTTAGATCCACAAAAAGATATCACACATGTAACACGGCATATTAAATACCAAATGTGACCAGTACACAAACTTTATATGCTAGGTATGCTACAATAACTACTACAGCTAATCCCTGTAGTGCCAGAGAATGGTTGTTATCATATAGTCCTGTGATTTTGTATCTCTAGTCCTAGGCTCTATACTAGTCCTAGTAGCAGGCCATGAGCTTTGCACTGAGTTTGCAAGGCCTCAGGACTGAGGATTTTCAGGCTTGCTCTAGCTAAACTTTTCTTGGCCTGTCTGCAGCTTGGTGTTATTTGGATTGTCTGTGGTACCAATTTCACTAAATGATCGGTTTTCTATGGCTCATTTCATAGAAACGTAGAATGGTTTGTATTGGAAGGGACCTTAAAGATCATCTATCTCCACCCCCCCTGCCATGGGCAGGGACACCTTCCACTAGCCCAGGTTGCTCAGAGCCCCGTCCAGCCTGGCCTTGAACACTGCCAGGGAGGGGGCAGCCACAGCTTCTCTGGGCAACCTGTTCCAATGCCTCACAACCCTTTTTGTAAAAAAATGTCTTCCTTATATTTAATCTAAATATACCCTCTTTTCAGTTTAAAACCATTACCCCTCACCCTATCACTATACACCCTCATAAAGAGTCCCTCCCCACCTTTCCTGTAGGGCCCCTTTAAGTACTGGAAGGCCTCTATAAGGTTTCTCCAGAGCCTTCTCTTTTCTAGGTTGAGCAACACCAACTCTCTCAGTCTGTCCTCACAGGAGAGGTGCTTCAGCAGTGACTGATCATCTTTGTGACCCTCCTCTGGACCTGATCTAACAGTTCCATATCATTCTTGTATTGGGAGCCTCTGAGCTGAACACAGTACTCCAGATGGGATCTCACAAGAGCAGAACAGAGGGAAGATTTTGTTTTATTTTTGTCATCTTTCCATGGTACCACCATGATGTTATGAGTATGTAGTGTAGACAAATGCAGGCTTGGTATGACAGCAAAAAATTCTTAATTTTATATATAAGCTCTGTTTCTCCTTTGGTCATAAACAACACTTTACCTATCATTAAGCTTAGTCTAGTCTGTATTCTTCCTTCAGCATACTAAGGCTAAACACACATTTTTATACAGCTCCATTGAGGTACTTGTTTGGAAAGAGTGGAGTTATGCAGCAAAATCCAATGTAGCTATCCAGAGCTGCTTTCCCATGGTCCAGAAGCCTCAGGCAGGATGCAATTGTATTATGCATAAGTTGCTTTTAGTTCCCAATATGGAAAATGTCTCCATATTTCATTTCCACATAAAAAAATTGAATTAGTTTCAGTAAATCATGCATTACAGAAACTCAGACTTGTCTCTAATGTCAGATTCAGCAATAAAATTCAACTATAACTATACACCAATAACAGAGTAGGGCATGTATTAAGGTTGGGGTAGACATCAATCTTTAAGTCAGTAGGCCAACAAGAGGAAAAAAGGTGAAAAGATTAATTTCTGTACAGAAAATATGTCATTTTCAACTACAACTAGTAGTTTTGCAGGGGTAAATTCAATAGTAAATTTGCAGGTAAGTGCATAAATGTTGTTTAGGGCATAAGTCAGAACACAGTGGAGCACTGCAGCTATTGCACTCCGAATGTAGCTCTGTGTCCTTCGCTTTGAAAGGTATCTAGCTGTTCTGCTTTTGGCTGGGATAGGGTTAATTTTCTTCCCAGTCACCAGTACAGTGCTGTGTTTTGGATTCAGTGTAAGAATAATGTTGCTAACACACTGATGCTTTAGTTGCTGCTAAGTAGTCTTTGTCCTAAGTACTCTTCAATTTCCCATGCTCTGCCAGCGAGCAGGTGCACAAGAAGCTGTGAGGGAGCGTGGCCAGGACAGGTGACCTGAACTATCCAGAGGGTTATTCTGTACCATAGGATGTCACGCTCAGTACATAAACTGCGGGGAGTTTGCGGGTGGGGGAATTGTTTCTGGGGTTTTAGTCAGTGGGTGGTGAGCAATTGCATTATGCATCACTTGTTTTATTTTCCTCTCCCTCTTTTTATTATATTCATTTTAATAACAATTATTATTATAATATTTTGTTATTATTGTATTTTATTTTATTCTAGTTATTAAACTGTTCTTATCTCAACCCACAAGTTTTACATTTTTTGATTCCTCTCCCCCTCTCACTGGGAGGGGGGAAGGAGTGACTGAGGGGCTGCGTGGTGCTTAGCTGCTGGCTGGGGTTAAATCACAACACCAGTACGCAGAGAGTAGGAGTAACAGTTGTTCTGACTGAAAGGAACAGATCTGCATGTTGGGGGTATCAGGCAGACCTGACAGCCAAAGAGAGGTGAGGCTGATTGCAGCTTCATGCCCACAGGTCCAACCAGTATCAGCTGGGCATGTATTCCTAGTAGGCACATGCACACAGTACTCATGCATACACCACATTATATACACACGGCCAGCCATCTACACAGATGACACAGACAGACAGACAGACACACAGAGCACTTACACAAACAGTATCAACAGCTTCATCCTGTTCCTCCCTCTGGCTGAGGACAGCGGTTTGCTGTTGGGAATATATGTACATACATATAAGGTGGATTCCTCCCGCAGCTGTGCTCAGATGTTCAGTCTGCCCACTAGCTGCCCCTGGATCCCAGTCTCCTAATCTGGCATCTAGACACATTAGCTCACAAGGCCTGCAGCCCCTCCTCCAGTTGCTGGTACTGACACCTCCTTTATATGTGTAAACCTCACTCCCCCCCTTTGAAACCTCCACCTAGAGCTGGCCAAAACTCCCCTGCTCCCCCAGTACCAACCCATCATGGTCTCTCCCTCAGACATACACCCCCCCACACCACCCCAGTGGGGCTCTTCCCTAGAAACTTCCCACACCCCATGGTCACTCCAGTAGCTGTCTGGGACTCCCTTAGTCCCTCTGATAGGGTCCTAGCTCATCCGGAAATCTTCCCTTCAGAGACCCCCACCCCTGCCTCCCAGGCCATCGCAAGTACTGCAAGTACTTCCCAATTCATCTAGCTGGATCTTTGCTTGCACTCACACACGCTCTTGCTTCAGGCTTTGCACCCAGGGAACATGGGCCTTTGATTCCAGGGACCGGCACTTGCTGTCACACAGGTCTCCCCAGCTGCCATCACACAGGCAGAGGGGCCATCTGGCCCATGGTCCCAGTCCAGCTGCTGCCACCACAGACATAGGGGCCCCTACAGCTGAGATCTCGCTCCAGTTGCTGGTCCTGAAGTCCAGCCACTCCAGTCTCTAGTTGCTGCACCATGGACACATGGGTCCTCCAACCCTCAGTGACTCCTGTATACACATACACGCACCCCGAATAGTCAGTCACCCATGAAAAGAGTCAGAAAGCAATTTGCCAAGAGGACAGACTGCACTAACTGGGCACAGGGCGTGGCCAGACAAGTGCATTGTCCAGCAACTATTTATATGTAACTCCTCCTTCTTATCCACTTATCCCTTTATTGTCTCACACTCATTCCTCCAGAGATCACTTAGACCTATCTCTTTGGAACCTTCAGTTCCTCCCTTAAGCATCTCACAATAAGGCCTGTGCAGTGCCAAAATGCTTTTCTCCTGCATCCCATAATACATCACAGCACAGCACTAGGCAGCAGCTCCTTCAGTCTGAAAGGTGCTGTGGTGTTGGCTCATCCTGGTGTTCTTCAGATCTGGAGCTTAGGCTCTCCTAGGAGACTGTCCTCTGAGTTTTTTATTTGGGATCCAGCTGGCCTTGGGGCCTTTGTGCTCCTCTGTGCTTGTGGAGATGGGTCTCTGATGGGCCATCTCCTGTGATGGGCCTGGGAGCAGCAGGGATGGAGTGTTACTTGGGGTCCCCCACCTGCCATTGCCTCTCTGTGGGGGTGCAGAGGAGCTTTTACTGCATAACCTAACATTCCACATCCTCCTTTCTGATGGGTTCATGTTCTATGACTTCAGAAGATTTGGACCCAAGTCAGTGAATGAAACCAATCTTTGTCAAGCACCTCGACAGCAATGTGCCGTCTCAAGAGAAAATCCAATGGCTTACGGTGGCTTCTCAACCTCCTGCTAGCTTATGGACCATAAAAACGTTAATTACATATTGCAAATGGCAGTACCTGATACTTAGGTCATAGATGGCATAGGGGTTTGGGTGTCCTTCCCCTCCTGCAGTACACATCTCTGTTAAGTGCATGGTGCTATGAGTTACAGTTTTGAATTTGCTTTATACTGCACGCTGAAAATGTACTCGCTAGTGAACTGTGCTCACAATGGCTGATTCTTTGGTAGATAAATGTCCTGAGTAATATTCCTGTTTTGAGGTTGCTTGCTTCTGGGAAGGTTATGGCAGAGATCTTAGAGTTATGCTTCGTAACATGAGAAACATTATCACAGCAGTTTTTTTTTTTTTTTTTTTTTTTTTTTTTCCTCTGAGAAAATACCGTTAAACCTGTTTTTAGGCGTGGAAGAAATCAGTGGAAATTAACCTTCATCGGTCTTACCTGTTGCGGAAATCCACCCTCTCAACCTTCTCTGGTAATTTCAGGTTATTAGAACCTAAATGTTACATTCAGCTGTTTGATATACCACTGGCTGAGTGTTCCTCCCACACGTCAAGTAAAAAGGTTAACTCTTACCCGTTATGTGGTTTTGCTTCCATGACAGCTACTGTGAGTGGGCTGTCAAGTGGAAAGAAGAAAATACCTTCTGAAGTTCTGGTCGTTTCACAATATTTTAACTCTTCTGAGAATCTCAACCCTCTTTTGACATAAGTAAGGACAAGGTAAGTGGATGAATTTACACTGAAACATTTAAAGTAGTATTTTGTGCTGTTGACCAGGTTATCCCATTATGGTCCGCAAGTGAATGTGAGTACCTCCTTTGGCTTCTAATACTTTGTTTTTTTTTCTGTATCCTTGAATGTCTTACACAACTGAGAAAAAGACAGTGCTCTTTATTTTTGATAAGCTAATGCGTAGACTTAACAACTCTTCTTGCACTACACAGTAGCAAGGCAAGGGGCCTTCATTGTGCTCAAATCTTGGGGAGAGAATATCTGTTCTTAGCAGAGAAGGGTAGGCAATGCTCTTACCATTATTCCTGCTTATGAAATTTGCAGACATGAGTACCTTGTGTAGAAATGTCCAGTCATTATTAGCAGCCATTTGGCACAGCTTGAGATTAATGCTGTAGGGACTCTGAGTTTGTGTAGATGGATGACTTACTACTGGTGTTCCAAGGACTGTTGAGTTATGAGAGTTATGAGAGTTATGATCAGATGACATGTTTCTTAAAATGCCTGTGGCATTTTATGTACTGTTTTTCCCAACATTTCTGTCTCTGGTTACAGTGAACCACTATTAGCAATAGAGAATTTTCCCTAGTGGGGAATTTTCCAATAATGGGGAAGTTTCCTGAAGAAGTAGGTGGAGTTACATCAACATTTAAGTTCAGTCATAAGAAGTCTTTGAGCAAATAGTTCTGTTTTTCCTGTCTTCTCCATTTGATTGTGAAGGAAACATACAGCAGCAATACTGAAGAGCATTTTGCACAGTGAATATAATTTTGCTTTTATAAAACTGTGTTTGCCATAGATGTCAGAAGCCAGCAGGAGGAGAGAAGTGGCATTGTGGTAGATTCTGTAAGAAAAATAGAAGATTGCAGCTTTGGTAAAGATCTTTGATTGGCATCTGGGTCTCAAGCTACTTCAACTGATCCACCCAGGGGATCCTTTTGCTCAGTGTGAAACAGGAGAAGGGTCTATAATGGTTATTGCAGCAGTTTTTTTCATGCACATCTGGATTTGACCTGGACCTACTTTTTTTTTTTTCTCTCCGAAAGTGAAAAATTGAGTACAGCAGCAGACTTTTTCAGCCTTGAGGAATTTTGTAAGTAGTCATACTTGTTTTGTGTGTGGTAAGGTTTGTTTTCCTCTATGGTGGGAGAAAGCACACAAAGTTCAAAAATTGCAGAATAGAAGCATCGGTCTTAGAATTGTAAAAGCCGACTTGTTGTCATCTGTCTTCCAGAACTTAGTCAGAACACTACTCCTGACAAAAAAAAAAAAAAAAAAAAGGGTATGGGTTGCATGCATGGGTATGGATACTTTTCTGTGACTGTAGTGCACGTGATATTTGTTCTGAGCAGTCCCTCAGCTACAGCCTTTACTTCAAAAAAGTTCGGGTTTCAAAAAATTTTGGGGTTGAGTGTGCTACAACTCTGGTTATTTTGGCATGGGGAGCATAGAGGGGTACACAGCTGTATCCATCAGACTCAGTGGCTTCCTCTTCTGCAGGCTTCCCTCGAGATTAAGTGTGATCAGAGCACACTTGTGAGATGGGTATGCTGCTGTCTTGTTTGAGAAGCCTAACTCTGGAGCTTAGCTGGTGCCTTGGACTGCTTGTTACTCAGGCAGCGGCATCATGGTGGAGGCACTCTCATGCATAGAAAACTTAGTTACCCACAGAATTAGGCAGCAGTTTGCTAGTTCTTTTAAGTACATCACTTGTGGCTAAGGAATGAATTTGGTACCTAACCACATTAAGAAGCTCAGGATTTACTTATCAGCGGAACAGATCCTCAGAAAGATCTTACTTGTATTTTCCTGCCCCTGTTGGCAGAACATCCTTTTGTAATTGCTCATGCCCGCCTAACAATGTATTAGATTGACTCCCTTTCTCAGCTCCATCTCTGTTGCCTTCTGCAAACCTGCCATTGGAATCAGGCAGCAGCAATCTGTGGAAAAAAGTACTAAATCAAATCAAATTCTTATGAGGAGTCTAATTCCCTTAAGCCATAATGCTGTAAAGGCACATGTGTCTTATGACTCAGGACAATATTGTTACTTTATTACCAATTTAAAGTTGACAATCAGAGAAAGAAAGACAAAACATTTTACCAAAAATGCTAAAAGCCGCAGTCCAGATAGAGTTTCATCAGTTAAGAAGTGTGATGGGTATTAGTTGCTTAATTTCTTATGCAAATGCTGAAACTACCACTAGAAAGCAGTTTGAGGCATTCTTCCCTTATTTTTGTGTCTGTTTGGGTATCCAAAATGAGGACTTCATTTAGATAAAATTCTACAGTTCTCTGTACTCACAGAAGACTTCCATTACATGAGTTTGAATTTTGCTTGACAGTAATTTGAGAAATGATGGCAGTGTTTGATACTAGTATTGCTCTGGCTTAAAATACGCACTTAGCAAGTGCAATGGGTGTGTGAAGGTTAAGTGTATGAATTGACATTAATCAATGTTTTATAATGTTAAAGTGTTGTGTAGGAATATAAAAGATACGTCAATAAAGAGGGGAATACTTCTGACGGAAAATTAAAATAATTTACATGTTCAGAGGTACAGCAGCAGAAATTCAAGAAAATAGATTTTGGTTGTAGGCTGACTGCTTTTGTCACTGTTTTACAAAGACACTATAGTGTAAATATTAAGTAATTAATTATTGCATGAATTCTGTTCACAATATATCTAACTTCATAAGCCTCTTGATAAATACTGTGAGGCCAGGTATTATAAAACAGGGTATGTTCACAGTATGTTAAGACGAACAGATGGGGAAGAACTAAGTTCTATTTCTTCCACTAAATGCATATAGAAAACTCCATTCTCCTCCTAGCGGAAGCAACTCTGTGCTACAGTTTAGGAGAACAATTGGGTATTTGTGAGTATTTATTTACTAATTGACAGTGATAAAGCATATATTTTGCCATAACCAAGGACAAATGTTTAAAGCAAATAAAATTAGATGTTCTTCCTGGACCCATGCAGGAAGCTTTCTGCCCGATCGTCTGCTGTAGCTAAAGGTGCAATTTTGTCATGTTTTTTCCTAGAGTGGAACTTGATGCCTCCTGTCCCGTTCATGTGGAGGGATTAGGAAGTGTATTTTACAGTGCAAGTTAGAAAATGAGCACATAATTATATTTGTCTATTATTTTATCATTTCAGGTTCTGTCTATGTCATGGAAAAGCCTTTGCTTTTGTATGTATTTTTATTCTACTGGCATTTCCTAAATGGTAAGAAGCTGAGTCATGAGAAGCAGTAGAACTGTTTGTTTCCTTTCCATGTATAAGCACAGAAACGTTAATTCATCAGTTTTCCTTCAGGTGTCAGCATTTGTTTGTTTTTTTTTTTTCTTAATGTTTTAAATAAAAAGGTCTTAGCATGCTTTTACAGTAAACTAGATAAGTGTGCTTTGATATGGGGTCAGTTTGAAATCCCTGTTGATGTTTCAGCATAGACATCATTTCAGACAAGGTACCATTTGCATTACATAAAGAGTTTTATTGGCACTGTCAAACCTGGGAATTGTTCTGTATTCTTTAACATTGTGTGTAAAAACAATTGACATTTGTTTAAACAGAACATTCCCATCCAAGGCACTAACAATTGCCCGTTATCGTGGCAGTATTCTGAAAGCAACAGCTGAGGGATTGTGCACACATGTTCACCTATTTTTAGTACAGCATCATACTGCATGTGTCCACAAGGCAGGTGTCTGCAGGTATAAATAGTGCAGTTTGTCCCAAACTTGAGCATACACATGCAAAACATTTAACTTTTCTGAAGAGGGCTGATACTTTTGGTCCTTAAAATGTCCTATATATATGGTAAGACATGACTTTGAAGATTAGGCTTATAATTGGAAAATTAAGTTTTCTTTCAAATTTTGTTTTTCAGCTTTATTCACAGTTGAAGCTCCTCAGTCACTCTACACTGTGGAACATGGGAACAATGTGACCCTGGAATGCACATTTCCAGTGAATGGGAAATTAAAGTTCAGAGATTTAAGTGTCAGCTGGGAAAAGAAAGACAAGTTAAAGAAGCAGGTTTATGTACTTCTCAAAGGAGAGGAAGACTTCAAAAGTCAGCATAGTGACTTTAGGGGCAGAATAAAATTGTTGAAAGAGAATCTGAACTTGGGCCAGTCTCTCCTTCAGATCACTGATGTGAAGCTCAGAGATGCAGGGTTTTACCGCTGTCTTATTGGCTATGGGGGAGCTGACTACAAGACAATCAATCTGAAAGTTAAGGGTGAGTATGCTTTCTGATGCTGTTAAAAGATTTCAGAGGACTCCTTGAAGTAAGGCATGTCTGGATTATCATTTAAAGAAACCTCTCCAAAGACAGGAGCCACCTCATGGCCCTTGTGCAGCTCTATAATATTGTGGTTTTGTTTAGGTTGAATCCATGTTCTGTCCTTTATTTTCCATAATGACATGTGAGGAAAGGTGCTGCAAAACCATTTAGACCCGAAAGCTAATGCAATTTTCTAAACAACGTCAAAATTGTAAAAAATCCTGTACCTTTTCCTGTCAATATTGTTTGTTATTTATAAAATCCAAGCTGGTGTACAGAAACTTGACCCAGGGGCTAGAGATAAAGAAAAGGTGTCTTGCTAATATATGTTGTTCTTCTGGCTTCCTAACAGTAGTCATTTTCTTGCATGTGTTTAGCTCCTTATAGAACTATAACTCAAGGGGTGGTGAATACAGGAGATAATGAATGGAAGTTGACATGTCAGTCAGAAGGATATCCACAAGCTGAGGTGATATGGCAAAACAGAGAACATGAAGATTTGACTGATAAGGCAAACACAAGTTATGAAACTGGAAGTGACCAGCTGTATCGTGTGACAAGTACCCTTACAATCAAAAGTAGAATTGATGAGATTTTTTACTGTGTATTCTGGAATAAAGAGCTGCAAGAAAACACATCTGCTGTTTTACACATAGCAGGTAACATTTCTAAATTTCATTTATGGTTATACACTTTGATGTAATTTCGTCCCAGCTGAATCAGCCATGATTTGTTTCTCTTTGCTACCTAATTTTGAAAAGGCTAAAAAGAAATACCTGTGTTGTTAAGCTTTGCTATTAGTGTACACTTGCACCGTAACTAACATGTGCATCATAAATGTGTGGATAGAATTCAAGGACAGGAATTTTTCATGACCTACAGTTATGTGAAAATTGATTTTGAGTGTTAAAAAAAGTTCAATTATTTAAAAAGCATATAGCTTGGAACCTAGAAATAAAACCCTTCTATATAAATTAAACACAGCTTCCAAGAATATTCTGTTTTGCTGATGATAACTGTCAAATAAATTTGAACAATATGGTCTTTTCCTGCCACTACAGCCTTTGCTTTGAGCATATTTAAATTTAACAAACTGTAGACAGGTTTTTTGTTTTTCTCATAAAGTTGGGATTGAAGGAGGATGCATGAATGGAGAAGACCAATACAGTTTCTCATTAGACCTTTTAACTGGGCACCACCACTGCTGCTTTTGCTTTTAGCTACTTTTCTAATTTCTGCATTGTACTCTGATATGTTTGCACAAGCTTTCAGCCAGAGTGGAGACCTGATCCAACTCAAAACCAGTATTTCTGTTTATCAGACTGTTACTTGGTCAGGTCATTTCCCTGGTCCTCTTCACCACGGGGTTTTAAAAATGCCTGTACTGGCACACTTTTTGAGGCTGACAAGGGGTGGAAACAGGCAGCTGAGAGTGAGAAAGCCAAGTCATCCTTTCAATGAGTGATAAGCAGGCAAGTTTAGTTTCAACAACAAACACCTCTGGGATTCAAGTGGGCCACATAACCTTTGCATTCAGAGTTTTACCAGAGGAAAAGGTCTCTGTTTCTTTCTCAGTCACCTTTTTCCTGTAGTCCTGATGGGAAACTCATCTATGTGTAACACTTTGTACTTTGGTGACAAGCAAGATTAGCGATAGGAATCAAAGGCACTGTCACATAGACTGCAGGAAGCAAAGATATATATGAATGTGTTCTATCTTTTTTTTCCTTTATTGAGATGAAATTTCACTAAATGCACTATCAGCACCTGACTTTAGACGCAATCTCAAATGCTGTTATCATGTCTGAATTGCTCATACCAAAAATAATATGCTGAAAATGAACAGAAAAGGGAGAAGCTTATGCAGTTATGTAATGACTTTCCTCCACTTGTTTTTCTCTAAGATTCAGCTGATGGTGTTCTGTGGACTGAGAGTAGACGCTTTGTTGGAGCAATTCTGATTGTGACTGCTTTTTTTGGATCACTGATGCTATTTATGCTCTGCATAAAAGGTATTCCCATTATTTAGTTTATTGTATCTCAGTTATTATCAATCTGTTAATTCATCCTCACAGAGGTGGAACGAGATAATAAAAGTCTGCCCTAGACCTGTAACCACTAGATTTTTTTACCACCACATTGTTTATTTCTTTATCTGACTTAGTTGAACACCAGCAAGTTAGCAGAGTGGGACAGGTTGTCAGCCCCTCAGAAACCATTTACCTATGTATCTCTATTATTTTGTCTTACAGGTAATGATTAGTGTTCAGTCTATACAAACATCAAAGCATAGCTTACGCACCTCCTGGAAATTGAATTTCTGTGTTTTCCCTTTTGATTGGGGACCAGAATGCTGAGAGCAGACAGGGCACTGGAGGTTTTTTAGAGTTTTTTCTTCCTGCATTCTCTGAAAAATTTCACTGAATTGTGAGCACATTTTTTTTAAAGTGATCTAATTGTTATGAATTCTACATGTATCTCTATTCTGGTTAAAGCCTCATAAAAATGGTGGTCTACATATGAAATGATATGTCCAAGGTTTTGAGTCTGAAAGATTTTTTTTTTCACAAGAGAGAGTATTCCCACTGTGGCTTCATACCACTTGATTCATTTCCTTGTTAAATTTTGAGCTTTTTCAGTTCACTGACTTGAATTGGACATTTTCAGCATCACAAAATGCTGGAAAGCTAAAGCACTGGTGGTAATTTGTTTTCATTTGCTAGCTAACCAAAGAAAAAATTAGGAGAAATAATTTTTAGTGTATCTGAGCATGAAAATTATATGGTTTGCCCCCAAATTAAAGAAAAAATGTTTGAAACATGTTGCTTAACCTGAAATAAGTACTGTAGTAAAATAAGTACATTTTTTGATTTGTTTGGTTGGTTTGTTTTTTTTTTCTCCTTGGTGAGAACATGGATGTATTTGAGGATTTTATATTCAGGGGTACTTTTTACTCTTCATTTTAACAGATACAATAAAGTCATGTGTATCTCAGAACATCCATAGAACTCATTTGAAAATGTCAAAAGGACATTTAGCTGATGCGTAGCTACTTCTTTTTTTCCAAATAACTTTTTGAATTTTTTTTTTGTCAAGTTATCTGTAGAGAAAATGTACAAGAGGCACTGAAGCTGGTACAGTACTCTTAGCATTATAATACCGCACCACTCTGTAAATTATTACCAGAAATGCTCCAAAACCTTGAATGAGATAGTTGATTAAATGTTCCTCTCAAAATTCTTGAATTTTATAGGAGATGTAAATGTGTGTAGCTAGCATGAAACTCATCTGGAATTAATGCAAAGGCTACTTGTACTGTCTTTTCAAGTGCTATCTCAAAAGCTTCTAGACTAAGAGAGGTGTACTTTCTGAAATGGTATATCAGAATTGTTGGTTTTCCTGTCTGCCAGCTCTCTCTTCCACAGTGAAAACTAGATACAGCCCTAATTTCTGACTGGAAATTACACAAAACCATCTATAACCACGTGGCATTCATGTTCAAGTTCCATAAAATAAATACAAGGTAGAACTAAATGTGGATATTCAGTGTTTTGGTCACAAACTCATCTCCTGCATCAGTGCTATGGAAACATGTCCTGGCTTAACAGGCTATCATGTCATGCTAAGAGGCTGCAGAAGGCCTGTAGATAACCCTTGCATATATAAGAACATATTTGTCTTAAGAACATGATAGGAATAGGAGCAGAACATGAAAGTGGAAGAAGGGACAGCAAAATCCTTGACTTCTCAGAAGATTCCCATCTGGGGATTTCAGTGAAGGTCAGAATTTTCCTAGGTTGCTTTTGTAATATTCATTGTTTGTGTGTATACATGGTAGTACATATACATGTTACGATGTATGTGTCATGATTATGTTATATACGTGTGTGTGTGTGTGTGTGTGTGTGTGTGAGATAAACTACAAGTAGTAGTAATAGGTTTTTCTTTTAAAACTCAAGCTGTTCTACATAACTGGAAAGTGATTCTTTCAGAACAGAACCTCACTGGAATATGGGCTTTTTTCCCCTCAAAAAGCACTGAGAAGGTGATCCCCTTCTTGTTCCCTAATGCCAAGTATGTTAAAATTCTGGGTGAAAATATGCGATGGAAAACCATTTGAACAAGTATTTTCCAGTGATGTTGGTGTATTACATCAATGGAATTCTGGCTTAGGAACAAGGAAAGGAAACTGTAAAGGAAACTGACAGACTGGGAGCACTGAAGAATATATTTTAAAGTCTTTGAAGAAATGGAGTGTTTCAATAGCCAGTGATTACACTGTGCTAAGTATGCCCTTCTGATCGGTGTGCTTATGTCCCCATTAGATCAAAATTAGTATTTTGATTTCTATTTGATTTTTGTCTCTTTTTTTTCTTTCAGCTAGAGCAAATAAGGACAACAGAACACCTGTGGCTAGTTCATCGATAGCAAGTATGTACACATGGAATAAATATAGCTCAGTGTGATTCTTGTAGAAATAATTGCTTGAGAATTTACATTGTAACAGTGACAACCAAATGCGGATTTTCATTCAACTTTAACTTTGCTTTCTACTTTTAATTTGTGTAACAACTACAAATTACAGTTGAAGTGTAACTTTTTCATTACTATATCAACTTGAAAGGAAATTGTGAAAGAAAAGCATACTTGTTCCAGGAGCAAATGCAGTCCTGAGATGTGCAAGAAAAGGACAGAGTGGTGTGTCATGTTTTGGAAAGTCTGTCATAGGATGGGACATGCTCCCTCGAACAGATGACTCAGGATGGCAGCACATCCTGGTGTGCAGACTCTATGCTGTGATTTGAACCATGTTGGCATGATCCTGTGTTTTCTCTAGTATTATAGTGTTCATTTGAGGGTCTTTGTTACAGCATTGAGGACATAGAGTTTGATCCCTGTTGAATGAAACACAGGAAGAAGCTTTAGCTTCCCTAACAGTTTGTTTTTCCTCCTGTTGAGATACTGATGGTATTTGCCATGATCTAAGCTCATTGAATGACCAGTACCACCATGACAGTGAGAAATGGAGGAAGGAGTGGAGAGATTTAATATTTACTGTGGGAGAGAAGACATTCAAATCCTTTAGCCTCCTCTCATGATGGCTCATGCCTGGTGGGTTTTGGGTTTTTTTTAATTCGTTGCATGGTTTTATTTGGAGACCACTTCAAATTGAACTGCTTTGTGAAAGTTAGTTCATACTGGCAGCTGGGGGTTTTCCTAAGAAAACCTACTGAAGATACCCACCCAAAAGGAAACAACATTTAGTATTAATCTATTCTCTCGATGTGCATTTAAGTCACATAGTTCTGGGATGGCTTGTGATAGCAACTTTTAACAAAGATTTGTCACAATATGAAAAATTTAAACTATGCTGAGTGTTATCTGTATGTATGCCATTTGTTTAAAGAGCTATCAAAAGATAAGGATACACATGACTGCAGAGATGCTTCTTTTGAAGATAAAGAGCTGAAATGTAAGTATAAATGATAAAAGGAAAAACAGTAGCAAATTGCACACAGCATAAATCATCCATGGTCATGGGAGTCTTGGTTTGTGGCTGGTTTATTTAGTCCCTTGTTTTGACAGACAGAGTCCTCAAGAGAAGCACCTCCTCCCATTCTGTATTACAAACTCAGCATCATAACGCATTGTGTACTGGGAGTTAAATAATTAATCTGATTTTAAAAATAAAATAAAAAAAAACACAAAAAAAAACATGAGAAGGAAAATGTGATATAGAGATATATAACAACCCAAATAATTTTTTTCTCTAGTTGATGTTTTTGTTACAGAAACAGTTGTGCCAGCACAGCTGAAGGAGCGGTGATGGCAATGGGGTGGGAGACCTTATATCCATCACGGCCACCGAAGTCTCAAGCTGTGAGATTCTGTCTCAGCAAAGCAAGAAAATAAATGACTAAATCTCTGAAATCTCTGAAACATACTGTAGTATGGAACAGAAGTGTGAAGTCACTGCAGTTTTTCTTTCATGTCCTTGCTGACTTCTAAAGCACTTATATTAATGACATCCAAAATCCCTCCCTGCTACACTTTACTATAGTAAACATAAAAAAGTGTAAGCTGCTGGTCTTAAAGATATAGATCTCCAAGTCAAAGAGCTAGGGCCTGGGTCTACGCTGCTAGGAATAGTGACAGATAGCACACTGAATGCATTTGAAAGAATTTTAAAGATTTTTAAAAATGGCAGACCTAATCCACAGCAATTTCACTGTATTTTCTAGAGGGCACTTCCCACCAGTCTGTTTGAAGTACAACTGTATTTTCTTCCATGATCATCTTAATTTGCTATTTGACCTTTTAATTAATTTCATTTTAGATCTTTATTTTGACAATGAAGGAAACTTTTTGATACCTTCAAACTCTAGGAAAGAGTCCCAAAGCCATGAAATGTTCCGTGACTTTATAATTTTATAATTTGATAATTTTTTCATATAATTCTTCCTTTTACAGATATGCAAATTGACAAGACCTAGAGAAAGCAGGGGAAGCTTGTTTCCTCGGTGGTGAAGATTTGACAGCTCAACATTCTGTGTTCTGTCTGTTAAGGGGGATATTAATTTTTCGATTTTATTCTGTGATGGCAACCTTCTATATCATTGTAACTCAGAGAATGAATTTAACAATTATTATAGCATAAAAAGTCCTTGGATTCAGGTTTCTGTGTATGTGACTAGGTATGGAGGTATTTATTTAAATATCTAGGTTTCTGCTTTCTCAAGTTTATGCACTTTCAAAGACATATTTAATTAAAAATATCTTTAAGGTAAGCACTTTAGGTCTATGACCATCATGAATTTCATAGCTAGTTCTTGAATAGGCTGTCTTCTGGGATATTTTTTTTTTCCTTTCTTCCCCAACTGAGCTCTCTGTTCCCTGCAAAGATTTTGTTTTCCAGCTTTGGAAGAAATTTTTCAATACTTTGATCCTTATATAAGATAAGGATGCAACAAGACAAGATGCCATACAGACAGGGCACTTTCTGTCCTTACTGTCGATCTTAAAATACCAGATACTCACAGCTAAGGCTGAAATAGATGGTGTAGCCCTTTTGGCAACTATGGTTTGGAAATTATTAGATAATAATGAGTTTCTTGATCCATTCTTCTGGAAAGTGTTTTGGAGACTTAATTTCCTTGTGATATAGCTGGCACTACTTGGTTACTGCTCATTACTGTTCTGATTTACAATTTGGGGATAATGGGACTCGTTGGATATTCAGGAAGAATAGCTCTTGGACTGCCTTTTTGTTCATCTTGGGAATAGAAGAAAGAGAACTTCTAGGACAGGAAGTACACGCTCATGTGACTACTTAAGAAATGCTGAGGAAACATGCTCCTGGGTCCCATTTCTTAAGCTATTGCTTTGTTACATTTTGCTAGGTGCACAGATTTTTGGGGGGTTCCTACACAGATGAAAATTATTTATTACAATGCTATTCACATTTTTTTTTAAATAAAATGTTTTGGTTTTCTTGTGTTTTATCCTACTCTATTTGACTTGTCAATAAGTAGTGTTAGCACTATTTGTTTTGTTTGTTTTTTTTTTTCTGGAAAAATGAGGTATCTAAGATTTGGGTGTAGAATAGTGTCTAAACCCATGTCATCCCTCTGATGGCTTCCACAATGAAGAGAGAGTAGAGAGTTGGAATCTCACTGGCCTCAGGTTTTATTTTTGAGTTTAAAATAAATTAGTCTGTTGTGCATTCCTAAGAATGTAAATGCAGCCCTCTGCCCAGGGCTTCACTTCTGGTAATATTCAATCTAGCTAGTGTAAAGTTGTGTTTAATATTTCTCAGCAAGCTGCCCTATATATTAGGATAGAGAAATTAATCTCATAACCTTAATGGAGTTGGTAGACCTCAGTTAAATAAAATAGTTACTATAAAGTGATTTCCCTAATTTGTTGCAAGCTTGCATATTCTTGTGATTTAATTCTTCAAGGATGCTTTGTGAACTTGAACATCCCATCCTGCTTCCCATCATGCTTTTTGAGGCCACAGTCTGGGTGTCACTGAAGCAATGGCCGATTTTTAATTATTCCCAGAGTGCAAGAATGGTTTTGGAAATATTAGGGCCATTTGTAGAAGCACTGACTCTCCTCAACACACAAATGTAGTTTCATATCACCACATAAATAATTCCCCTTCCAGACAACCTCTTAATTTCCTACTTCCTCTTTGAGACTGCAACAGCTGTTTGCATATTAAAATAAAAGTGAAAAGTCTACTCCTTTTAGTTATTATCGACCTCTGTAAGGCCATGCTATTAGTGCATGCTTAGTGTCATGGAACTGAAGTTGCTATCTTTAACAAGCTCCACCAGACAGCAGGAACTGTTACTTTTATCTTTTCCCAGCAGCAGAAAAAGTAAGTTACTGTTGATAATGCTGTATATCATATGAGTAAGATAATGAAATAAAGGGATATAAATATATTTTTCAATACTGTAGCTGAACTCTACCATCCAAAATGTCAGTTCCTGAATTCCCGAGTGGTTGATAAGAAGCTTGACATTTTGCTACTTCATTAGAAAAGCAGGGTTATGTGGTAGATAACAGATGATGTGAAAAGACCTGTCCTCTCTAAATAAGGTCTATTTCATGTTTTTCTGACATCTAAAACAGAACTTGCCTAATCTAATTTTAGTAATTTTACAAATTAAGCTTTTAGGATAAGCTGTCTCTCAGCTTCATTTTTATGAATACATGGAGACAGGCCCACATGCTCATCCTCCAATGCCATGAGTTGTTTCAGCACAATTACTTTCTACTCAGGACAGAGGGACAATACATATGTAACTGAAAATATGACACATTTACATCATGAGAACTAGGTAAAAGGAAATCCTTCTTACCCTAACATAAAAAATGTAGTTAAACACCGTATTTGTAGTAATATTTTTTTCTTCAGTTAACAGTTTTTGTATGCTACTTCAGTGATTTTGTAAAGTGAAATTAAGCAGAAAGCTAGAGCAGCTTCAGTAAGTTGCATTTTGCTTCCTAATGGCCAGGCATTATTAGATGCCCAAAAGTGCTCAGAAAAGCCTGGTTCATGTGCACAATCTAAATTGGCTTATTGGTATTTGAGTTCAGAACTCACTCATTTGAAAAATGTATTAATGAACCAGTCTGATGGCCTATTTTGTGATGTGATATTTAATTTTGTAGAATGTGAATGCCATTACTAATAACAATTACATTAAAGAATAACTAATAATAACAATAGAATCATTGCTATTGACCTGCAGGGCTTTTCATAGAGCAGCATGCAGAATGTGTGTCCCTGTTCCCTTTTGGCCAAAAAAAGTAACTTCAGGGTCCTTGAGCAACATGTATCCATGGTGCGTCATCCAAGCATGGGCTGACCAGCAAAATGGCAGAGATGCAACCAGTGGAATTTCTGCTTTTGCCAATGTGGACTTCTGGTTTTGCAGCATCTTCTCTCTGATTCCCTATCTCCCTCTCTGTATGTCTCTGGTCTTGCAATCTAGGTGACTGTCCCATCCAAGTCCTTGCCAAGTACTGCTGTGTTCATGAGATGCCCAAAGCAGGTCACTGCCTCTTGGGCAATGGCACTGAGCTTTCTGTGTCCCTGTCCCAAAACAGGATCACATGTAGAAAACCAGAATGAGTATAAGATGGTGATGGTGACTGTAAAGTAACTTCGGGGTACCTTTTCTGTCAGGTGGGAAGAGAATAAGGAACACTTTTGCTTTCTTTTCAGAAGCAGTCTCAATACCTGCAGGGAATTTAGACACCTAGACACAGGAGGTAGAGATTCCTCAACAAACAGGTGAGGAAGTTGTGAATGAGGTAGGCAAGCACAGGGATAATCAGAAGAAAAGGAACACAGCAATCAACACAACAAGGCTTCCCTGAGGACTCTATGCAGGTAGAAAGTCTCTCTTGGTAGGACACTGGTGTTATGCAAAGGCATTTTCTGGGAATCATCATGACCCAGCTGGGACATCCATTTTTTACAATGTCTCTGGCAGAGGGTTATCTCCTGCCTTTCCCTCCTCAAAATGCCTATGGGCTCTATACATCTTGCACATCATATTTTTCTGCCTTAGTTTTACCATTAATAAATCCTTTAAAAAATGTTATTGCTTGAAAAGTGTGTTTGCATAAATACTTCTCCCGAAATAGGCTATTTGTCTTAGTATGGAAGGCTACAAAGCAAGGTGTTTAAGAGTTGGTGGCAGGTGGAGGGTGAAGGTGGAGGTAAGAGAAACAGTAGGCATAAGCATCAGTCAGGAGGAAGTGTCTTTGGACATTTCAATTCCCCCACTTTCACATACTTATGGAAAGAGCACAGCTCTAGTTTGCTACCACCTTTTCCTTTTATTGAAAATGTTAAGATATCAGACAAACTTGATTTTAATTGCAAATCATGGATCAAGCTTAATTCTGGCCCTATGGACTTTTGTCTTTCAAGCATCCAGTCATCCAAATCACTGACTTCTGACAGCTGCCAAAGATGTCATTGGAGTTTTTCTGGAAAAAGGTTGGGCTGCTTGGGAATTACTTTATGGTATAGGGCTACACAGGATAAGTTTACTGAGAAAGGAAAGAAAAAAAAAAAAAGTAGTAGCATAACAGTGGTTTTGTTGACGTGGACTGCTCTGCACCAAGAAGGAGACACGATTTTATGGTGTGAGTCAGACTGGAACTGTGAGACAGGTAATCATCATACACCATCCCAAACCAGCTGGGATTCATGGGACTAAAGCCATAATCATTATTTATATGGAGACAGAGCACAATTCTCCCAAGTGATGAGGAATTAACTGGAGATAAAAGAGTATGTATGTCCCATATGAAGCACCAATGCATCTGGGAAACCTGGGAAGAGATGACTTCATCCTCTTTTATGTCTCCCACTCATGGTGTGGTCATAAATTAAGAGTCATGACCTGCAGCATGGAAGGAAATAGAACCTAGTAACAGTAAAATGCACAGAGATATCCGCTGATAAGGCGAAGACAAAACAGACTGTATGAAAGGAGCTCTGGCAGTCAACCTAGCTTAACCTTCCACTCAAAGCAGTGCCACTCTAAATCTAATTGCCCAGGCTTTGTTTTGTCAAGTGTGGTAAATCTGCAGGGATGGAGATTCACAACCTCCACGGGCAACAGTGTTTGACTACACTAATTGTGATTTTTTTTTTAAATAATATGCATATAAATAAAAATTAACATGAAATGTGTTCTGCAAATGTTAGGTAATCTCATGAGGAGTTCTTGTAAAAATATCCAAATGAAAATTAAGAAAATGTAATTTGATAGTTTCATGAATGTAGAACAGTCTTAGTAAATGCAAGTTCAGATGCCAAGGCTATATACTGCTTTAAATGGGTAAAAATCCAGCAAAAAACAATGGGTGCAATTAAAAGCAGAATTTGAGAACATAAATTTTACAGAATGCTCTGAATAAACTTGTTTGGATGCACACTCTCAGCAATGCAGAGCACTGAACTCAGAGTCTGTTCAGCATGAAACATCAAAATGAAACTGGAACTGCTTACAAATTCCTAAGAAACTTGGTGTTTCTTTTTAACACAGTCATTTTGTGACATAAGGCCTGAATAAGATCAGCCTACAAGCTGTGCTATCAGTGTATGTTTTAAACTGATCATGAGAGCTGGATAGTTTCTGCTATCATGCAAATAGGAGAGAGCTACTTTGTAAAACTTTGAAAATCTTAGCTGTTATATGAACCTGATTCTTCCAATGACTGCATAGAAATCTGATGTGAGTATAACTGCTAAAATGCAAATGAATGTTTACTGTATTTCTTTCTGATGGATTGCAGATTTTTTTCCTATATTCTCAAGATTTGCTTAAGCTTATTTTAAAATTATTTGTAGGGAGTGTACTCTGATTCTGAACCAGAAATGGGCTAAGTCCCAGATACCAAAACACATGTCCATATAACCTCAAACCCTGAGGAATAAAGTTTTAGAATCCGAACCTGTTTTGCAGCTCATTCTTCTGTCATAGGCAAAGGCAAAAAAAAAAAAAAATGGTGCTCGCGAGCCTCTTCAGCTTATGCATTGGGATGTTGCTGTTTGTAAATCTTTCCTTCTGAATTTCAGGAAAGAGTTATATGGAGGAAAAAAAACCAACCAAACAAACAACAAAACACAAAACCCCAACCCTCTGTATATATTTGTATCTATATGTTCTGCTTACTTTCTTTCAGTTGTTCTTAAACCCCTACCTGCAGATGGTAGGTTGTTTTGATTGTACAGCAAGTCTGGGGACTTTCTGCATTTGCAGGAGGAGCACAGGCTAGAAAGAGGAGAATTTCTTGTGCTTCTCTGAAAAGTATATCTTTCTGTAGAAGCTGGAGATATGAAAGAAAATTCGCAGGATCTCATGCCAAAGCGGTAGCCTGTATTGTTCAGTGCTAAGAGCTGAAAGGCGTGTGTTCTCTACACAGCTGCATTTTAAATGTAATGACATTTTCTGTAACAAAATTTCAAACAAATCTTACCAATCGATCTTATCATAACATCTATGGCAAAAGAAAGTATTTATCTGAAGTTGTATTAGAATTCTTGTATTTGTCATTGAACAAAAAAAGTGACAGTGAAAAAGATCAACAGGTGACAGTTAAATAATGCAGGGATAGTGAAAATTCACAACAAGGGTGAGCAAAGAAGGAAGTGAGAAAAGATATCTCTTCACCTGAAAGCCGAAGTGAGATGGAGAGCAGACCGAAACAATGCAAATAGACTGTCACAGGTCATGTGAACATCAGATATAAAGTAATAAACCCAACAGCAGATTGACTGCATAATGAGGTGGACAACAAGGGACTGCAATAAATGTGCCACAGCAGAGAAGGGACAGCAGGTAAGTGTGTGTGGGTGAGGTGGGTTGTAGAGAAAAAGGACAGAAAACTACGTTCACAGAACATACTGAGACAGACTTAAATGTTAATATGCATTGCTAGTTCTTTTTATGAAATCCTTGAAATGCAAACAAAGTATCTTCTCTCTGATGGTGAGATATATAGAACAGATGTAGTTTGTATGAGGATCTAATGCTGCTTTTTTTGTTGTTTATTTTCTCACCCAGGATTTTAAATTTTTTTTTTTTTTTTTTTTTTTAAACTGGATCCTTCACTGAAAGGAAAATAAGTTCAGTCATTTAATGAGGAGGTTGAAAAGGTTCTGTCTTTTTGCACATATGAGGGTGTGTGGGAAGGAAGCTTTTGTAACCGCAGGATGAACAGAAGAAGAGAGTTTCAGTAACAGAGAAAGATAAAGCAAACAGTGACTGAAAACCCTCAATCTTTTATAGTGTACACTTGTATGAGAAGATAGTCTGTTTTCTAACAAAATGAGCACAAAACACAGTTTCATACAGGAAGGTCTGAATTACCTCAAAACAATCTAGCTTAGGCGTGAGAAGCAGCACAGTCACATGAGCTTGGTATTGCTCTCATGCTTGCTTTCATTTGGCCAAATGGAGCCAAGTAGGATGCCATGTTAACACAGCTTGATTACTTCTGGTATTCAGATGAGTTTCTGTGATATTTCCAGAGGGCGCTGATTTATGCTTTGTGCAGGCACTACCCTTGCAGTACAAAAATACAAAAGCTGTAGGGGTAAAGGGAATAGGAAAAGAGTGATCTGAGTTGATCTCTGTGATGTTAGAGTATGTCAGCAGCAGAACAAAAATGCTGAATGTAGAAATTAACAAATCAATTGCAGGTTTGCTGTTTCAAATCTGTAACAAAGTCAGTCAGCTCAGGATTTCTCACCAGTCTTTCAGATCACCTGCAATACCTTGTTTGCTAAAGTGCACTTGACACCTGGCCAGTCTGCTGATGTTACCATCCTCCTCCTAAATTCCAGCTGTGGAGTACAATGTCCCTGCTTTCTTCCAGGAACTTTGTAAGAACACCTTTGTTATACCTGCTAAAACTGAGCATGATCACATCATAAGTGCTGTCAAGATGCTAACGTAGTCTGTGGGGAAATAAAATACAAACAAGGGTCTGCCTACAATACCTACTTAACTTCAAAAGGACCAAGTACCCTCTCATCAGTTCTTTAATCTTTAAAACTGAAGTCTGAGTGATTATTCTGGACTTCTATGTATGTTTGACATCTGCTTTAAACCTGGAGAAGAGCTGTTATGTTTGGGAGCCAGTTTAGGTTTTCAAACGGTTATGATTATTCAAGCGGAAGATATGCTCTTGGTCTACAAAACTGTCATTACTTACTGCTACTAAGCATCATTACGTAAATGCTAAATGTGTTTACTGTTCTTAATCATCCATTCACTGGAATACAAATATTTTAATAGCTGAAATGATGTTTCCAGGAAAGGGTTATCCATGATTTGTTAGACTATAAGGTCCCTGAATCAATGACTGTACCTCTGTTTGTGTTCATTTTGTGGACAACATAAAGAAGATTCATCTGGCACAGCATCCTTTGTTATCCTTGTGTTGGCAGCAACCAATTGTACAATCAGAGAATCACAGAATGGTTTGAGTTGAATGGAACCTCATCTAGTCCAACATTCCTGCCATGGGCAGGTACAATCATAGCAAGGCTACTAACCAAAGGTGGTGCCAGAGGGTCTTGTATTAAGGTCTTATACTAAGATGCTCCTTTTATTTAAGAAGAGCACAACGATCTTTCAGCTACATGGAAGGAAGGAACAGAATTGAATTCACAGTTCACATTATTCAGATATGGGTTTCAATCTTTATTTTCAAGGAGTAGATTGCAAAATATTCTGTGTTTTCAATGTCCTTTTGCTTACAAAGGTTCTTGCAAACTCTGCAGTATTGTCAACATTGTGGGAGTTGTCACCAACTGAGGTCACATCAGTTCTAACACTTCTGATCAGATTCGTGCCAACCTCCTTTGCCAACTCACTGTGGTTCACAACCTGAGTGTTCCCCAAAAAGAAGATGCAGTAGCCATAACAATAAATGCATGTCAAAGAGATCTACACAAAGCACAGCTACCTGAAAGAAGTACCTCAGCTTTTGCTCAGGAGCTCCATGGTTTAAGCATACAGCAGAGTTTGATGTTCCCCTTTTGCCACCACTTTTACCTTCTGAGAGCAGCCTTATACAGCTCTGTAGAACAAGCATCTTTTCACTTCTGTCTGAAGAACTGTAATGAAGTCTATACTTCATGTTGAAAATTGAATATGTTGAAAACAATATTGTGGCCTAGAGTGTACAGCTTGTGCAGTTTGAAATGGGAATGCTGAGTCTAAATTTTCTGAGAGAAAAAAAATATCTTTCTCACTCCTCACCAGGAGAATTTTGAGACTTTATGTGAACTGGTACAATCCATTGGCCAAAAGTTATATTTTGGGGGGGGAGATGAGTGTTATGATCCCTGTGGGTATGTGAACTGAGGCCAGGACTAAAGTCATAGACATGATCAGCTGAATCAAAAGGAGGAAAACTATGCACGGTGTTGTTTTGACCTTTTGGCGGAATTTTAGCAATTTATTATAATTGCCTTCTGGGTTTCACTCAGCATTCACTAAGAAAACTTACCAGAACATGTTCCTTTTGGGCCAAAGAAAGTTAAGTACATGTTTCAATGTAGTACTTACAGTAAAATAAAAAAGCTATATAAAAAGAGAAGATTATATTCCTCCCTTCTTCCATTGATATTGTCATGCCTTTGTTTTCATTGTTCCCATTCAAATTTTTAGCCTTGGGCCCTACATCCTCATTGAAACTATTACAAGTCAGAAAAAGCCATGATAGTTTTTAGATGTCTGATGCTATGGTTTTCATCACCTCAACCCTCAAAGGTTTATTCAGCTTCATTTCCATAATCCCACAGCACTGTGTGAAAACTTGCTTTTTCTTCTGCAGATTGGTCTGGGAAATTCATTTACTGACAGGATCTGAATTGCTGTTGAAATGTCATGCGACTTCCTCATGTTCTCAGATGTAAATTTCAATTTCTGACTTTGCTGCCAGAGCCACTAAGTGCTGATATTCATGGTGCAGTGTTCCTTTGTTATATTCCTATGAAGTGGTAACAGACAGATGACGAATACGCTTTAGAAACGGCCTTTTTTTAAAGGAAAAAAAAAAAGATAGTGCTATGGATGAACTTGTGAGGGTAGTTGTGTACAAGGACTACTGCACAGCAGAGCATGGCATATGTTTTACAAAAGGTAGGGAGAAAACGAGGGCTATCCTGTAACATCATGAATGGCTGGTGCTGCAAGCTCAGAAGAAATCACCTTCCAGGTGCTGGTGCAGACCTTCCTCATGGAAGTGTGTCAGAATACTTGGCAGAGCCATATGATTAAGTTGTATGGTTACATTGCACCAAGGTTGCACAACAGGTTGATGTCCACTAGTAAGATCATAAAAATAAAGAATAATGGCTTCTAATACAGATCCTTGCTGATAGATCCTTGATCCTTTTAATACATATCCCACAAGCATTCCATGACTCTGCTTTCAATATCACAAGCAAAAATGTTTCCCTGTTTAGGTTCTTCTATTTATTTATGATATGTGTCATGCTCTTCTCATCCATCTGGTCAGGCAAGATTTACTTTTATTTATGATTGTTGCCTGCTGGGATTTTGGTGGTGTATCACCTTATTTTTGTTCTATCCTTTTATTCTCAGTAATATGTATATTTTAAAAAGTCCCATCCTACATTTTGCAAGATACATGCTCTGCATTCTCAATGTACTCATAGCTATAAAAAGAGTAGATCACCTCAAATGTCCCAAATGAGGCTAATCCAGGGATCTAAACAGTGATATGAAATATTATTCCATTCTTCATTCTGTTCTTCCTTCTATGTCCACCTGCTTCTAGGTAGGCTGTGTGAAGAAGTGAACACAGCAGGAGATTGAGGATGGTAAAATTCTTTATAGTATTAACTGTGCAACACTGATGGCTACATAATGAGTGAAATTTAACCCAGCTGTCAGGGCAGTAGAGGGTCTTTGTTTCTGCCTCCAAGAAATGGAGGTACTGATGCTGATGGGTTTTATTAGCTCCTTTCTCATATAGCTAAAATAATTACGATTTATCACACATTAATTACTGGCAACTCAGTCCTCTGATAAAGATAACTAGCTTTTATTTGCACGTAATAAGTCTGCTTACTGTAGTTTGCATATGAACATTTATGGTGACATAAAGGTCACCTTTAGCTGTGACATCAAAAGATTAAGATTTTCAGAAATTTTCAGAAAATTTTCAGAAAAAGTTCTTTAATTTTGGCTGCTAACTTTGCTAAAGCTTGAGCCTTACTTTGTGAGGTACTGAGAGGTGAAAGGTGGAAGCAATCAGAGAAATGCAGCATCTGAGAAGATCAGAGACAGAATGTTTTAAGTTAAGCCACAAATGAATGGGGAAGTAAAATTAAAAACCCTCTCCAGTAAGTCTAGCTCTGGGGAAGTCTAAAATTGCTCCTTCTCTTCTTTACTTCCTTATGCTTATTTCTGGATCTCCTTCTCTAATTTTTCAGATTATACTATATGTTATCATGCTTTATTCAAAGTAATTATTCCTTCTTTTCTACAATCTCTTCAGTTTTATAAACGTTGCCCCTGCAAATGTTTTTTGCTTTTTAGTTCTGCTGATCTGTATACAAAACTGTGAACAATAGTTTGCTTGTTACTGGAACAGGAAGATACTAAACCTGGACTTTCTCCTTTTGCACTATTTCAGGGCTGTTGGTTTACTGTCAGTAATACAACATACTTTGTTGTCAGGTGCTGCCATGTGCAGAGTGAAAGAATTAGCAGCATTAAGTCTTCATATCTAATCCATTCTGAAGCAAACTTTAGTTTACCCACCCCAAGATTTCCAGTACTTAACATTGTGTTCCAGGTATCTGCTGGTTTTGAGGTTAAAGAACTCAGTAAATATCCTCAAAAAAGTATGTAGAGTTGAAACAAAATCAGGGTTAGTGTTCTTGTAAACTAGATAACGTGTTAGTGCAGGCAGTTAAAAAAGTCTGCTTTGGCATGTTTGTGAAGTTCTCCCATGTGTGAGAAGCCAACTGCATTTGACTTTTATTATTCAAGGGTAGAGTTTCAATGTGAAGTTGTAAAAGCACTTCCCTGTCAGACTATTTAAGATTGCCTGCAAGCTACAGATCCTGAAAGCCTCACAGGTGGAGTTGTGGAAATGTTTTATTTCCCTTCATCACTTCATGTCAGTGGTTCATATTCCATGTGTGTGCACAGGTTGCTTGAATCAGGATTTGCCTTGTTTCTAGTGGTAGTCTAGTATTTTTTTTGGGGGTGGGGGTTGTTGGCTGATTTTTAGCTGCGATAGGTTTTGAAGGTTAGCATGGCTCTAATCTACTTCAGCAGAAGGTAGTTGTTGCAGGTTCTGATGCAATCCTACTTTTGTTTCAGATCCACCTGAGAAAATGTTCCAGGTCCTCACAGTGCTATTGTTGGAATTGCAGCTCTCTGTGGTTTCAGGTGAGAAACTACATTTCAATTCCACCAGCAGAACCAATGCAGCAGATACCACTATGCCCTCAGTACACAGGCTTCAGCACCTCCAGTAATACTTTCATGAATAGCCAGTGATGTCTGGAGCCTCTGCTTTGCAGTGTCTTACAGAAGGCATCATGTACTAACAGCACATGGGACAGATGTCTGATGCTTTCCACAGTCAAATCTTTAAACCATAGTGTATTGACAGCCAAGGCATCTAGCATTAGCAGGCATGGCTATGAGAGTGAAGCTGGCCAAAGCAACATAAGCCCATTGTAAAGCGGAACAACCTCAGTGTGAGGCCGTCAAGTAAAACCACATGTATTCCCCTGTCCATGCCTGTAACAGGAGCAGCCTGCCTAAAGCCCAGAAGGGGCCTGGCACTTTTTCTTACTGTTTTTTCCCTCATTATGGTTATATGAAAGTGAATAAACAAACATTACTAAGGGGAACTGAAGCCTTCCCTGTAAGTATTTCACAAACACATGCAATAAAAGGAATGCATAAGCAGTTGCATGAACTTCTCTTTGGAGTGTCACTATCAGTACTTCCAAGTTCTTCTGAATTAAATCTATTAATATATGGTACATCCAATATAGAAAGCAGATTGAATGATGTGTCATGAATGTCTCATTTATCAAGTACACTAAAATGGTGATCTATTCATAACTATAAATTTCAGATTTGGTGAATGGCTAAGAAGCTTATTTTGATATACTTTCTGTAATACTGTTGCATGTATCTGAGAAGATGCATGGGATCAAATGATACTCACATGGTCCCAGGCTTGTGGAGGACTGTAATTGCTACATGGCAGTTCTTTCAAGTTACACTTATCCAGTGTAACCTTTACAAAGAGAAAAGTGATTGTCTCTTTGTAAAGGATAATGAAATTAGATTTACTATTTCCACAATTAACTGTTGCTTTTACGAGAATCTTAGGACAATCATAGTTCCACAGAAGTGCTCCCTGTGTTATGACTCACCCAGCCTTAAGTTATTCCTAAAATGTGAAAATAAATCCTTGCTCATTTTGTCCTTGTTTTTCAGACTCTTAATCAATACAGAATATAGATGATTTGCTATAAATACTACTGACATGTGTGAGTAGGAACAAAAAAATCCTTAAAACTTTTAGTGAAATCAGTAACCATATGCCTGACTACATGACACCTTTTTCCCCAAATTTAAAGAAAATCAAAACATATTTTAATGCAACAAATTAAACTGTTTTCTTTTCCTGCCATAGCTTTATTTACAGTTGAAGTTCCTCAACAGCTATACATTGTGGAGTATGGGAACAATGTGACCATGGAATGCAGATTCCCTGTGAACGGTTCGTTAAACCTAGGACTTCTGACTGTTGTTTGGGAGCAAAAAAGGCAGAGCCAGTCAAAATCAAAGGAGGTGTACACACTCCGCAATGGGAAAGCATTTCCTCCATCCCAACACCAAGATTACATCGGAAGAGCAGCACTTCTGCACAGTGAACTGAAATTGGGACGAGCTATCCTTCAGATCACTAGCGTGAAGATCACAGATGCAGGATCTTACCTTTGTCTCATTGACTACCAGGGCGTGGACTACAAGTACATTACTTTGGAGGTAAAAGGTTAGTGGCTGTATTGAATGTAAGAATATATTCATTGAGATGTCTCTACTACATTCCTGCAGACTTGTAGAAATTGATTAATTTGGAGGAATTTGTTGCTAATTCTCTCACCAAGACCCTGTGCTCAGCCCCCAGGTGAAGCAAAGCAGCTGTCTTAGTGCTCTCTGCTCTTTAGTTCAACAGCCAGCTGAGCTTCTCCCGGAGCAGCCTGTGCCAGAGAGAGACAGCAACTGTGCCCCCTCTGACCTTCATCCTTTCTCTTTCTTCCCACACCCTCTTCTCCAGTGTCCCCACACCCCACCTCTCATTTGAACCCCTGCCCTGTTGGGCCACCTCTAGCCATTCCCAAAAGTTTCTCAGAGGTTCTTTGATTTTCTACTTATGTGCACTGCTGCAACTACCCAAGTGGCTGGGAATTCCCTGAGTGACTGCAGAGCAAGGACATATTATTTCCTGTGTTCACTGAAGCCAAATGGACATTAGTAATAAAGGTGCACGTTACTGGGTAGCGTGATAGATCAGTCCTTTGAAAGGCTTCTGGTGTTTCCCACTAACTGCAGTATGTCCATGTGATACAAGGCTGCATTCATTTCCCACACAGCTATTTAAACAATGAGCTTTGTAAAATGCAAAAATGGATACATCCATTTTTAAGACCCACATTGGTTCCTCTGAACTATCCTCACAGAAATTCCAAGTTCATTTTGTTCTAATGTGATGAAAATATCACACTTATTTATAAGCTGGTAAAATAAACATTAAAAATGGCCTTTGTCTTGAAGTAGCATATTCAAAAAGTAAAAACAGAGTTCCATGAGACTTCACTTGTTTCCTATGTATTGATTAATTATAAATTCAGTGTCAACTGCTGCCTTGTATAAAGTAGTGGAATAAGTTCTGTCGCTATAGGCGTGACAAGGATTGAACAATGAATATTGAATCGTTCTACAAAACATACTTCATCATTTCAAATAAGTGTACCTCAGATACAGCCTTAGGCAAAATATGGCATTAATAGGAAGGAGGAAGAGTGAAGTGAGAATATTACTATTGTTGCATAATTTTCCTCAACTTCTTCTTATGCAGCACCCTACAAGAAAATAAACACTCAAGTAATGAGAAAACCAGGTGAAGACAAGTTTGTTTTTATGTGTCAGTCAGAAGGCTTTCCTCTGGCAGAGGTTTTCTGGCAAAATGAGAAGAACTTCAATCTCAGTGGATCTGTAAATACCACCTATACCATGACCGTAGATGGCCTCTACAATGTCACCAGCATCCTGACATTCAAACCAAATATGAGTGAGAACTGCAGCTGTGTGTTCTGGAATAAAGAACTAAATGGAGAAACTTCAGCTCACATTTCTACTTTAGGTTTGTATCACCTTGAATTTGTACAAGACGGGGAGTATTTGTACATATATCTTGTCCTCTAATCCACCACTGGACTTCAGTTCTAGAAAACAGTGTAATATTGGAAAAGAAACAAGTCACTATTATTTACACCTTTGAAGCCTCAGCTAGCTTGCACTCCAACAAGGCAGTCTGTCATTTTTCTTTATATTTTAATTTTAGGGTAGTTCCCATTATTTGGCTGCCAGTACAGAGGAAAACCTTTAATTTGCATGGGTGTCATCCCTGATCTAGACTACTAATTAATTTTTCTTCAAATGGGATACAGAAAAATTGTGGTACTGCTCATTCAAATGCTATACAAATGAGAGATCTCTCTAATTTTCTGTAAAGATTCTTATAGTAATATTGCAGATTACAGTATTCCTAAAATGAGTGTAAAACACTACATTGATAAATTTTAAGGATCTTTTGTTCAGTCAGAGCGAGACAGTGGAGAATCAGAACTACCAAATTCATAAAAGATATCTGTTTTGTAAGTTATAAACTTACTTTATTTTCATGTTTTTGACAGCTTTAATGAGCACACCGTACAGTGGACAAAAATCCCTGATCTTATTTATCATCCCCACATGTGTGATGGTAGCTGTCCTTCCCTCTGCACTAATAATCTTTCAAAAGAGAAAATCATTCAAGAATGGGCAATCTAAAAAAGGTACATTTTGCTTCAGATAGAAAATCTTTTCCCTTATTCTTTATTTTTTCCTGTGAACAACCTTTTAGAAATTTTAGTAACTCTAGGGATGCTTGTGTGACCTTGGTCATGTTTTATTTCTAGATGCACTCTGTTCTAAAATGAGATCTTGAATCATTTGAGTTGAGTTTTATTTTCCTCACCTTGTCACTTACATGGGACAATGTATATAGGATGATAACTTTTTTTTTAATCTGACCAGATACTATTCTATAAAGAACACAAACAAGCTTTGGCTTGTGTAAGGGCTGTAAAAACATGGTTTGAATGGTGTTTTTCTTCATGGCTACAAAGACACTGTAGCTATAGTATATGACATAGAAATTTTACCTTCCTTCTCCATTAAGGCTGTATAATTAAAGTAGTATGTTGTACTGGACTATTACAAATAGTGTTTCTTTTCTTGTTTGCAAGAGCAATAGTGGAAAGATAATAAAACAAACAGACTATTATTCTAGTATTTTCTTGCACATACATAGACTCTAGTACAGACAAATGAAATGAAAGTCTTGCTATTAAGGACTTCAGAATTTAGTTCAAAATTTGTAAAAGAAAGGAAGTGTAGTGTAAAGAAGTTTATGTATTCGGCATGAGTTAATAATAAACTTAAATGTGATTAAAACTCAGTTTAATCTAAAAGTTTGTTGAATTTAATATCTAGAATATTTAATCTAAATCTGTATATATTTACTTTAACAGACAAGAGAAGAAAACTGAACCCTAACCTGAAAGACGAGAACAGTAAGTTGTAGGGTAGTCTATATTAATGCTTATACTTTTTTCTTTCTTACAGCTAAAATCTTTATAAATATGTAGATGGCAACTTAAATAATGTTACATCAAAATAGAGGCTAGTTTTGAATTTAAATTAAACTTTTCTTCAATTTTCAAAAAATGCAGTATCTAACATTATGACTTTCTCACAGGTGATGTAAAAATTTATAAATGTTTGTTCCCTTTCACTGAAATACAGGTAGCTTGTGTATATAGCTTGGTATACACCTCTGTATACTAACTGCAGTTCTAGTAGCCTCATCTGAGCAAGATACACATAGAAAGCTGGTTGTTTTGGATGGCATCAAGATTTTTGTGGTAGTAGTCTGTCATACTTTTGGCTCAGGGCACAGGTTTTAACAATGATACCTCATTTATCCAGAATATTAGATCATCCACTGAGCCACATCTCATCTTACAAGTATGTGACTTTCCTAGACATCCAGGAATTTTTCATGTTGCAGAAGGAAGATAACGTCTAACAAAGTATCAGGATGCATATAACTGTCCTGTACTAAAAAAAGAAAAAAAGAAACCCTCATAGAAAACTATAAGCAATATGATAAGAAAGCTCTTAAAACACCTATTTATATAAATCAGATTTGTTACCTATAAATAAAAGTCTGATAGGTTAATGTATTGTCAGGAGAGGGGCTGTGGCTGATATTAGGTATGGTGGCATTGGGTTCCTGGAGTCCAAGCAGACTGTAACAGCCTATTGAGGCAAGCCCCAAGGCTGCCTAATGTGCTCCAGGAATATGCATGATTCTCCCCCAAGGAGCAAAGCTGGAGCAAAACTGTGATGTAGCTCACTGAGCAGCCTGAAGAAAAAATACACAGCAGCTTCTGGACATGTAGGCAACTTCAGGGTATTTTCAAGGACAGGATTTACTTGAGAACCCACCCGTGTTTCTCATTGCTTAAACAAATATATCGAGAAGTCACCTTTAAAAGTGATTTTAAAAAAGTTTAAAAATAACTTCTGTAGGTGAAATGAAAACTAGGGATTGGATGAAGAGGGCATGAATTCACTGATTCTCATATCACCTCTGATTGTAGTACTTGCATTTTATCAGTATCTATCCAATCCACTGCCATCGGTATATATTACAGTCAAAATAACACTTTCAGAAAAAACACTTTCACCCTACAGAAATCAGTGTTGCTGTAGTCAAAGGCCCTTTCTTATTTTTCATGTGATGGAGTGAAACTTTAGTGGAATTATGCCATGTGCAAATGAACAAAAGCTCAAGGCAAGCAGCAATCTGGGGGACAGTGCTGGAGCATGTCCGGACATAATTCCAGTGCATGTTGTCTGAGCATGGTGTGGCTTCCTGTGGCTTTTTTTATTACTGTTGTAGAATTTTTTCACTTTGTAGGCCCTAGACTCCTCTGTGCACTTACTGAAATGAAGAAATTAAAGGAGAGGTAGCTTTTTGTGGTTTTGTTTTACTTCTTCATTTAATGACCGAAATCTTTGTGCAACAGGCAGTAAGTCATATGACAAACATTTATATTTCTCAGCATCATATATTTTTAAGAAACACTGGAAAGAACCTTGTTTCCATGATGAGTAGGTAGTTGAAGCACAAAAGCCACAGATACTTTACCAGAGAGCCTTGGAAAAGACCCACACGGCCCTGGTTACAGGAACAAGGATTGTTCACGTTATCATTTTAATTTACAGCTCAAGCTGTATCAGCACTGAAGTTGCAGCACATTTGAACTCATCACTGAAGTCCCAGTTCTGCAAACTTTTATTCAGATACATAGATTCCCATGGATGCTGTCTAACCAGATTTCAGGGGGTTTATTTAATTTATATGGCTGAGAGTCAGTGATAGCTTTGATGTAATAGCAAATTCAGAATTTGGATCACAGATAAGAAAGAGAGAGAGAGAATACTTCTCTCTGAAAAGATTACAACAGGATGTCTTTGTAATTAATGGCAGCTTTAAGGAGCCATGATAACTTCAGAACAGCCCAGAAAAGCTTACATAAATGAAGACAGGTGTTTCACTCTTTAAGACTCAGTTGTTAAAATCAGGCTATTTTATTGCTTAAATTATTTCAGATTTTAAAAATAATACTATTCCATATTCTTTCTTTAAGGAGATGACTTTAACTCTCAAACTGAGGCTTTATACCTGTCAACTGTCACGACTTCAAGAGACAATGGGAGTGTGGGTCTGTGAAAACTCTTCATATCACATGCTGTAATTTGCACTTTTTGTACCTGTTTCAAAGGAAAGTTATAGCACTTTAGGTTTGGGATGAACAGTAAACTCATGGGGATTTATTGGCACTGCAGTAATGGAAAGTTATGCCTCTAGATAGCATATCTTGAAGTTACTGAGAATTATGCTATCATGAAATGTGGTTTACCATTGTGAAGAGGTTATCTGAGTGCCTTTGATACACTTTAGTTTTGGACTTACTGTTGTTCAAGGAATTTTTGTTTAAGAATGCCTTTATTAATTGTTACAGTCTCAGGAATGTTGCTTGAGTTCAAACATCTTGTGGGAATTTGAATAAAAGATGTACATGCTATCTTATGTCTAAACAGCCATCTTTCAGGTGGAGACAACATTATATGCCTGTATCTCATTTCCAAACTTTGCAACAAATTAAAATGGAAATTACCACAAGTACCCAGCAGCATGGCAATATATGGAAGACATTTCATTTGACAAAAGCAGTAAGAGGTTGAAGTTAAATCAAAGAACAGAGCACCACCCCAACCCCCCAAATCCCAACACCAAACATTATGTCACAGAAGACAATTTTAATGCACAATCTATGTAAAACCCGTTACGTAAGGTAAAAAACCGTGAACAGTGATGCTATAGTACATGACAGTTAAGACGTTTTACATTTGAACTGATTACTCAACAGAATTTTTTTAGGAGGAATTTGGAAGCAAAAGTGAAAATGAAGCTCGGCTAGATTTCTCCACTGATTATTTTGAAACAGTGATTTTAACTTTTCTCAGAGGATGAGACTTTTCCATGCCAGGCACTTACCTGTTTTACTTTCTGTTACTGGAATGCCTAAAAATTCCTTGTTCAACTCCAAATATGCTGTGTACTGAGAGTAGCTTCTACGGCACCAGTTTTGAAAAAATGCCCAACAGAAAACAACTTTACATCTTAGGTAGTCATCAGATAGTAAAGCAAGGGCACTGAACCGTGCACATTGTTTTCAAAGGGCACTAACTCTTGTGAGCTGCATTTTCTCCTAAGATAGATGTTAACAAGATTGAAGAAATGTCTTTACATGGAAACTACTTTTGTAATTCTCTTGCTCTTGGAAGAGTGCTATCTGTTTCACAAAAAATACTGTTATCGGTAATGTTAAGGTTTTCTTCATGGCACTTGCTCTGGATTTGGCTGGGAGCTGCTTCTCCAGTGTCATGTTGCAGCTATTTACTCCAGCATGGAGTGGACCTACAGTGCTGCTATGAGACCAGAAAGACAGGATTCACACCTTTTTAATGGGATAGCTGTTTTTAAAGCTGTTTAAACAGAGCTGCTGTTGCTTTTACTTGTGTAAGAGAAAACCAAGTCTCTCTCTGTCATCACCTCTGCTTTAATATCTATGTATTGTACCTTTAAATACTCATTTGTAGCCACTGGATTCAGCTAAGACAAATCCACACTAGTCTTGCAATGCCCTTGCTGACATGGCAAATCAGGCAGATGTCAGAGAATCAGAGGCAGCTTCTTGAAGCATTGCTTAGCTTCAGATGCAATAGTAGCTTGGGGAGTGCCCTGGCTTGCACCATCTAGCAATATTTCAGGGTCAGTGCATAAGGTCAAGCCATTTCTCCCCATGCCACATCTGTACTCTGCTGAGAACTACAAGCCCCTTCTGTCAGCCACGGTAAAAAAACATCTACCACACTGAATTCCTGGAAGGACTTAATTTTGCATTTTTCCATTTATTTTTCCCTTATAATCATAAAATGGAAGCAACTCAAACTGAATTTACGTGGGTGAACATAAATAGTACATGGCAGCCTCTGAAATTAGATTATGGTGATTATCTTTGTTCCTTACTGAAATGAAAGTCATCCTGACATTATTTTATGCTGTTGAGTAAATGTTGCCTTGACGTGGGCAGGAAGAGCAGGTGTGGGCAGCACTTCCTGCCCATTTTACAGGCATAGCAAACACTGCCCTGCTTTCCCTCTTAATGGTCTGTACACTGAAACGTTTCACCTGCCATCCCTAGGCAGAGGCAGCTCAGTTTTACATAACAATCCTATGCCCTATTCACTCCATTTCATATGAAAAGAGCAATAGTACTGTTTACTGTAATAACCATAAGAATATCCAGAAATATATCTTGGTTTACAAGTTCCTATTTTTACCAGCTCTCTCTGGATACTTATGAACTGCGATAAAAATAAACTAGGATGATTGTCACCATCTTAGTATGTGAAAGTTAGCTTATCAGCAGCTTGACCAGTCTATATGTGTCTATTCATGCATGAGTTGTTTTTTTACTGTAAATCATTGAGCATATGATATGTGTGTGATGCGATGAGTCTGTTCTTTCTGCTTCGGCTACTGTTTTACATGCTGTTATCTTGAAACAGCTGAAGTAAGAGCTTTTAGATACAGGTAAACTGGAGCTTTTAGATACAGGTAAACTGCAAAATGTTTGAAGGGTTTGTTTTTTCTTTTTATAGTTTTGAAGTTTGCAGTGATATTATTAGACTACAAAATATTAAATACTTTTAGATGAAACATAAAGATGTTTGTAGGGATTGACTTTAAAACTTACTTAACTTACTCTCAACTGACATTTTAGAGTGACATAATGGATATCTTGCATAGGAAGCTTCAATTATCTTTTCTGATATGTACCTCCTCTGTTCATCTCCATACATTTGTCCCAACTAGGAGGATGTCATAAGCAATAGCATGTTAGTGGACTGTATAAAGGTATGGATTCAGTTAAAGTTAGTGGAATGTTTGTATGAAAAGATGTGCAAAGAATCTACTCACTGGTTTACAGTAATCAAAAACATAGTTCACTGAATTTTAATTATGATGATTTTTCACAAGCATGTATAAAATAAATTATTTAATTCTTCTTGTCTGGCTAAGGAACATGACTTTTGCAATCCTCTGACCTGCTTTAGAGTCACATGAAGTGACACATTTG
This sequence comes from Athene cunicularia, assembly GCF_003259725.1. Taxonomy (NCBI): domain Eukaryota; kingdom Metazoa; phylum Chordata; class Aves; order Strigiformes; family Strigidae; genus Athene; species Athene cunicularia. The sequence continues at coordinate 3,016,201 of NW_020799145.1, forward strand.
CTGTTTTAGCACAGGAGCTACAGGCAAATTGGGTGATCAGTTTTCCTGCTCATTCCTCACCTCTGCTATTTATCACAGATTTTAAGGGCTCGAGGTAGGTTCATCTGGGCTTTTCTACCCTAGCAACATTTTTAGTATCTGTGAGTTGCAGCTTTCTCTGTGATTAGGAGCACATATGAGAGTAAGATTAGCTCTGTTTTGTACAATGTTCACCTTCATATAAGCAACAGCCCAAACCCTCACCATTTACTTGATTTACACTAGCATAGAGATGGCTGAAAGAAGCTGTTAACATCAAGAATGCTTTGGAAAAAGACTGAAGTGGGGTTTTCTAATGGCCAGTTGAAATATAAGTCTTACAAGACTTATGTCTGCATACCAGAAAACTACCAGTTGATTCTGACCATGGCTTACTGGGAGCAGCTGGGAATGCCTTTTAGAGGTTTGGACTGCCAATGAATAAACCCCTATGTCTTTCTTAAGAAAGAGCAGTCATCTTTTCTTGCAGGATTTCTTCCTTCACCTGACAGAAACATGCTGCTTGCCACCAAGACCAGTATCTTCCTAATTCACAAAATAGCAAAGGAGAAAGGTTTTACAAACCAACTCTATACTGTAAGGAATCACTGTTACTGGAACAGATCTAACATCAAAGTTGGTTTTACTTTCTGTGGTGGTGGGGATCAACTAAGTGACCTCCAGAAGACCTTCCTAACCCAAAGTGACTTTTGATTGTAAATCTGTTGTTCAAATTAGTTTCTGTATCCTTTGCAATTATCTGACTTTTCTTTGATGAAAATGTGGGCTTCAGATCAATGACTGCTATCTGGTTTGACATGACATCCTAATTTTCCTCAGCATGTTGTCAAGTGTGCCCTGAAATACTATTTTATAGCCAGAGCACATTCAACTTCAGTATGCAGCTGGTAAAAAGCAGCTGACACAGGTAAGAGCACTGTGCAAACATTGTTAAAAGCTGACTTGAAAGAAACATTAATTGAGTTCAGATATATTTACTTTTGGCTTTTATGTTTACTGCCCTTTTTCTGCAGCTGAGGTTTGTTTACTCACAACCCTCTTTCCTTAATGGGCTTTTCCAAGTGAGAAGTGAAATGTCTTTCATGCAAAGTCTGTGTTAGAAATCACTTTACATAAGGAAAGTGCAGTAGAATTTTGAAGAGTGGGTTTAAGTGCATTCCTTATGCAGACAGGTTTTTCAAGCAGTGGGGCAAGATGATTACATTAGTCTCAGATGGTGAAGAATGGGCTTCCTGTGGTGAGGTGGGGAATCTATGTAGTCAGAAATTTAGAGTTCTAATTGTAGTGGAAATGTTGCTAGCAGGAAGATTGCTGTGCTACTGGATGACTGCATTTGTGTATGAAATCCACCTTTTTTCAGGCGAGATGATGAACAGTTGTCAGTCTTAACAGTGCTCCAGCTTGGCAACAGCTACACCAACATGCTAAGCTGACAAATGGTGACATAACTCCACCTTGTATTCATGGAGCAGTAAAGTAAAACCTGGCAGAACAAAGAAGCCATGTATCTGTGAAGAGACATATAAGCCTGAGAATGTCACTGAGAAAGGAGAAGCTTATGGTGGAAAAAGGGAACAGAAGAAGGTCAACAATTTTTGTTTAAAGAGGGGCCCAGAATTTTTGTGAGAATAGTAAAGTCAGATGAAGCACTGGGAGCTCAAAGAATTTCCTGATTCATATAAGAAGCCATGAACTGCTGAGGGATGCTTCTGTACATCCCCAAAATACTGCAATCCTAGTCCATGGAGCTGTCTCAGACTAGTGAGAAAACTGAGGCAGCAAGAGAGCTGTCAATTTATTGAGCAAAAGCAACATATTTAGATCTTGATGCAGTCTCTGATTTTCTGTACGTTTGCTACGCACATACCTCATGCTCCTAATGAGCTGTGAAGTAAAATTTAAACCACAGAGTGCAGACCTTGCTGAGAAATTGTGGAAGATCTCAGAGACAGAGCCTGCTTCTGGACTAGTTAGATGCTCAAAGCCAGAAGCAGAATGTGGTTCAGCAAACTTAAAGATGAAGAATCTGGTGAATTCCCAGCTGAGAATCTTATTTTACATGACAGTCTAAATATTGTGAAGCTGAAGATTACTATATGCTGTGAATGGGAACAATTTCCACCTCCCCACACATTCTGCGGTTGATGTTGACTTAAGAGTTTAACTCCAGAAGAGATCACTGGATCAGTTGTTATAATTGCCCCCCACGTTACAGTTTATGAAGGATAGTTCAGGTTCTTTATAACAAGCCTCAAACTTCACCTCTACAAAGTTGTTCAGTTTCCCCAAACTAAAAATGCGTATGACAATTCCTTCAAGAGAAAAGAAGATCAGAGCCCTGGTTGCTTCCACTGGGAGGAATTTGTTAGGTCAGGTTTCCAGGATTTTCACAATGCTGAGTTGTACAATTGTATCCCACACTGGAGAGAAGAAAGTGAAAAAAGCCCAAGGGTGTGAAAATTTTTCTCACATCAGTCGACAGTCTTGAACAAGACATACCCTGGAGGCCATTTCAGGGCACAAGCCAACTCTGCTCAGTTAGTCATTGCTGACCTTGTCCAATCTCTGATACTTCTGACAAGGAAGCCAAACTGTGTGCTGGGATAACTTAATATTCCTGGTGCTTCCAGGTGACTGGCTACTGCCTGAAACATGGAAATTTAGTTGTGTGCCTTGCCTGTCAGGATAACTGCTAATTGGCAGAAGCTGAAAAATTCTTGACTCAAATAGAGAAAGCTACGAAGAATTGTAGAAAGTATTTAGCAAAATTAACTTGACAGATGGGCTCACAGTCCTATGTAGAGAAGGACAAGGATTTTCTTAAGTCAAAGGTCATCAACCTATGCATCTTCTTTGGGCTGGGTCTCCATAAAAGTTATGCATCCTTTGTTGATCTGCATATTTTCAGCTTCATACTTTAATTGATCTGACTCAGGTACCCTGTCAGTTACAGCAGCAGAACTGCATATATAACTTAGCTCCAATTCTGGGCTACATGTGTGACATGCTCCTTGATATGTTATTTCAAAACAAGATCATAACTGACATAATTAAGCTTCCTGTTTCCAAGCTTGTTTATTTGTCATTGCCCTTTGTAGTGTTTGAGTACTCCCTGGATTTTGCATGCGTGCCTGAGAGGGATGACAGGATTGCTGTTAAGAAAAATACCTTATTTAGGTTGTTGTAGGAATAGTTCACCAGGATGGAAAGGAGACATGTAAAAGTCAACAGTGGGACAGAAATGAAGGTATAAATTGGCTCTGTGCCAAATGTATTGTAGAGATGAGGCTTCCTGAGAGTCTTAAGAGTAGGGAGGCTCAGAGGATTTTCAGTGAAAATGCAAGAGCTAAACCCAATCTTGTTTACACCTAGAGCTCAAGCTAAGTTTATGGAAGAGATTGTATGACTTGGTTCTTGTGATATCAGGGTCCCGAGACCTTCTCCAATTCTGTGCTTCTGTTTTGAAGATCACACAAACATTTTACAAATGCTGAGGTCTATACTTGTGAGGACATCAGCTTTCCTGGAGTTATAACTTTGGGACACTGTTTCCCATCCAGCGTTGCCTGTATTAATTTTCTATTATAACCCCCTTTAATAAATAAGAGTAACAAGCTGCAGTTATCCACTACTGACCTCCTATTCAGAGATTCTGCTTAGGCTTAAAAACAGTAAAAAGGTCTGTTTAAAAAAAAAAAAAGTTTTGCCCATGGTGTCTGGCCAGACACTTGTTCAAATCTGGGTTTTTCCCAGGAGAACTAGAAAATGTGCACTGTTTTGATATATAATAAAACCTGATTTGTAATGAGAAACAGCTCTCATCTTGCAGCGTCATGAAGTAAATACTCTAGTAAAGGAGCCTGCTGCTGTTTCAGAAACCAGAAGCCTTACAGCAGAATTAAGGAACAAGGTAAACCTTTCTTCAGTCCTATGTGGTGATTCTTGTGAGCTAGTCATTCCCATGTGTAGGCAGATGCTAAGGCTTGCTCCACACCAGCCTTTCACTTCATAGCTGTCTGACAGTGGGACCACTCCTACAGAGGGTGCGTACAAGTTACTGCCCTGCCGGCTGCTCTGATTCTGCAGGCATTGGCCAGCTCATGTGTGTGCATGCCTTTCACAGGCACTCAATGCTCAAATAGCAGGCCATACACCCCAGCATCACAGTATCCTATTTATTTGAACTTCAGACTCTGAGAAATAGTTGCTGATAAAAGCAGCAGCAAAATAGCTATGTTTCTCAAAAAGTAGGAGTAACTGCATTAAAAACTCAGCTGCTCTCAAAAGGAACAAGGCAGTCTGTTTTGGCCCCCTTTTCTATCTTGGATATGAGTTCACATAAGAGGACTCAAGGTAGGGACTATTTTTTTGTGCTGAATTTAGCCATTTGTCATCTGATCTATTTTGTAAGAAGTGTAGAATTTCCTGAGAAAGGAATTTAATCAGCTGACTTCATGGTTTTGTAAGCTAGTGAAGCGTCAACGGTATCTTCTATCTGAGAATGCTAAGTGTTTTCCAAGTGTTTGTAAACACTATCATACTAATTTACGGATGGAGAAGGCAAGCATGTACCTTAATGAAAGCAGACTGAAGGACATCAAATGAATAAAAGTCACATCTCTTGATGTTTCACCACCATCCTCATACAACTAATTTTACTATCCTTGCAGGGTAAACTAAGTGACAGTGAGCTGCAAGAGCAGGCTGCCCCATGACGGGCTATGAACCAGGAGCAGAGGACAACCTCAGCCACTATGCCCTGCCAACAGCCCCATGATGCCTAAGCAGGACCAAGGCTGGTGTCACAGTCTCTCCGTAACCCCTCACCAGCCCAAGGTGACGAGTCAGGTCCAAGACCCACCCAGGGGATCCTGTTAGGCACAGCCAGCAGGCCTGGAGACAGGGCAATCTACAGCACTGACCCATGGTCCAGCCAGGAAAAGCAGTCAGGACAGCATGGGACAGTGCTGGGCATAGACCTACTTACAGCTCAGCTCTGGCAAGGTTTGGGTGCCTGGGCATGAGCTTAAAGGGGGGTCCTGGGCCCATGGGCAGAGGGTGCATTGGTGGGGTCATCAAGGAGGCTGGCCAAGGCAGCTATAGCCTACTGTTCCATGTAGACCCCAGAAATGGGGAGTCCATTGCCTTCTGCAAAATGTCCCACGCTCATTATTACTAGTTTTAATAGCAGTCATGTCTGTACAAGAGCAGTCCATCTTCTGTGACTTCTATTCTTAGAGCAGTCCCTTCTGCAGTATCTCTGCTCCTTCTGCTTTAACTGACATATTTACAGCCCTGGATGTTGTTATTTTTAAATATTAAAGGGTTTTTTTGCAGTAGGGAAGCATAGATGCATAGAGCTATTATAGTCATAGTCAAATAGAACTGTCTCTTAAAAATTAAGTCAGTTAACTTCCAGTTGCTCTTCATTGCACAGCAGTGAAGGTTTTTTTCTTAGGAAAGCAAGAACAGTCTGAACTCTGAGTAGAGATTTGGAAAACTCTGAGCAGAAATATAGCTGACTTGGATCCCCATAACCACCCAAATAGACTTTTCTCCCTGAAAATATGAAAGTAATCAAGAAACAAAAGTTGTCCCAGCTTCTCTACAGTTAAGTTCTGCTGAGCTGGCCACAATGCTGCTAATAGATCAAATCTCATTAGGTGGATTGGTTACATGCTGTGGTGAACTATTCACTTCTTTTTTCAAAACAAACTTTGTTAAATCTAACAAGATGCCATTTCAGGACTGCTTCTGACAGCTACACAGCATGACTTTGCAACTTTGCTACTTCTCACAAGGCAGCAGACCAGAAGATTGGTAAGGCTGATAATGCAATAACAAGTGGTAGAGACCTTCCTTGTACTAGTTCTGCTTTTACTGAACAACCATGCTCAGGCAAGGACTTTTTAACTTAAAGAGAGTCTTATACAAGGTATCATGGTATGGAGCCAAGTGATTTTCTCTTGGATAAATCATCAGCTCAAGTGCTACAGAAAGACCTACTACCAAACAGAGTAATGGACAATTATAAACAATATAACAACATTCTACCATTCGCAGAAAAGGAACTTGGCAAAATGCAAGCACAAAGTAAGCACTATTAAAAAAAGACAATGACAGATGGTAACTATGATACTCCCCCCAACAAACAAACAAACAAACAAACAACAACCAAACAACCCAGGGAATAGGTAGCTAAAAATCTGATCATTTTTTAATAAGCAGCCCTGAGGATGTGAAAAAAAGATAGTTTCATAGCAAATTGTGTTGCTTTTCAGTTATTTAATCCCTGTTTTGACTGTTGGGCACATAAACCTGGCATACTGTATGTCTCAAACAGCAACAGGATTTTGATGAGGGTCTCTAATCAGGAATTTGTTAGCAAACTATAATAAAGGTTTCTTTGTATGCTAGACTAATGGTTGTCAGTCCTATTTTCTGTGTGGTTACTCTCTTCTCCCCCTGCTCTCCTCTGCGTATTTAATATTTCAAATTTATCTTGAACAGTATGTGTCAACAACCACAGAAAAAGCAAAAATAAACTGACAACACATTTGTTAACATTTTAACCTACATAACTAACATCAACTGAGTCAGAGTACCACTGTCTGGCTGATATTTCCAATAATCCATGGCAAGTCTCTAAAGACATTGTTTTACAAATATAGAGATCTGAATATTTTATGCTATTTGACTAAGATGACATTTCAAGTCAGACTCTATAAATACAATCAGACAAGCTGTTTGAAGCCTAAGCACTGTGCTATGTCCAGGGATGTTGGGTATGTGTGACAGCTGTTTCTGAATGCTGTGAGAACACCACCTCAGCTTGCTTCTGGTAGGGAAAACAACGATCCCACTGAGAGATAGATCTGTTTTTCTTTCTTTAAAAAATATTTGCTGTGCACTGGTAACACGTATGCATTTTGTAACAGAGACTTGGAATCTGGCTCTAGTGTTCTTAGTTTTAATGACACCTAGCCCTTGTCTAACATGTGTAACAGTGGTACATTCCATTGCTGTTGACATGAGGGAGACTTGTATTTTACCTATTACTTATATGTTGAAATACCAGACTGCTAAGTAGTTCCACCAGTTTTGTCAATAATGACATTATAATGTCCTGTTCTTGGAGGATAATCCTGCATTTCTACACCTCTTGCATTCTTCTACTGGCAGAAGCTCAGTTTTCAGCTCCTTAATTCAGATTTTCATGCCACATTTGGAAAATTTTTTTCAGACCTTTACAGACACTTTTGCAACACAGTGTAGGACTCTGTCTGTAACATGGGCATTTTATTTTGCTGTCTCGCCAAGAGGTATATTATTTTGAAATCCAGTTCTTAGTGGGAGTATGAAGGAAGGAGGGATGAAAAGTCAGTATTTTAAGGACTGTTATAAAACTTAGGGAAGAGCATCACAAGACATAAGTCTCACAAAGCCAAGAATGTCACATGACTCAAGACAGCACATGCACATGAACAAGCACTTCTTTTAAATCTAGCTTTTCTACAGATTTTGCTGAACAGTGGCATTTCTGGTTTTCACACATATATACAGAGTTAAATTCTGAGGGGCATTGAGTTTTTGCAAGTCCCTTTATGTTCAACAGAAGCTGCAAAACCAGAACAGTTTCAAGGACTAGATTTATAACAATTTTTCAACTGACTGCAGTTTTGCATGTTCCTGTGCTTGTTTACAAGACTTGCAAGCTTGTGATTTCTTCCAGCTGAAAAAGCAAAGGTTGCAAGAGCAGTTATGCCTGTGTGCCTTCCCATAAGTTCTCAAATGTTTATCAGAGGAATTAAACACAAAATAAATTTTTTTTAAATCCATCTATTGAAAATGAATTTGTAATTGGAGAGTCACTAAGGTTCCTTTTTTATGTCAATAGAGATTAATTAGAATTCTGTCTAATGTTTGTAATATCCTTAAGTCATTTCTGTATAAAATGGATACTACTCAAAGAACACAAACATGACATTTTGAAATGCATTGCCTGAGTAAAAGCTGAAGGAGGATCATTGGATACTATGGATGAAGCATAGAGTTTTGCCTCATTTAATGTTGGGGACTGCTCATGGACTATGTATTATGCATCCCAAATGGAGGTGACAGAGAAATTATTTTGATCCTGGGCTTTATGATTTTTATCCTTTATGCAATCTTCTTCAAGCTCTTCAAGGAACAATAGATGCTGGTTGATCCACTTATTTTGGAAAAAATCATAAGATGGGGAGAAAACATGTGTCTGCAACATAACAGCCTACTCAAGAAGTGGACCCATTGACTTCCTCCTCCTGTTTGTTCAGTACCTATCCAAAGGCAAGCTTCATTAGATACTCCCTAGGTCTTACACTGGAAGAGACAGTGAACACCAGGTCCTTATTCATTCAAGTCGAATTTGATAGATTTTTAATATTTCCCCCTCATCTCTTCCTTCTGTAAACACAAACCACACATAAGCATGGACATGCAAGTAGCCTCATCCAGTTCCTCCTCTCTGGCTGATCAGTGTTGAAGGTCAATAGTGAAACATACGCATGCCCTCACTCATGTCTTTTACCTATACATTCACATTTGCAGTTCCCTTCAGGTCACATACAATAATTTTCCACATCCTGTTCAGTGACCTTAACCCTGGGTCAGAGCCTTGTCAACAGCCTGCAGTCCTGAGGCCTTTGACCATTCTCGTTGCCCTTGGTGCTCTTTTTGACGTAAAAGGGTGAGAACAACCAACAGTGTGCAAGTGACAAGAACACCTTGAATTTACAGACTGATAAAATAATGTTCTCATTACTATCAGTAAAGTCATACTGAGCTGGCACTTGTTAGGTGTCCTAATTAGAAAGAAAATTACAGCAAAACATTAATGATGAAAAGAGTGTTTGACAGTTGATACTGTAGCTGTGATTTAGAAGTGCATTAAAACCATGCTTCACTAATTTTCAATGTGTGAATTAAAACCTCTCAACTTTACAGTAGGGCTAAGTGAGGTGTTTAATGTATTTAAGTACCACTGAAGCCAGTGTAAGTCACTGAGGCACTTAAAGCACATGCTTGCTAACCTGGAGTCTTCTGACTAAACATCTTGCTGCATCTGTCCTCTATCAGGCATGTGCATTTTCAGTCACAGAGATTATTTCAATATATTCAGGGTTGGCCAGCAATTTTCCTTGACCTATGTAATTAAAACAGAAAAATAACTCTTAATATGGAACTATAGTATTCTTAATAAAACCTAGCAATTATTCTTAATAGGACCCAGTCACTCAGAGACCTGTGTTTCCCAGGATTGTTTAAGAACAATTGGTGCTATGTTTCATCATGTGATTCCCAAAAGATGAGTAATGGAAACATTTCTGCCTGAACACGTCCTTATTTTGCATTAATTGTCCTTCATTTACTTTAAGTATTAAGCCAAGTCATAAAGCAGTATCGAAGCTGCAAAACTGGTGTCCAATATATGAAACATGCTTACCAAAACAAGTAAGCGTTGGTGTACAGAACTATATTTTGTTCTGACAGCATTCCAGCCAGTTTGCTTCCCACTCAATAGTTTTGTGGGTATGGTCTACAAAAACTGAAATGCTTCTCTTTCTTTCTTGAGATCATATCACTGAAAACAAGGGCTTTGATTACATTTATGAAAATGTCTATTTAACTCTGTCAAGGAACTGCTGAAAAGTTGGCATCGTTCAGTGATGGAAAAAGATGTGACTACTGGAGTGTAGCCTAAAAGCAGAAGTTCATACAGCACTTCCCCTTTTATTTTGCTGTTTTGATGTTAACTAATTCACATCTCCAGAACAAGAAGCTCTATAGCTCCACACAGTGTTTATTTACAAACGTCAAACCTCTAAACAGGCCACCGGATAGTTCATTAGAAGACTTCTTAGAGACCACACAGATGTCTCTGCATGGTCTCAGACCAGAAGTCAGAACTCTTGGAATGAAATTGTCCTCGCTGCTCTGAGTCTCCTTACTGGAAGACACATTTTGTTTGATGTGCAGAAGATAGGCATGAAAAGGAGCAATCTACTCATAAATACAGAAATGAAAAAGCCCTACTTCATGCTCATTATATTCTCACATTAAATGGGTTACTATTTAATCAATGATGATTTGGGATGAGGAATCAGTTTTCATGTTTTCAATTTACCAAAAGATAAATGATTTCCAAGTTTTGTCCTGCAACTGGAAGATATTTTACGCTGCAACAGATAGAAAATTAACAAATAGGAAAAATAAACAACCAACAAACAAACAAACCCAGAGTTCAAAAATCATTGCTTTTTGCATTGGACTTGAACAGGAAACAGCTCAAAATACGATGCCTTCTCTGACAGTGACAACTTCATTTGTACTTGCAGCTGCATTTTAGGGAAGCTGGGACAGCTATACTTCATTATCAACGTGGCCAAATATCACACAAGGCCCTTATAAAAAAGCTGGGGTTTTTTGGTTGTTGTTGTTTTGGGGGTTTTGTTTTGTTTTGTTTTGTTTTGTTTTTTTTCAGCACAGTCATTGATCACAAAGAACTAAAAACTGAGTTGATCACCTGTTTCCTTTAGACACAGCCAGGTCAGTATGGACAGACATGACCGAGATGAGCTCCTAAGGGCAAAAGAGATGCAAGCTGGAATTCCTGTTGCCCAGAATGCTGTACAGTTGTAACACACAAACTACTAGGAAACCAGGCTCTCAAAACAAACATGTAATTTCGTTTGTGTAGCGCTTTGTTCACTCACAGCACTCTGTGTTTGTTTCCAAGCAGCTTGAGAATAAAATTCCAAAGTTTAAATGATGCTCTGTTAGCAAAATATGTAAAAAGAACTACCTCAACCAGTAAAAATACATAATCAAAATAGTTGCTATAGCTTACTTTGCTAACCAAATAAAAGCCTGCAGAGGGCGCTGCTAATGCTAGATGCCCCTTAATACGCTGTCAGAGGTTATTTACTATATGTCTCAGTCCAGACAAGTGTCGACAATGAAGAGACACAGAAGATGAAATTACGATTAATATCCACTAATCACATAGAAGAAAATCCTCTGTTTTCTTATTTTACTTTGTCCCTTGTATCTTCTTAAGAAGATACTTGCAAATGTGTTTTGCATCTTGACACCTGTAAGTCAGGATCCTGCTTCTTGGATAGAGATGGTGTCCCACGCTGCAGATGATGTCCAACAGCCTACCAGATCAGACATGTATGTTTACTGTTCATCTTCAGACTGAAAATATTCTTCAAATTCGACAGCAGAGTCAGGGCAGGATCCCTAACACATAACAGTATAATATGTGTAGCAATATAAATCAAGTGCACTTCTGTGTTTCAGATGACACAATACAGCAAATGTTTCAAAAATTCCAGAAACACCTAGTAAAACCAATAATTTATATGTATAACATACAACAAGCCTAGGTCATCCAATCTACCAGTGCTTTCATATGCAAGAGCTTCTATCTCACAAATGATTTTGTTCAAATTTCTCACATCCATGTAATATACTGTAACTGGACTGTGTACCCCACACTTCGGGTAGGGGTTGTTACCTGGTGGAAACATGCAGCCATCACTCCAAAAAAGCTTAATTAATTTCTTTCCATACATGGCAGCTTCCATGGTTCTTTTGTCACTTTGTTTATGATGTTAGAGAAATGCATACCGGAGTGATTTAGCTCCTTCTACAACCCCTTTTTCCTCTTGGAAAGCCATATATAGCTTGTATATAGCCCCTTTATTGGTCAGAGGTGATCCAATCCAATGAACTGATCTGCAGTTCATAATGTTGGTGTTTTCCTTAGGAGGCTGTATTATGTGTTCCAGAATCTAAAAGAATAAATTCATTTCCTAAAGCCAAGACTTATAAAATAATCTGTGATTCTGGACATTCTGGCTTCCTAGTATCAAATAAAAAGCACCTTCAAGGAATGCAATTCTCTATATTCAGAAACCACAATGCCTTTTGGCAAAGCAAATCTGTGCACAGAGCAAATACTTCAGTGGTAGGCTAGTCATGAAACTAAGAGCATATTTGTCAGTCACTGAAACCCAGATAATAAAGTCTGAAAAAATATAATGTATTTCTAAGGATATTTTCACTGATGTAGAAGGATTTTTTTTTTAAAAAAAATAACCCCCTACTGAATTCATAGGAGTTATGAAAACCAAATGGAAGTCCTCAGGCTTGTTTCTATATGGATGTTATTCCAAAGAACCAAAATCTTCTGCAAATGTTGTGATAGCTACGTTAAATCTGATAGCCCATGGTTTTGGCACGCATGTTTATTGACTCTGACAATGATTAATCCATTAAGTGAGAGGAGTTGCTTTCAGAACTTTCAAATCTTTTTCTCCCTTCATTTTTTGCTTTATATATAATGTATGGCTGTTAAGGTAAGGGTAAGAGATCTGCTTTGATTTCCCTTTATATTCTGTGAGAAACAAGTATAGTCTCTCAATAAGAAAGTATTTTGTATCAAAATTTATTTGATTTCTAACTTAACTAAACCATAACTATGACTATTGTAACATTTATTTCCACATAGAGAAAATTTTAGTTTGGGATTCTTGAACATTTGGTGATACCACTTATGAATAATACATACATTTCCAAACCTCAGCATGAATGTGTGTCAGTTGTGCAGTTCATCCACTGAAAAAACCCCAGAAACGTTATTGCAAAACTCTGTTGCAAAGTTTAGGAAACTGAGTTTTAATGCTACCGGTTTATACTGCTGGTTAGTTACATAAACTGTCCAGTGAGTAACTGAAAACAATAGTGTGGCTTCTGTGAAATGACATACCACTTATAAAATGGAAGGTGAGCATTAACATTCATTGCAGAATTATCTGAAACCAATAATTATTAATTGCATAAACTTACAAATTATCAAATGATATATAATAGAGGTCTTCACAGGCTGGAGCCATGGGTGAGCCCAACCTGGGGAGTGTCAATAAGGCCAAATGCCGGGGGCTGCCCTTGGGCCACAACAACCCCCAGCAGCGCTACAGGCTTGGGGAGGAGTGGCTGGAGAGCTGCCAGTCAGAGAGGGACCTGGGGGTGTTGATTGACAGCCCGCTTAACAGGAGCCAGCAGTGTGCCCAGGGGGCCAAGAAGGCCAATGGCATCCTGGCTTGTGTCAGCAATAGCGTGGCCAGCAGGGACAGGGAAGGGATCTTACCACTGTACTGGCACTGGTGAGGCCGCCCCTCGATTCCTGGGTTCAGTTTTGGGCCCCTCACTCCAAAAAGGACATTGAATGACTCGAGTGTGTCCAGAGAAGGGCAACGAAGCTGGTGCAGGGTCTGGAGCACAGGTCGTACGAGGAGCGGCTGAGGGAACTGGGGGTGTTTAGTCTGGAGAAGAGGAGGCTGAGGGGAGACCTTATTGTCCTCTACAGCTACCTGAAAGGAGGTTGCAGAGAGATGGGGATGAGTCTCTTTAACAAGTAACAAGCGGCAGGACAAGATGGAATGGCCTCAAGTTGCATCAGGGAAGGTTTAGACTGGCTATTAGGAAGCATTTCTTTCCAGAAGGGGTTGTTGGGGGTTGGAATGGGCTGCCCAGGGATGTGGTGCAGTCCCCATCCCTGGAGGTGTTTCAGAGTCGGGCTGACATAGCGCTGTGGGATCTGGTGTAGTTGGGAACTGTCAGTGTTAGGTTAATGGTTGGACTGGATGATCTTCAAGGTCTTTTCCAACGTAGATGATTCTGTGATTCTGTAATGTTGCCAAATGATTTTGTGACCATTTGTGAATAATTGATTGCTAGGAAATACAGGTGGAATGTATCCAATTAATTTTATTACTTGCAATTTCTTTGCTCAGAATTAGCTTTTTATTCTACTTAACTGTAGCTGGGTATAAAAGAAAAAAAAATGACAGAAAATCAGTACAAACATAATGATTAATCCAAAAGAACTGTACTGGCCTATTCCAGGATGACTGGTAAAATGATGGAGTGTGGTAAAATGATGGCATCTAGCTATTGTAAATGAGTGTTGTCCCAGTATTTCAGGTCATATACTGTATATAAGCACAGATTGCTGTCTTTGATTTTGCAGTGACAATAGCATAAACTGTTCTTCCCTTTCTAACAGTCTTTTCACAGGAATACTCTTTCTATCTCTCCTGGCTGAACTCAGAAAATGTCTGCGATAATCAGAGTGATTTTTCTCTGTGCTTTACTAAAACTCATGGCTTTGCTGCTGACTAGTCTTAGCATTTAATCTACTGTTAGGTGGGTTTTTTTCTTCTTTTCCTTTCAAAATACATAGGATTTTCCTGTGGCATTATAGCAAATAAGTTCCCTTTTACTGTTTGGTTTTTAATTTCTTAATATAATGTTTTGATATTTCTTTATATTTCATCTTTAAGAATGGTAATAACCTTTATAATTTGCTCTCTGAAATAATCTCTGCAGATGGTCTACAGGAAAGTGAGTTGGATATTTACCCTAACTTGTTCAGTTTATATGGTTCTCTTCTCAGTGAAAACGTCTGGTTTTGGTGGGTCAAAACTAAAAATCTGACAGTTTAAATAACAGGCTAATCTATGGCAACCTTCACATTTCAGCAGCAGAAATTTGCAAGGTAATGGACTCATTTATTCCATAACTGGTTTTCAGAAATCAAGATGACTTAATATTTTGATGTACACAACACAGATGCTCACACACTGTCACACACCTGTGGTTTACATAACATGATGTCTGTATCTGTAAGCAGCATGGCAAAAACGTCATAACATAGACTATGACCATTTCTCACTAACAGTCTTTAAGTTATTTTTTGGTTTTGAGCTATGTTGCTGGTAGTGATAATAATGGGGAGAGGGGTAGTTTTGTTTTTTTTTTAAATTTAAAATATGAGGACTGGACCTCCATAGTTGTTTATGCAACAGCTGCAGATTTAACATTAGGTGATAGTTAGCTGCACAATCTAAATGACAATTTGTGGCAATAGCTGCAAATCAATGCCAGGAGTCTTAACAGTGGCAACTGTGCTTGAATAGCTACCCTCCTGCAACATTGGAATCCTGAATATACTTTTGTCACCAGCAGTGTCCCCTCCTTCCTTTCACTAGCCCACTAATATCAAGACTTACTTATCTAGATTTATGACATTTCAATGTCCCTGGATGTTCCCACAGCTCTGCATGAGCTCTTCCTTTTCAGGACACAACTATCACCAGAGCGCATTTTCCAGACCAACATGACTGTCACTGAGTAAGCAGCAGCAAGCAAGTCTTATCTTCAGCTAGGTGAACTTGACAACTCACAACTGGACCTCTGTGCATAAATGGGTTTTGCAATTCTGTTGAGCTTTGTTATCAAAGTCTTGCTGCTCTATCCTGTCATTGTGCCTTGGTAGCCTCTGCCAGATCTGTTCAAGAAACCCTGTGACCTTGGTCCCCTGCATGAAATAAATTTCTAAGGAACTTTTGCATCCCAGGGTATTATGAGTTACATTCCCATGCAACAACACTGAGAAATGTGCTTATGTTTCTCTACTCAAGTATAATAAGTATGATAAATAGATGTCTATTATTACCAATTACCATACTAGGCATCTAAATAGGTTCTTGATTCAGCTGACAAGAACATACCAAAGATTACATAGTTTAGATCTTATTCATATCACTGATGTGAGGATTTTGATAGTCACACTTTTTTTTTTTTTTTTAAATTTCAGTTATGTACCTCATGCCTCTCCACAGAGAAAAGCAGCAACACAAACATTACAAAGACTTCATTGCACAACATACAGTTACAACAAAATCCTACATTGTAGTTGCTATTAGCAGCAGTATCTGGTTCCTTCAGCAGACAACTGGGCATTGTTCTGCAGAACAGCACGAGCTGGCAGCATGCTTGCCTCTTACGTGTACATGTGTTAGGATGCTGCAGCATTAACTAAGGAAGCTACAAAGAGGTATGAAAGACACACAGGTCCCTTGCTAATTGCTTCATGGATTTTCTTTGAGAAATTTTTCTGTGCTTTCATCAAGTAAGGTGAACTTGTAAGCTGTAATTAATCCTGAAGAAGGATGATTCCAAAAGTCATACCTATTCTTTGGGATGTATTTTGTGCCATTTATTTTGTAATATGAATAATAGAAAGGAAAATATTAAATGAGATGCTGCTACACTCCTAATTATTAGGTCCATTTCCTAATTTAAAAGGCTAGCTATCAAAAAAGCAGGCCAAAAAGGGCTGAGCAAAGGGACTATAGCAAGGAGGGTGATTGTAGTGGATGCTCTGATTGACATCTGACAGCAGAGCATTTAGTAGTAAGGCATTTCCAAGTTCCCCACTTAGAAGTCTAGGGTATGAAGTATCTTGGTATTTTGGTCCTCTACATTTTTTCCCGAAGTATGTTACAGTTTTGCCTGGATTCTAATGTATACATCATTATAGTTCACTTCTCTGCATTTGTGTTCAGATGGAAGTATTTCAAATGTGGTATTCATATTAGTACCAGAAAGATGTTAGGACAGAGGAGACCTTAGGTGTGGGACTATAGTAGCTATTCCTTTCCAACACAGGCACCGCCCTTGCAATGGTGTGGGCACCCACCTTTACTTCTCTTCCATCTATTTTCCAGTCACGAGAGGAAGCTAACAAGACTCATTCACCACGTCTAAAGCTACGGTTTCTATTTTTCATCCTTCACACTACATGCCCCTGCTCTTTCCTTAATGAGTGAATAAACCCATCTGAGCAATCATGAAAACAAGACTGCCCGTCGGGGCGGCGGCAGGGACATGCCCTGTGACGGGCAGAGGGCGCGCTAGGACCGCACCGACTACCGCCGCAGGAGCCCAGAGGCTTGTGCGCCTGCGCAGAACGCGCCCCCCCCGCGCATGCG
>NW_020799145.1:3033172-3113151 GCF_003259725.1 Athene cunicularia
GGCTGCGGCGCTCCCCGCCCCCACGCCTGCGCGAGAGCACCGGCGGCGGCGGCTCCCAGGGGCGGGTAGGCCTTAGCCGCTCCCCTCCCGGGTGTCGGCGGTGGTGGTCAGCCGAGGGGTCCCGTCCCTTTGCTGGTGATTATGCGTGGTCGGCCCTGGGCCGGTGGTCAGAGCTCTTCGTCCAGAGGCCGTCGAGTGGGCAGCGACCCCTCCTGCATCTCTCCTTCAGCTGATGTCCCCGCCGTCCCCCGCCTAGGCTAGAGTAAGCTGAGAGCCCGCTACTCGGGAAGAGGGAAATCTACAGCCATGTATTTTCTCAGCGGCTGGCCCAAGAGGCTGTTGTGTCCTCTGGAGTCTCTGGAGCAACCTCTTCGCATCCAGACGGATCCCCAGAGAGCTTTCTTCGCAGTCTTATCCCCATCTCAGCTAAGCATTTGGTACTGCAGAGTGAGTATCCATCCTCCTGTTAGCCCTCAGATGCCAATTGCCCAGCTGAAAAGTCCTCTTATCTGTAAAATGTATTTTTCCGTTCCTGTTCCAGAAAGTGTTGTAAAATTTGGGACTAAAGCTTACAGAAAACTTAGATTATTTATGGAACAGAGTGGTTAAGCCACGATGTTTACTGATAGCAACGTCGTGCTAAGAAAATAGGTAGGATCAATCCACCTGGAGTTAACACCTGTTATTCCTGAAAATCAGACTTCTAACCAACTTTTTAGACTTTAAATAGCGCTTAAGCTTAATATAAAGACTGTTTGTAGCAATGCTTTTTTTGCAAATATGCTTCATGTCTCCTGTCTTCGTTAGATTCTGTTTTATGTAAAAGAACATATGAATGTAGATGATACGAAACACCTGTTTTTATGAAACACAGAACAGACTGTAACATTTTCTGCAATTATTTAACACAGAAGTTCACAAACTTTTCTTTTTATGAAAAGTTTAAAAGTTTTGCAGCCCTAAACAGAGGAATTGTCATGGCTTTTGCATGGAATTTACAGCTCTAGCAACATCCAGTTTGATACTGTGAATAACTGACATAAAGTGCCTTGCTTTTAATTCACTTTGAATTAATGTGACAACAAAAATGGTGTTTTGTAAGTTTAATTTAATGCAGTCAGTGAAACAGCTGTGTAGTTTTGATGCCACAGCCTTTTAAATACTGCATAGATTAGACCCTAAATCTGTCTATAAATGTCTCAAGCTCCACATAATTTAGAATTTATCTCAGATTACGGGAGGAAACGAACAATCCAGTTTTAGAAAGCTGATAGTGAAAGGTATCAAATGATATTCATATCCTTAAAATCTTTAAGTTACGCTGAGATTTTTTTCACTTTACCTCGTGTTGCGTTCTGCGTGGCTGTTCATTCGTTGCTGGGTGAGGTGCTGATGTTTTGTTTTTAACCTATATAAGTATCCAAGTAGGACGTATCAGCGAGTAACTATGCTGTGTGAACATCATCATGTGGCCTCTCTTTTCTTAGGTTTGTAGCACATCGTGTAGATGAAGTTTATGCTTTTCTAGCTTTTGCCAGTTGTTAAACCTATCGTTGTAGTCTGTGAACATAGCACAACTGATCATCTTTTCCAGGAGAATACATAAAAAAGAATAGGCTTGGAGAATGCTTCTCAACATGTGCCCTGGTGCCTAGAATAATAGTTTACTTCTTGGTCTATTCCTGAGGACGACGTTCATTAACTTACATGCTTGGACTTGTTTTGAAATGTTAAATGTTGTATAACTGGCTGCAGACAAAGCACTAAACCAATTGACTCAATGCAGAAAAGTTGAGCAAACTTACAGGTCATTAAAATTTTTAAAATATATTTTAATTCAATATGTAATGCATGCTTTTGAGGAAGTTGCTGACTTTGCCAGGATTGATCACTGACTTATCTTAGACTGAAAAATGTTACATATATTACAATCTCACCACCTTTGTGGACATCCAGCCGTTAGCAAAATCCTGTAAGACAAGATTTTTCTCATATGGACATTTTTTAATTTCTTGCATTGTTTTGATGCATACAGCTCAGATTTTGGGTGTGCTTGGTTTTGTTAGTTTGTTTAGTTTTGAAGGTGAATTTTAAAATCATGTGTTGGACTTGTAGAAAACAAACTAAAATTATTGCATTCCAGAAAATGTTTTGATTTGTCAGAAGTATCTTCTTCGGAACAATGTTAAATTCTGGTCAGGTTGAACTAATTCAATTTCTTGAAGTAGAACAGCCTTCAAGCTAATGAACTTGTTGAGATTATACTATCTTAAATATATATGAAAGATTTCATGGAACTAAAGAAGGTTTATCCCAAAGTGTGGATTGTTTTCTAGCTTAGAAACAATATAGGTACTAAGATTAGAAACTGGGGTAAGTGGTGTAGGTGAAACCAGATGGAAGTCTGTGTTTTTGAGCCAAAAAGTCCTTGACTTTTTTGCATGTTATTTTATAGGGAGAGATTGGATTATGGCTAGAAAAGACCACTGATAAGTGGTGAATGTTTTTTATCATGCACCAGTATTGGTGAAAGATTTTTTAGCATGCACCCTCAATATATGTATATTTATTTTCTAATTATATGCATGTTCTACTGTTGTACTAGTATGCACATCATCAAGCATACGCAATGCAGAAATTAAAAACTAGAGTAGAATAGAATAGACTGTTTCAGTTGGAGGGGACCTGCAACAATCATCTGGTCCAACTGCCAGAGAAATTCAGGACTGACCAAAAGTGGAAGTGAGTTGATAAGGATATTGTCCAAAAGCCTCTTAAACAAGTGACAGGCTTGGGAAGCCTCTTCCAGTGTTTGAAAAGAGAAGAAAAGAATGAAGTAAAGCTGAAATAAACACATTTTAAAATGTTTATTTATTAATATTACAAAACATATTTTCTTCTTGCACCCCAGTGGGTTATATTAAATGCATACCACTTTGGAGACCACTGTTCCAAGTATTTTTCTTAAATCTGTGGTACCTAGGCCAAAAATTTCTTCTGAAGATTCATTGACATTGAGAGCAAATTAAACTGTTTTCATTGACATTGTTGGAAAGCTTGTCAATGTTTTCATTCTGGTAATGTTAAGTAGTTGGATGCTTGAAATGAGAAACTTCGATTAATGAAAGAAACTGTCTGAAATGCTAAAATGAAGTATTGGTGTTTAACAGATTGATTTGGGAACTAAGGTGAGGTTTCACAAGGCAGCTGTGCAGTCCTGAGTGTTGTGATCTTTTCTGCTTGCACCTGTATTTTAGTGGCTATTATGGTGGACTAGTGACTGCTTTTACAGTGTTGCTCAACTTGCTGAACAAATAGAAGCCGTTTTTGGTTTTTTGGGTTTTTTTTTCGGCTCATGAAGGGATCAAAGGAGCACTGTAGTTGAATCGATGAAAATGTTACTCCCTTAACAGTAGTGGCTTTTAATTTTAATTTGGTTTGGTTATCTCGGGAAATAAGAGCTTGAGGCAATACAGGGAATTCTAGATATTCACCCACAGGCCTCTAGATATTAAGGGAAGATGTATGCAACCAAGGAAGGAGGTATGATAGATGAGAGGTGTTCCCTCTGTAAGTGTTGAAGAGTGAATTGTGTGCAACAAGAATAGTCTGACGTAGTTGTATGTATAAATATAGTTCAGCATTTCCTGTGTTTAATCTTAAATGGTGGCAATGACAGGAATAAGTACTGGCCTTGAATATTTGATGAAAACTCCCAGAGGTTGTTGGAGTACTATGACTCTGCCAGTCAAACCCAGTTTTGTAAGTTCTTTGAAGGCAAGAGTAGCTTGCCTCAGCTACTCATTTTGAGGAGCATTTCTTAATTACCCACGTGCTTATCAGTTTATGATTTACATCTACTCTTGTTTTCAAACTTTACTATTGTTTTGTAATGATCTGATGTTGAATCAGATCACGCAGTGAACTATAAGGTTATGGGAAAGCATGCCTGTCAGAATCCTAGATTGTCAATCTGTATTCATTCTAAATGCTGAGTACGTCTATATTCAGACAGCTCTCTTAACTCACTCTTTTCAGTCTCTAGCTGTTGCAAGTGTTAGAGCTGAACTTGATATGTACTTTAAACCCAAGCATACATGTTACTTAAACAAATAGAACATAACAGGTGACTGCTTCTGTTAGAGACGTGATCTCTGTAACCTGGAATTTTGGCATGCCGCAAGAGGAGTTACTTGCGACACCAGTGCTTATAGCTCATATGATATATGAGCAAATACATTTACAAATTTGCATTTTTTTGGTAATTATTTTTGTTAAAAGGGGCCATTAAAAGTTTTAAAAAATGTTTTCACCTTGCTGTCAGGATTATGCTTTCATCTCAGAACTGCAAGCAGAATAACTTACTGAATTATTGTATGTGGCCTTTTCCTCAATAGGTTTAGATACTATGTAGCATTTTTTAGCTGGAATTTGATTGCAAAATGGACAACAGATGTCTTGATAATGATATAAGTGGCTGTGTATTGTGAACAATATGGCAGAGATAGCATCAGTGCAAACTAAGATGTCTTGCTGCTTCTTCTGTGTTTTTTTTCCTTAGTAATTTAACTCCTGAGATGCTAACCTCTTACTGATACCCATCAGTCTTTGTCTGAGAAGGCCATTTCTTTTTATGTGTCAATAACAGTAACAGTTATGCTGTTGCATCTGTTACAAAGATGTATTTGTGATTACATAATTGTAGAAATGAGAAATACCTGCTAGACTGATGGATGTATTATGCAAAATGTAAAATTGTCATGTGAATATTAGTAGGCCTTACCGGGTTTTCAGTGTCTCCTGTATTAATATAAAATAGATGACTCCTGAAAGACATCTCAGAATTACTTGTACGAAGAGAAAAGCATCCTCAATTATGAGTTTTGATTGTCCAGTTAGTTTCACATAACAGAGTTGTTTGCCAGTATGAGATCAGAGATGATGTTATAGAGTCTATTTTCCATAACACACAATTCCATTTAATCCAAATTTAAGCACTTGGCAATTCATGGAGTTGAGGAGCAGCAAAGGTCTGTAGAACATGGCCTTTCTTACTGGATGTTTTTGAGCAGTAGGTTAGCTGAAAACTTTCATTTGGGAAAAGTAGTGATTGACAGTTCTGATGCACTTCAGATTTTTGAACTCTTTCACAGTAGCTTATGTGGGAGCTGTGTCTACTGTGTTTGTTGGATGGATACTCTGCTGATTCTAGGCTATCCAGCTGCTTTTAAAACTGAATTAAAGGACATGTTTTTGTAATTAATCTTGATTTTAGAAATTCTATTATCACTACCTTGTATCTTGACAAAACAGTTTTTTGTTGTCTTTTTTTTTTTTTCCTTTCTTGTCCTTGTTGATGAATTTTCCTCTTCTGATGGAGGCATGCATGCATGCTTTTCTTTTCTCCATCTATCCTCTGTGGTTTATTAGTTTATAAACCTACAAAGCTTCAGCCTTTAAAGTGGAGCACAGACTGACTAATGACAAAATAGGCTTTTGTTCTGGTTTCTCCCAGTCTTGACTTTGTCACTTAGATTGTAAGCTCATCAGAACAGTGTGTTCTTGATTTTTGTCTTGTGCCTACAGCCTAATGAAGCACTGAAGGATTTGTTTTATAAAACTAAACAGAACATTTGTGTTTTGTTAATTTTTGATGTCTGAAATACTGGATTTTTAGGGGATGAGAATATTAGGATTTTAACAGATATGGCCATGCAGGTTCTTGTATTGATGCTACATTAAAAACATCCAACCCATACATAACACCATGTTATCAGCTGCTAAGTGTTGCATGTTCTCAGCAAATACAAGAATTTTGTTTCTAGACATAACAGTTCTGAAAGGCAGCTAGTATTCCAGATATTCAATGTCTGAAAGCTATAATTAAATGTACAAAAATATTTGGAAAGTAAATTAGTAGTAGTAAGTTGGTGGCGTTAAAAAGAGCAAAATAAAAAATGGAGTTCAGAAGTGAACATGTTGGCTATGGGTAGGCTAGGGAAAGCATTCAGACCTTCTCAGTGTTCTTGGGTATTATTTGGATTCAGTGCAACTTTATCAGTATTTTAATCATTCAACTTTTTTCATATGTAAGAATTTGAATGTGACCGTATCAGCTGCATGATGCAACATTCTTAGAATTTAGGCAAGGATGTGATTTTGTTATTCATGTTTAATACAGACATAATAACTTCTTCTTCATTTTACATAAAAATTATGGGAGTGCTGGTGTCTTACAGGAACATACATAGCCCTGAGCAAGAGTATTACTTCATGTTTTCAGTAGTTTTTTGGATGACTATAAATGGCAGTCTTCCTGTCATGCTCTCTTTCCTTCTGGGTTCAAGTGATTTAATGGTAAGAGAGCCAACTAAAAATAAAGGAATGATAGGAAGTTTCAATGACTGAATGAGTACATGCTGTTAGGTGTTTACTTCTCAAAGTTAGTCCAGTAGTTTTCCATTGTATTTGCTGACCTATTTAACATGTTCAATCCACTATACATATAGTTTGTCGTTAACCTGCAGGAGTCAAACCATAGAATTAAAATGAGGAATTCTTTGTTATTTTATATTATCAAACAAACAGTGATTGTACCTTTCTCCAGTTGGTAGCATTTTCTTTGAAGTCCTTCAGACATCTCAGTTAGGACAGAGACTTGTTCCTGTGTGAACTACTGTTCAAGTCTGTACTACTTGTCCTATTTAAAGATGGACTGTTTAGAGCAACATTCAACCCCTTGGTTTAGGGCTTAAATGTCTACTTGATTTGCATTTACATCAGATAAGGTAGAATGTTTGTATTTAGAGAAATGGAATGGTAATATCCCATGTCTAAGCTTGCTGAGAGAATTTGCAGCATTTGTATATCTTGATAGATTTCTTCTTAAAAACTACTTTATATGGTTTGGTGTTACGAGACTGCTTATGGTGGTCGTAGTTACAGCTTAAAAAAGGGAAATGGGAAATATATTCTATTTTGTCAGGGAGAATTAAGTAAAAGAGTAACAATTTTATGTTATTTCACCATGGGTTTGGTTTTATATGTTGTTTTGTGGTGGTTTTTTTAATTGTTTCCTTAAGTATTTGTCCTGATGTTGATGCAGAACTCACATTTCTTAGTGGAAAGTCCAAAGGAATTCTTAATGTACAACAACAACAACTGATAATGAAACAAAAGTGAGTTTTAAAGTAGTTTGAGCTAGGTATCTTTGCTCATGAAGCTAGCTTGCTACCTTACTATTTCATAAATAGTGCAATTCCTTTATTTCGGTATTGGTCATCCAAAACACATTTGCTTTCATCTGTCTGATGTGAATGGTGTCATAATATCACATCAGTAATAAAAGGCATGTTTTGCGCTAGAAAGGCGTTGCTGAAAAGCATAAAGATTTTAGAGTAAGAGCTTCTGTGGAAAGTGCTCTTGTGAAAAGGTAGCCAAGGTAGCTGAATGATGTGTGAGAAGGGAAGGAGATGAAGTAAATTTAACTCTAGGAACAAGCAGTTCTGTTTCTCTCTTTTCAGTATCATTAACTAGAGCACTAGTGAATTTGTTTACTCTTTAGTAATAATACTACTATATTTTTTTAAGGTTGTCCTTTCCCCCCCTTTTTTCATTAATTTTGTTATCCTGTGAGCATCCAGCTCCACTGTTCTGTTCATAAGTAAGTGACAACTTATATTTTGCCTGACCTTACATTCCTCCTGAGAGGCAAAATGTATATCAAAATGTTACATTTTCTCTGCAGCAGATCATAAAATGCCAGATATGATTCTTATCTTTTTTGGGAAGCTTTTGCTAGTTTTAAGTTGCAGTTTGAGTAAAGACTTGCTTACTCAGTTCTTCCGTAGTTTTCTGTTCTTTCTTCCTTAAGAACTGAAGGTGTTTGCTTTTGTTCATTAGACATTTTTTTTTTAAACAGGTCTTTATGTGTTAGGTCACTTGCTATATTTCTGGAATCACCTGTTTCTCAAAAAGCTGTGGCAAGCTGATTTTAAGCATTATAAAGAAGGAGGATCAATATCTTGGCTTATTTGAGACAGTGTGCATGTTTTATTAGTTGTGCTTAACTAGATTTCTTTATAATTTTAGTAGCCACATGCAGAAGTGTTAAGAGGAAAAACACCATGGAGTTTTCATGAAGCTGACACGGAGAATTGTTTTTTTCCAACAGAAAAATATGTAAAGATTTAGGGAAAAAATCTGTGTAATAGAACTTAAACCTTTACTGTTTCTATACAGGCTATGATTTAAATATCTAAAACTAACCAGAGAAAAAAAACAACCCAAACCAAAAAACAAACAGTATTAGCTAGGCCTTTATTTCTGTTAAAATGTGTGTTCCATGGCTTGCTCTGCTTGGGACAAGTAATTCAAATTAGGCTGATATACTCCTGTTTATAGAACATACTCCTGTGCCTTTTATACGTCTTCGATCACTTCAGATGTAAAATAACTTTTTCTTGCATGAGTAGGCTATCAAGCTGCCCTTCTAGCTTTGTATCAGTTCACACCTTTATGGGAAGCTTGTAAATGGGGTTAAAGTTTGTATGTTAGGGTTTTCCCCACTTATGAATTAATGCTTTTGATTTCTGGAGAATGTGAAGATAAATTGTATCAGTGAAATATTTATGGTTTAACCATTAGCTAGGCAGCCTTTGTGACCTACTGGGTTAGAAGTGGATTTACTTTCTAATAAGAAAAGAAGCTACTTAAACTACAAAAAGATAGAAATGATTGATTGCACTCTTAATGTTAACTCCTTAGTCCTCATCTGTAAGGCACAAAATGAGATCAGTCTAGAAATCAATTTGTGTAAATTTTATAGCTGCTGTTCATGTAGAACGTTCTTCCAGGTTCTAAGGTGTAATAGCAGCTTTCTTGTGAATAAATGTCACGTTACAGTATAAATACTGTCATTATGTTCTCTAAAAGTATCAATATAGAAAGAAAACTTTTGTGCATTAATAAGCTTTGTAACTTTTTTTTTTGCCTGCTGCTAAATGCTTGAAGTGTAGAAGTGCTTTAGGATCAGGGTCCATATATATAACGAAGAACGTTACCAAGGTTGTACTGTCACTAGGCACTTTTTCTCTGTATATCTAAGGCAGTTAATGTGAGTCTAAGCCAAGCAGTGAAAGGCTATGTAGCTCATGAGAAAAATTAATAAGAATCTGTTAATAATTAGTTATCTATATACTGTTAGATAATTCATTTTGCAAATATCTGCAGGAGAAGCCACATGACTATGAAAAGCCGGTTTAAATAGTTCTTAGGTTAAAGATTAGTTTGCTTCTTATACTTTACAGTATAAATATTTAACTTTGTTTTTGATAGTTCTGTGTGGGTGTGAAATGTAAGTAATAGTGCCGTTTATAGGATGCAAAGCCATACTGTGAATTCATACCATGATTCAACATACCATACTGAAAATCATACCAAAGCTAAGACTGCCTGTGTGACATTAATTCAGCTCATTATTTATATGTATGGTGAAAACATTTGATAACTTTGTTTCATACAGTTTTTCCTTTTAAATTAATTTGTTTGTAACTCCACTTTTTCTTAAGGGAAAGTAAAGTAACTGATTCCTAACATGGTGGTAGTTGATACCCACCAAATTCTGGGGTAGCAGACACTCACGTGATTTCTTGGTAGAATTAATGTTTTTACATTTGTTGTGCCAACTTTTGCGGTTTGAGCAAGTGAACTAAGAGCAATAGTAAGTTGCCATCACTTGTGGTTCTAGTGGTGGATGGCAAGCTTTGCCAAGCAGTTTCAAGATTACTTTCAGCAAAGAGAGTTGATTGCTGTTTAGTCTTTGGTTCTTTTCCAGGAGCTGGCTAAGTGTGCTCTTTTTGGTATAGAGTTTGCTGCCGCAACTCTGAAGAAAAATTGACATTGGTAAAGTTAGGGAAAACATCTGTTATGAAGATGAGGGGAAGCTTCTTTTAAAAAAATATAGCTGTTTACAGTTATATCACAATATAACAAACATGCCATTCCTTCTATATATGAAATGTGATTTTTATTTTTTTTTTTCCCCTCCAGCCCAGTGTATTAATTGTAAGCTACAAGGAACTGGCAAAAGCAGCTTCTCAGTTTGGACCTTATAAAGAAGCAGAATGGCGGCCTGACAGCACCATGATAGCTGTTTCAGTAAGTAGGATTTTCACTTGCTATGGTTAAACTATTGCAAAGAGAGGTTTTTATTACCATTTTCTGTGCTTACACAAATTTGCAGATTGTGTATACATTTAATTGATACTTGTCTTGTGAAAATACTTAATAGTACCTGGGTTTTTTTGGATGATAGAAGCTTACTTTAGTAGTTTTCATCAATTCTTTCTCTTGAACACTGATATACAGTTCTTTGTATTAAAATAATATTTACATGTATTGATGAGGGGTTATCAACCATCTCATTATGTTAGTAATCTGGTCACAAAGACTAAGGGAATTTAAACACATGTGATTGGAAGAAATAGTTTGAGGAGTTAGGTGACATAACTATATTTAGCTTGATAAATAGGGTTTACAGACGTTTCAGAAAATTTGGTCTTAAGAGGATGAGACCGTTACTTTATTAAGGTGCAGTATCTTTTGGTGATTAAAAAAAAGAATTGCATGGCACTGAGAACACAGAAACAAGATAGGTTATCATAGACTCTTCTGTTAAAAGTCATAAAGGTAGAGATGAGATATTGTCTCACATGGAAATAAAATGTTGTTTCATAGCTGGTGCTGTGCTCACAATAGTAAAGTGGACTATTTCAGCATCAGCATTTAAAAAATCGAGCTGCATGGTAGACACAACAAAGGTGGGAGTAGAGTATATAGCAGTCAGAATATGGGATGGTACTCTTGGTGACTTTTGGTCATGTCTTAACGTTAGGACCAGATCTTAAATTGGCTAAGTTTATTTTTCTAGCTTTTAAAATCAAGGCTATTGTATGTAAGATTTTCTTATGAGAAGTTGCAGAGGAAAAGAATGAAATCATGAAACTTCCCCATTAGAAGCTGATTATGTGAAATTACACACTGGATAACTACTGTATTTGTTGGTGCACTGACTTCATCTCCTAATATAAACCATTTTTTGTGCTTGAAATGATGCCTGTAATGCTTTGTAGTTTTTAAACCAATTAGATATTGTTATCTTAGTGGAAAATACCAGATGGTCTATGGAATAGTTTGTGTCTCTACCAATATCATCATGACTCTTAAGTCAACTAAACTTCCTGTGATCCCGTTTTCTTGTGTGTGAATGCAGTGGTAGACTTTTCTGAGTAGTTGGTTTAGGATGTCCATGTGACCTAAAAGGGTCTCATGGAATCAGTGCAGTAAAGTATTTCTGTTTGTGTCAGATTATATTTATAGTTAGCAAATGCTAATAGTTACCAGCAAAGGCAGAAAGGAGACTTCTGTAACATTTGCTATAATAAAAAAGAACTCTTTGATTTTACAATAGAGCATATAATCACAAGTAAACTATCCAAACACATTTTAATTATACCTTTATGCAGCTGTTCAGAAGAGACATAAATTGTTATATTATTATTATGCACATTATGTTTTTTTCTGTGATGTTGGGATCCATTTACTCAGGAGACCTTGTGGTTCAGCTGACAGTCAGACTATCTTTATTTTCTGCCAGTTAAGTTACTGTACTTTCAAGTTTTTCTGCAGCTAAATTTTTAATGTTCTTTTTGGTAGATACTGTCAGAATCTAGATGCCCATAAACTCTCTGTTTGTAAACTTAAGTTTTACAAATTAAGGTTCAAAATGGTCAAACAATTTATAAAATAACGAGTGTCATGAGATTTCTAATATTTTTCATGTTTTTTATGCTTATATTGCATATACATGTGTATGTATAGGTGTATACATACACATTATATAGTCAGGTGTGGGTTTTTTATGGTGGTTTTAACA
This sequence comes from Athene cunicularia, assembly GCF_003259725.1. Classification (NCBI taxonomy): domain Eukaryota; kingdom Metazoa; phylum Chordata; class Aves; order Strigiformes; family Strigidae; genus Athene; species Athene cunicularia. The sequence goes on from NW_020799145.1 coordinate 3,045,108, forward strand.
GCAGTTGTGTTTTGCAAATTTTTTTAATATGCTTTTGGAAAATATATGAAGTTTAATTTGAAATGGTTAATGAGTCCTACTGAAAGAGCACATTTAAAAATACTAGTATTTTTGTTGTAGAGAGGCAGGACAAAAAAGTGGGTTTGGGAGATTAATGAAGAAGGTGTTTCCACTGATTCATGATACTTTTATCCCCAAATAAAACTGTGAACTTTTTTCCAAGAGAATAAACATTTTTTCCCTTCTTTGTGACTTTTTCTTAAGAAGAAAACTAATGAGTACAAATGAATGAGCAACAGCAAAGGAAGTTATTAATTAAAAAAAGAATGGTTTGTACTACTAGTTTTGTTGAACTGAATTAACTTTAGTTAATTACGGAAGTCCTGTGCAATAGCTAAAAATACTAGTTTGAGGGCTGAGTTAGGTGATTTAGTTTCTTACCTGTTATTACCTGTGCTCTTGAGTTTCACAATAGCAATAGTTTTATGTAATAATAAAATTGTGTTGTGCTTTGTTTTTAAGAAGGTGAACAAAAGGCTTAGTATGTACTTATTAGACAAGTGGTACATTCACCTTTTAAAAATTATGTAATGAAGGGGAATGTAGTCTGGATTTATGTCTGCTAGACCAGTGATATACAGTGGGTTTTGTTTCTGGCTGCCAAGGTATTCAGAACATCTCTGAAAAGAAATCACTTGGCAGGATATGGTTTGAGGTAATTCTTATTTTTGTTCTGAAGGCAGACTTTGGTCTAGTATATAAGGCTTTATAAAATACCTAAAGTAGCTTTAACAGTGTGCAGTTGAACCAACATAAGCAGTTCTTACACTGTCATCATCACCTAGCAATTCTAACTTTTTTTTACTACTGGTATCTCTATTACTAAACTGTTGGCACATTTTCTAAACTGATCTTTTTTCCCTGATATTTTGTAGTTTCTTCTGTCATATTCCTGCATTTGTAATTTTTCCAGTGTTATTGGGAAATACTTTGTTTCTTGTCTAGATTAGTACATATATTCAAGGTAGCTAATTCTAGTAGTCAAAGTTGTGAGTTGCGTCAAGATGCTTCAATACAGAAAAATACGCAAGGCATTTAGTCCTGCTGCTGCTACAGGCAGTCCTGAGATACAGACTGACTGCACTTCAGTGTGCATTCCCATAGCTAAGGCAGAGCTTTATTAAACATTGTAGGATACAAGACATCATGTGGTGAAATCCCTTGCAAGGTACTGTATGTTTATACTTTTGACTGTCAGACTTGAGAGTGATCAGAGACAGGATGACAGTGATGGTTACTTTTAAGTTTCATTGCAACGCAGGCATTTCTAAAGCAATGTGGAAACCTCTGTGAACAAATACGATCGATTTGCAGGGAGCGTATGGTTGAATGCTTCTTCATTTCATCCAGCTCTTCATGGAATTTGAGGTTCTGTTTAGAAATGAACCTGTAACAATAGCAACTTCGTGCTTTGAATGGTGTTCGGTAAGGCCCTTTGTACCTTAATATCAGTATAAAGATACTTCACAGTATTGTTTTACTTTTCCTTCCAGGATAAGATAACTTACAGGTTAAATATTTAATGATGTAATGGAAAGAACCTGTAAAGATATTAGAAATGAGCACATTTCTTTACCACATAATACCTGAACATGATATTACTGCACACAGAAAAACTTCCATTTATTTTCTGCCTGTCTCAAGCTCACCATTGTGGTTTGGATTTTATTCTTGCATGAGAAAGATACTCACTTTGAATAAGATTAATTGTGTTTCTTGGACTTTGAAACCAAAAAACAATTTTCTTTCATGATAAAGCAAAATGTCTGACTAGGGAAAAACATGGCATCTGTGGACTGATAAACTAAGCTGACAAGAATATTACTTTTTCCTTTATTCAAATGAAACCAACCTTGCAAAGCAACGGAACCATTCATTTCAGTGGTTCTTGTCTCCAGTCGTAGTGCTTTGGGTACATACCCAACCTATATTAAAATGATTGACTAGAAACACATTTTAACCAAATGGCATTTGCCAATAAATTTGTGCTTTTAACAAATCATACTTCTTTGAACAGCTAATCTTATTGGTCATCTGCCTCCCCTGTGCTTATACAAACACTGTATCATCTTCTAGTCATGACTGGAACATCTGATAACTAAATGATTTATATTTGTTTGGTGAATAATGTTAATAGTTTGAAGTCAATGTTCTAGAATGACAGAATATGACTTGAGATTGAATTATAGTAGAATTTTTTTCAGACATTGGAATATTTTGAAAAGGTACTGTGGTATCTAAAGGTATTGCATGACATGAAGTTTTTTTGAAAGCTACTTAGATGACCAACATTAAGAGTTAGTGCCTAACTGCTTTGCACTCTGTAGTGACCATATGTTTTCAAACACCTGGAGGTCTTTTTCTGAGGGCTTGGTACCTTCTACTACATCCTTTCTGCATTAATTCTTTTAGTTGGTGAGAATTTTCTGAGTTGGTGCCCAGGTTCTAAATATCTGATGTAGTTCTTTGGTTGTGTGTATTCATTTGAATCTGAGGAAAATTTCCATACATCAACAGTGGTGTTTTTTTCATTTTTCTACCTAGTGACTGATCTATTCAGTGAGATTTAAGGGCTACTATGAATTTTACCTAGAATGAGTTGCAGTGCAGTTTTTTAATATATCTGAAATGTGATGCGAGTGTATGTTTGTGTTCTGTATATGAAACATGTAGAAATCACAAGAGCCTGTATAGATTTTACTCATGCAGATAGACTAGATGCATACCTTATCAGTGTTTCTCTTTCAGACTGCAAATGGATACATCTTATTTTTTGAAATCCCATCAGTAAGAGACAAGTATCTTTATGAGCCAATGTATCCCAAGTAAGTATTTTAAACTTTTATTTGCATCACCACAGTGTGAAAAAAATATGACTACACAAGTTCTAAATAGATTTTATGATAAAAAATATTTTCTTCCAAAGTATGTTTTAAAGCTTGATGAGTATATGAAGCATCAGAGTCAGTTCAGAGAAGTTTGTCTAATTGGCTTGCTGTATGCTGGTAAGATTACTTGTGTCCACCTTAAGCTTTCAGAATTCTAAATAGCAGGGTTAAAATTGTCTAATTTGGTAATTTGAGGTAGTCTGTTGAATTTGTGTTCTGTAACAAGCTTAAATAATTCCTTTTGAGTAACTCAGTTGAGTAAGTTCTGTTTCTTAGGAACTGTTAATTTTTTAATAGATTCTTCTCTGCCCTCCAACTTTGTATTAACTTCCTGGTAAATTTTTAAACAAAAGGGGAATAAATTCTCAATATTTTGTAAAGAATACAAATAGTTTTTAGTATGACTGTACAAGTATTTTAGCTGCAGCGTGTTATGTTGTCATTATCATCTTATTTTCCTTATTGTGAATGACAGAATACATTTTATGTGTTAAAATGTGACTGTATGTTGGATGTGTTTGTGGTTGACTTAGTTGACTTTGAATTTGGCAAAATTGGGAAATACTTAGGAAAAATTGAAACCTCAAGAAGTGTGTTTATGTGTGTCTCTGTGTTTAGGTAGGCAGAATCTGTCATCATTGATTGGATCAAATTTGTCCACAGGAATAATAAAATACTCTTGATTTCTCATTGGCTTGAAACTGCTTTTTTTTTTTTTTTATGTCTCTGTATATACCTTCATCACTGTGGTAATGCTAGTCAACTTATTTTTAAGGTTTTTTTCATATTCATAAAATAAGTTAAAGTTAATCAGTGGGTGTCTCCAAATGGACATGAGGAGTATTGGACAACTTGTTATGAGTACCAGAGTTTGTGGGCTGTTGTGCCAGTGACGACCCTCAGTCTGCCATCTCAGTGGAGACAAGGGATGAAGACATGCAGCACAACAAAAATACAAGGGATATTGGTGGATCAGTAACCATGGTGACACCTGTGAAAGGTCAGGCCAGACTTAGGACCTCTAAATGCAAGAAGGTGCTGGGGACATCAGCCCATCTGAAGTGCATGTATACCAATACACACAGCATGGGTAACAAGCAGGAGGAGCTTGAAGCCATGATGCAGCAGGAAAATTATGATGTTGTGGCTGTTACAGAAACATGGTGGGATGTCTCCTCTGACTGGAGTGCGCCAGTTGATGGCTACAAGCTCCTTAGGAGGGATAGACGAGGAAGGAGAGGTGGTGGGTGGTGCTGTATGTTAGGGACTGTTATGATTGCTTTGAGTACAATTGTAGTGATAGAGTGGAGTGTCTTTCTGTTAGAATCAGGGGGAAGACCAACAGGGCAGATGTTGTAGTGGGAGTCTATTATAGGCCACCCATCCAGGATAGAGAGGTGGATGAAATATTCTGTTGGCACCTAGGAGAAATCTTACAATCTCTTGGCCTTGTTCTTGTGGGAGACTTTAACTTCCCAGACATCTGCTGGAAATACAAAACAGCAGAGCAGCAGTTATCTGTGGGAGATAACTTCCTGACACAGCTGGTGAGTGAACTGGCCAGAGAAGGTGCCCTGCTGGATCTCCTCTTTGTGAACAGAGAAGGACTGGTGGATGATGTAACAGTTGGGGGCCAACTAGGGCACAGTGATCATGAAATAATAGCGTACTATTTTGAATTCTATTTCTATCCAACCTAGTTGATTCTGTGAAATAATAAAGTTCTCTATTCTTAGAGAGGCCAGGAGAGGGGTCAGCAGAACTTCCCCCATGGACTTCCAAAGGGCTGACTTTGTCTTTAGGCACCTGCTTGACGGGATCTCCTGGGAGATGGTCCTGTGAGGTATAGGGGTCCAGGAAGGCTGGGCACTCTTTAAGAAGAAAGTCTTAATGGCTCAGGAGCAGGCAGTACCCAGGTGCTGTAAGAGAAGGCGGTGGCAGAGAAGGGAGAAGGCCACTGTAGCTGAACAGAGCGCTTTGGCTGCAACTCAAGGAGGAGAGATTAGAGCCTTTGAAAGAAGGGGCTAGAAACTCACAGTGATTAAAGATTCTGTGAGGCTGTGCAGGGTGGAAATCGGGAGGTCTGAAGCCCAGCTAGAAATTAATCTGGCTTCAGCAGTCGAGGACAAAAAGAAATGTTTCTATAAGTACGTCAACAGCAAAGGAAAGACGAGGGAGAGCCTCCATCCCCTGCTAAATGCAGGAAGAAACACAGCAGCAAGTGATGAGGAAAAGGCTGAGGAGCTTAATGCCTTCTTTGCCTCAGTCTTTAATAACAAGACTAGTGGTACTGAGGGAATCCAGCCTCCTCAGCCAGAAGACAGAGACTGGGAGAACGACCCCCCCACAATCCAGGAGGAGATAGTCAGTGACCTGCTGCATCACACAGACACACACCAGTCTATGGGCCCAGACGTGATACACCCGAGGGTGCTGAAGGAGCTGGCTGGGGTGCTTGCCAAGCTGCTTTCTGTCATTTAAGCATCAGACCTGGGGCTGACTGGGGAGCTCCCGACAGATTGGAAATTGGCCAGTGTGACGCCCATCTATAAGAAGGGTGAGAAGGATGATCCAGGAAATTAAAGGCCTGTTAGCTTGACTTCAGTGCCCGGGAAGCTGATGGAGCAGCTCATCCTGAGTACCATCACACAACACATGCAGGACAACCAGATGCTCAGGCCCAGTCAGCATGGGTTTGTGAAAGGCAGGTCCTGCTTGACAAACCTGATCTCCTTCTACGACAGGGCGACCTGCTTATTGGGTGAGAGGAAGGCTGTGGATGTTGTCTACCTTGACTTTAGTAAGGCCTTTGACACCGTTTTCTACAGCATTCTCCTGGCAAAACTGGCTGCTCGAGGCTTGGATGGGCACACGCTTTGCTGGGTAAAAGACTGTCTGTATGGCCGGGCCCAAAGAGTTGTGGTGAACGGAATTAAATCCAGTTGGCGGCCGGTCACGAGTGGTGTCCCCCAGGGCTCGGTTTTGGAGCCACTCCTGTTTAACATAATTATTGATGATCTAGACGAGGGGATCGAGTGCACCTTCAGTCAGTTTGCAGGTGACCCCAAGTTGGGTGGGAGTGTTGATCTGCTTGAGGGTAGGGAGGCTCTGCAGAGAGACCTGGACAGGCTGGAGCTTACAGGCTGAGGCCAACTGTGTGAGTGTCAATAAGGCCAAATGCCGGGGGCTGCCCTTGGGCCACAACAACCCCCAGCAGCGCTACAGGCTTGGGGAGGAGTGGCTGGAGAGCTGCCAGTCAGAGAGGGACCTGGGGGTGTTGATTGACAGCCGGCTGAACAGGAGCCAGCAGTGTGCCCAGGGGGCCAAGAAGGCCAATGGCATCCTGGCTTGTGTCAGCAATAGCGTGGCCAGCAGGGACAGGGAAGGGATCTTACCCCTGTACTCAGCATTGGTGAGGCTGCACCTCGATTCCTGTGTTCAGTTTTGGGCCCCTCACTCCAAAAAGGACATTGAATGACTCGAGCGTGTCCAGAGAAGGGCAGCGGAGCTGGTGCAGGGTCTGGAGCACAGGTCATACGAGGAGCGGCTGAGGGAACTGGGGGGTTTAGTCTGGAGAAGAGGAGGCTGAGGGGAGACCTCATCGCCCTCTACAGCTCCCTGAAAGGAGGTTGCAGAGAGAATGGGATGAGTCTCTTGAATGAAGTAAAAAGTGGTGGGACAAGAGGGAATGGCCTCAAGTTGCACCAGGGAAGGTTTAGACTGGCTATTAGGAAGCATTTCTTTCCAGAAGGGGTTGTTGGGGGTTGGAATGGGCTGCCCAGGGCAGTGGTGGATTACTCGTCCCCGAAGAATCAGGTTGACATAGCACCGAGGTGTAGTTGAGAACTGTCAGTGTTAGTTTGATGGTTAGGTTAGATGATCTTTAAGTGTTTTCCAGCCTAGGTGATTCTGTGATTCATGTATCTTTTGGCCTCTGAAATAGCACTCCAAGCTCTGGAATTAATTAGAATTTACTCTTACAACTTACTTTTCTATTTTCCAAAAACTTTGGTCTCATATAGGCAAGTTATATTACTTTACTTGCCTTTTCTGAGACCTGAATAGCATTTTTAAAACTTACTTTTCACATCTGACTTGGTATCATCAGAAAAAAAAAAAAAAAAAAGAGAACATGTTGCAACCTGTTTAAATAGATAAAGGGATAATATATCTTTAGCTATATATAATAGGAAACACAAAACAATAGTTTATGTTATGTTTTTCTTTTTAATTGGCAAAATTTGAATATGTGTAGATACATGTATAAAATATGCAGGAAGCGTTAAAAAAACAGCTTTGGTAAGTTTGTTTAAACATACCACATATAAACAGTTTTGAAAATACCTGTTAAGCAGTCAATGACAAACCAGTCTAACTTTTACGTAAAACATTGGTAATTGATTTGTGCTATCAACCTGAAAGTGTTTTACGAAGAAGTCTTTTTTAGCTGTATGTTGTTGAATGGTCAGGGTTTTAATACGTATTTGTATAGCCCAAAACGGCATAATGCTGATTCTGTGGATGAGTAAGACAAGGTGTTTGTCCCTAGAGTGTTTATGATAGGTTGTTCACAGTCTCCTAAGATTAATATATGTGCTTAACTCTAAGAAGATGAATGATCTAACTGAATTACTGGGATTACTAGTCTGTCTATATTTAGCCCTCAATTTTGAAAACCTACGTAAAATAAGTACTGTCCTGATTTCAAAGAAAGACACAAGCATTTATATGTGAATTATGCTTTCTATGATTAACATCAAATTATTCTATAAACTATTATAATGGGATGAACTGTTTTTTGGTGCAGATACAGTGCACTTCCTGTTGGCAATTTCACTCATTTGCTTTGTAGATCAAATACCAAAAAAACCTACAAAAACCCCAAAACAAAACCAACCCAACCTGAAATTAACAAACAGGCCAATTAAAACAAAAGCCCAGAATCAAAACTTTATTCTAGCATATGTTCATTTTGCAAAGTTGTTACTTCACTGAAATGCTTGGATTAATTTCTGCTGGACTGAACAATACCAAATCAACTTTGTTAACTCCAAAGCCATTAAAAATCAGTGAAAGGCCTCATATATGACTTCCCTTGTGCTTGAATTGGGTCATCTTACTGTTTTCTTGAACTGTAGCAGTGTGTTCTTGGCTCCTTCCTCTATGCTGGCAGCAGTGATTGTGCAGCTGTGCCTTAAGTAAAGTCAGGTTGCTGACCCGATGGGGAAACTAAACCTGCCTATCTCCCTTTATTACTCCTCCTTGTTCCCTTCCCTGGATTCCGGTAGCTTAGTTTGCAAGTTGGCATATAATAAAAATCTGACATTAGGAGATGGTGACCTTGAAGTAGCAGCACTAGGAAGTTCAACAACATGGAGTGACTACTTAGTGATACTCTTACGATAATTCTCATATGGTATTTCATTATAAAGCAATTTCTTGAAACATTTGAACTCTCATGTGGGTATTAATTATGACTTTTCCAGCTCTGTTTTATGTGATTATGTACCTATCTTGGATAAACTGGATGGAAGGGTCATGATTTTTGCAGAGAGAATAAAGATGTAAGGCTGTCCTTCCACAGGGGTGTGATAGGACAGCTGCTGGAAGCAGGTCAATGGAAACAGTGAAATGGATGTGCAACAGGTTCAAATGTAGGTCTTCACACTTTGTGTATTTGAGGTAAAGGTTTTATTGTCTACTATTCTTCTCTTTGGACACCTCCACAACATAACAGAAAGTTAAGAAATGTTGAAGAATACCATCAGTTGTGGGTTTGTTTTGGTTTTTTAAGCTAGTGAGCACACTTCTGTCAGTGATCCTAAAAGTTCAGTCTTATTCTACTTTTAAAAAATATCAATAATTCTTAATGTTAATGAATTGTCCATATCTACTAACTTCCTGTAAGCAGAATGAAGCCAGTTCTCTCATTTCCTTTCATTAAATAATAATAGCCAGTTCTGATAAACATAAAATTTCTATATAGTGACTACAAAGATAAAGCAAAACTCTCTTAATACAACTTCAGTGTGAACAGAATTCTTAAGCAGTGTAGGTCAACATAATGAGGTGGTTGTACACTGAGAATACACAACAGTAATGTCCCAGCTGTGCCAAAATCCTTGTGCAAGATTTTATAGTTTAGTCAATATCCTGAACTTGAACTTGTGACTAGGTTTGATCCCATACAAATGAAAACATTAATAAAAGTTGTGTTTAAATTCTCCTCTCAGCTTAGCTCTCATTTGAATGGAATGTGTATATTTCATTGTAAGTATAAAAAGTACATCAGAAAAGTGGGTGATAAGGTATATGATATAGACAGCCACTTTCTTGACTTCAATTATTTTTGCAGTTTTCTAGATTGGGACACTGGTAGCTGCAGTAAGGTTACAGCTTTATGTGGTATTGGTATTTTTTAAATAACTGCTTTAAAATTTGCTTGATAATGGTTTACCCTTGATTTGAAGGAAAGGACCAAAAAAGTTGCTGAAAATAAAAATCACTTCTCATTTGTCCATATGGTAGAGGGATGTTTATGGAGAAAAATTACAGTCCTTCTAATTTATAGTTCTTACTGCACAGACTTGTTACTATATATAGCTGTTGAGTAAGATGATCCAGAAGAGCTTGCCTGCATTTGATCAGTTAACACAACTAATGTAACATGCAGTTGCTGTGTAAACTGTAATTACACTTGCAAAGATTTTTACTGGTACAACTTGAAACAAAATGCCTCAAGGTAAACAAAACAAACAAACCAAAAAACAAACCACACAAAACAAACCAAAATCAAACTGCATGGGAAGTGACAGAAATGCTTTTGCTGTTTATAACTCAATACCATTGCAGTATATAGAATCACAGTTTGATTGGGGGTTTTTTGGTTGTGGGTTGGTTTTTTTTTTCGTAGGGTCAAGTGACTCTCTTTCAATCTAATCAGTACAAGTTTAATAGAAGAGCTAAAGTGTGAGTTGAGGCTAAACTCTTGTCATGTTTGAATGCAAGAGTGTCAGCTTCCTCTTACCTTTTAGTAATGTGAAATAACCAGATTTTGGAAAGTAAGGTTGAGTGAACTCCCTCTGCCCCCTGCTATTGTTTGGCTAAAAAACAGACAGGGTCAGAGTCTAGGAAAATTGATTTCCTGTTTAAAAATGCCCATTTGGATGACTTCTTTTCATGTGAGCCTATTTTAATGGTCTTTATATTCTGAAATTCAGTGTGTTTTAATGGAAGTTCTGGAATTCAAGATTGTCAACGTCTGTGACTGGAGCCCACAAAACCTTTCAAGTTTGTTCTATCTATAACTGAGGGCATACCTCTTACAAAATGGAGAATATATTAAATACTTTAAGATGCCTTTAGAGGCTTAATCAGTTTAAAAGATACTTATGTAGATATGGTAGGGGTTAAGGAACTGACCTGTTCAGCATTATGCACGTTTTATGTAAAATGTATTATTAGATTAATGTGATAAAACAAGCGCTTATATCATAAACGCAGCATTCTGTTATGAATTCTAAGTTTTTATATAAAAGAAGGAAGCTCTTTTAAAGTTTTTGCTGGAGTTGATAGTTTTTTGTCAAATTGTAATATTTTAGGAATGTTACAGATTGAAGCTGTTCTATGGAAGGAAGTATTTCTGGCTCCGTTGATAGTTGGCTAGGAATTGCTCATCTGTTCTTGGAGTGAACAGACATTCATGCTCAGTGAAAACCTAAAGTGTCCTGCTTAATTTGTGAGACGAAAACCAGGGAAAATGCAATAATTGTGTGGGTGTTTTTATTTTTTAAATTGAGCCAGAATAGTCTTCAGCTTCATTCCAGCACTCGAAGAGACTTCTCTAGCTCAGAGCAGACTTGGAAGAGAATCAGTATTGGCTATTAGCCCACATTCTGGGATACTTTTCTGCAGTGAGCACAAATACAAAGTCCTGCTTCAGTTAGCTCAGTCTAATTTTATCACCATAATTATGAGATAGAACATGAAGAAAACGTATGTGTAGTAAGTTAATAGAGTGGTAAAATAAAATTAATCTCCACTTGTGATACACTTAAGGATAGTGACAGTGCATACAGGTGCAAGACAGTGCAAGCAGATTTGTGGCTTTGTAAGCTATGGCAAGGTATGGTAGTATTTTTTGGAGGAGTTTCCAAAGGATTTTTTGCAGATACTCCTTTGTTTCACAGTGAAGACACATGTAACAACCATCACAGTAGAGGCTTCCCTGTACTGAACTGATAGTTATTTCTGTTTAGAGTTTTGTCAAGGAGAATGACTTAAGACTTTTCACTTGAAGAGACAGTGTGAGGTGACTTAATGCTGAGGATAATTTGCTTTTAAAAAAAAGAAAAATTTTTTAAACTTTACATGGCTAATAAACTAAATTGGTAATTGGAAATTCTTTTGCCTCAGATTTCTTGATCCTCAAGGGGAGCCTGCATTTGGGGGTGGGGGGAAGTGATATGAATGTAAATTTACAATGAATGTTTATTTTCATATACATTACATATTTCCATTCATTGTATGTAAATATGCACACATATATATGTATACTGTATTCATGTCCTACTATTTCTGGTGCTTTTCAAAGCTTTTTCCTTTTCTATAGCAAGGTGTTTTATACGTGCCATAAATTACCTCATCATGGGGATTTTTTTTTCCTGATTCAGCAATTAGTGTGTACAAAGGTTTTGAACGTTCAACTCTGCAGGGGTAACTGATGAGGTGTGTAGTTAATTAACTTACTAAATAATTTTTGTTCAGAATTAAGCTTGAACTGAATTGTGTGGTTTTCCCTGTAAGTTGTTTCTGGTATTGGTTGGAAAATGTATTTTAAAAACTAGATTAGTTGTAGAATTTTTATTAACCACTATGGCACTTGCTAGCCCATGATGTGGTTCAGGAGGTTTAAAATGTCAAGAAATCTTTGCAACTGGAATAATTTGGTAAACCATTCAGCTTTTCTACATGAATAGTTGATTAATATGCTAGCTAGTTATTTCTCTTCTCAAACCACAGAAACCTGTTCTTACTCTGTTTAGTAGCAAAGGTTGTACTAAGAATTACTTTTCTAAACCCTTATTTATTCTTTAGAGTTGTTTTGATAGAGTCTCTTTAAATTTTTGTTTGTCCAACTCCTGACAAACTGCGTGCATGTAGCTCTGGATCCAGCCAGACATATTTCATCTTGATCTGGTGGCTGCCTGCAGTGTATGGTGGAGAGATGCGAGTTTAGGGTTGAGAAGACACTAGTCATATGAAAATCAAAGAACCATTCCTAAAAATACATGGTGTGCAGTGAATTGTTAGTGAAGAATCACACATTTAGAGGTGATGATGCAGACTGTTTGAATTAGGTATAAAAATAATTAAGTTCTCAGCTCTACAGACAACTCACTAACTGAAGTATTCACATGAACCATTTTAAAACAGTTAATAAACATTGTGTAATTGTACTAATGCAGCAATATTAATTGTTGTCAGTTTTTTACTTTTGTGCTGTCAAGGAGAGCAAGTTCTTGATGGTGTGAATTCATTTAGAAATAATGTTTGCCCTATTTTTCTCACATGTATAATGCTCTTAATAGTTAAACATCAAGGTGTTGGGATTTTTTTCTTTCTTTTTCTTTTCCAAAACTAACTACTGAAGAAATTATTTTAGCAGCAAGAATATCATAGCCCCAAAGTAGTATAAAAACATTTAACCTTGTTTGTATCAGTTAGTTGTCCTGAAGATACTTACTGATGAACGTCTGGTGTCTTTAATATTTTTTCCAGTTAAATGTGTCCATTCCTTCCCAAGCAGTTGTGGTTTGACTAGTGGGAATGGATGCTACTGACTTGTTTGTTTAGTCTGTTAATTAATGTGATATCTGACTTTTTTTTTTTTTAGTATAATATTAGTTGACTGTGAGAGCATCTCTGAACTTTTCTAAACTATTATCCAGCCATAACAGCTACCTATACTACTATGATTACGCCAGATAGTAATGTGGAAACTTAAATCCTGATTTAATGCTGTTTCTACTTCTGGAATGGTATTCTCCAGTAATACTCAGTAAACTGTGAACATTGTTTTGAAAAACTGAAAATTATTTTGAAATACATAGAACAGACTAAAAAAAGATGAGGTACCTTTATTGCAAATTGTAAACAAGTACAGTACATCATTTCGGATTCTTCTGTAATTCTGAGTATTTCTTAGTTGTTTCTGCTTGCAGTGACTTAAGTCTTGTAATTATATTCCTGAGTGAGTTTTGTCAGTGGATTGTGCTGTATGACTTAACTGCTGTGCATGTAGTGGAGGACATAAGTGCAGTACTGTGCTGCTATCGATAGCTGGTCTCCTGTTTCCTCCCTGAATCTACCCCCACCCCAGATAACAAACTCCAAGGAAATTCTTCCTCCCAGTTCAGGGGAGCCTGCCTGACTGTGCTTTTGCTACCTCTTTCTTGAATTTAGGATTCTTAAGGTTTGTTGTTTTGGGTTTGGTTTTTTTCTTTTTGTAAGGGGAGTGGTGTAGTGACAGTTCTCCATTTTCTCATTGTTGAATCTTGCATCATAGTTTGAGTTTACGTTTTTTTTCTTCTAAGAGAATCAAAGTGCAGAAGTTCCAGAGCCAGTCCTTCCCCTGTAAGAAGATCAAATGTATACAAAAAATTATGACTTCATGCTAAGAATTTTAGCAATTCACTTATTAATAGGCTCATCTTTCATTATGGAGAAGTCAGGTTAGAACTGAACAGCAGGAGAAGGTTAATGTGGGGAAAGCTGGGAGAATTGGAGTTTGGTGAAAGAGGGCAAGCCCTTAAGGTAGACTTGTATGTACCATTCATCTTTATCCTTATTTAAAAGGTGATTCATGAAATACAGTTATGTAGGCTTTCAACATCTGGAAGACATTTTGTTACACCGTATAGTGCTCTGTTTATATATATGTCTGTAGAAGAAACATGGTTACCAAGTGATGAGGAAAAGGCTAAGGAGCTTAATGCCTTCTTTGCCTCAGTCTTTAATAACAAGACTAGTGGTACTGAGGGAATCCAGCCTCCTCAGCCAGAAGACAAAGACTGGGAGAATGACGCCCCCACAATCCAGGAGGAGATAGTTAGTGACCTCCTGCATCACACAGTCTATGGGGCTGGATGGGATACACTCGAGGGTGCTGAAGGAGCTGGCTGGGGTGCTCGCCAAGCTGCTTTCTGTCATTTAAACATCAGACCTGGCTGACAGGGGAGGTCCTGACTGATTGGAAATTGGCCAATGTGACGCCCATCTATAAGAAGGGTGAGAAGAATGATCCAGGAAATTAAAGGCCTGTTAGCTTGACTTCAGTGCCCGGGAAGCTGATGGAGCAGCTCATCCTGAGTACCATCACACAACACATGCAGGACAACCAGATGCTCAGGCCCAGTCAGCATGGGTTTGTGAAAGGCAGGTCCTGCTTGACAAACCTGATCTCCTTCTACGACAGGGGGACCTGATTACTGGGTGAGGGAAAGGCTGTGGATGTTGTCTACCTTGACTTTAGTAAGACCTTTGACACAGTTTCCCACAGCATTCTCCTGGTAAAACTGGCTGCTCGAGGCTTGGATGGGCACACGCTTTGCTGGGTAAAAAACTGTCTGGATGGCCGGGCCCAAAAAGTTGTGGTGAATGAAGTTAAATCCAGTTAGCGGCCGGTCATGACTGGTGTCCCCCAGGGCTCTGTGTTGGGGCCACTCCTGTTTAACATAATTACTGATGGTCTAGATGAGGGGATCGAGTGCCCTCAGTGAGTTTGCAGATGACCCCAAGATGGGTGGGAGTGTTGATCTGCTCGAGGGTAGGGAGGCTCTGCAGAGAGACCTGGACAGGCTGGAGCTTACAGGCTGAGGCCAACTGTGTGAGTGTCAATAAGGCCAAATGCCGGGGGCTGCCCTTGGGCCACAACAACCCCCAGCAGCGCTACAGGCTTGGGGAGGAGTGGCTGGAGAGCTGCCAGTCAGAGAGGGACCTGGGGGTGTTGATTGACAGCCGGCTGAACAGGAGCCAGCAGTGTGCCCAGGGGGCCAAGAAGGCCAATGGCATCCTGGCTTGTGTCAGCAATAGCGTGGCCAGCAGGGACAGGGAAGGGATCTTACCCCTGTACTCGGCACTGGGGAGGCCGCCCCTCGATTCCTGTGTTCAGTTTTGGGCCCCTCACTCCAAAAAGGACATTGAATGACTCGAGCGTGTCCAGAGAAGGGCAACGGAGCTGGTGCAGGGTCTGGAGCACAGGTCGTACGGGGAGCGGCTGAGGGAACTGGGGGTGTTTAGTTTGGAGAAGAGGAGGCTGAGGGAGACCTCATTGCTCTCTACAGCTCCCTGAAAGGAGGTTGTAGAGAGCTGCGGATAAGTCTCTTGAATGAAGTAAAAAGTGATAGGACAAGAGAGAATGGCCTCAAGTTGTACCAGGGAAGGTTTAGACTGGCTATTAGGAAGCGTTTCTTTCCAGAAGGGATTGTTGAGTGTTGGAATGGGCTACCCAGGGCAGTGGTGGATTCCTCATCCCTGGAGGTGTTTTACGAGTTGGGTTGACATAGCGCTGAGGGATGTGGTGTAGTTGGGAAATGTCAGTGTTAGGTTAATGGTTGGACTAGATGATCTTTAAGGTCTTTTTCAATCTTCTGTTTTTCTGTTTTCTGTGAACAAGGATATCACCGATAACATGCTAAATAGGGAACCTGGGGACTTCAAAAAATGCATCTAGATTCAAGATCTGAAACTTCCCAATAAACCTTGTATTCAGTGTTTGAAATGGCATTCCTATTCTTTCCCTATTTTAGGTTTTCTTGGATTGTGGGTGTAGTAGGAGATTTTTCTAAGTTCTGAGTGTTAGGAGATTTTATTCACAGGTTTAGTTACATTAACAGATGCTGTGGGAATAGAATTGAAGTAATTACATTGTGACGTGGGTGGTTGGTCACTGGAATGTGTCCATTCCTCTCAATTCTTGTGCAAAAGTGAGTTACTTAAAGTTTGGATAGAAGTGTTGCAGATGCTGATGTGGCAACCCAGACCAGACATTCTTTCCTGCTGTCAGCACTGCACATTCTTTGTTTAAAGGTCAAAGTAACTTAACTAGTAAGGCTGACTCATGCAGATGTGGACTGTATGGATGCAGTGTACTTTTGATTGTGTCCCCTTTGCATCCATAGCAAGGGTTTCTTTTTGAATCAATTAATTTGACGTAATCACAGGCAATGAATTAAAATACTGACATTTTGGAGTTTCAGTCACGATGGTAGTTCCTCAGTGGAAAAAGATACACTCCGCAGATGGTAACTAATTTGCTGAAACTAGCTCATGAAACTGAAAATATTCAAATATTCTTGCAAAGTATTTTTATCAAAGGTGTTTAAAGAAAAAGAAGCCTGCCCGCATGGAGACTTGGAATTTCTCTTCCAGCAAAAGATGTCTTTTACATCATACTGTTCCCATTCTGACTTTGTCCTGTGTTTATACTTGGTTATGTACCTTAGTCAGTTAAAACAGGTATGTTATGTGCTGTGATATATATATATATATACATAACAGTAACATTTATGCATTACACAACTCTTTTATCTCAATTTTAGTAATTTGCTTACAAGGTTCAGTTGTACCACTGATTCTTGATAACCCAGAATACTCTCGTCTTGGGAGTGTACTACTGGACCTGTATGTCTGCACGGGTTGAAAGGCATGCCTCTAAATACGTGAGGTTTTCTAAGTGTTTCTCCAACACTCAGGATAGTGCATTGCAGATAATGACATAGAGATTTGAAGGAATTAATCCTGTATGATTTTTAATATTTCTGAAATCCCTGACTCTAAAAGATACCAGGCTAAATCAAGTGTATTTGGCTTCGTGGACGTCAAGAAATGCAGCCTCATATACCATTTTAAAAAATCCACAAAAACCCCACAATGCTAGTATTAATCAGTCATCCTTTTTTAAAGATTTATTTCAGGCCTCCTGTTGGTTCATGATAGCTAGTTTACATGGAGGGCTAGTTGTTCTGAAGACAGCTGTATTTTATAATTAATATCCGTGTTACCATCTGTGGGTGGTAGATTGATTAACCTTACAGTATTTTTTCCGTTTTCACTATAATCCTATAAACCAGTCACCATGGTTTTATTCTGGAAAGATACTGCTACTTCCGTGGGCTAATTCCAGAACGTCAGAGGTTACCTTGGCCTTACCTTAGCTAGCATGTATCTTTGTCCTTACTGCATTAAGGAATAACAGATGTGAATTTTTTGTTTTGCTATAAAATGGTAATGAGGTTAAGGGACTTGATATTGACTGAGATACCTCAATCTCTTTCCTGACTTGGTTATCCTCAGTGTGTCAAACTTACCTAATAACTGCAGCTGCTTTGGTCTCTGCCAGGTCTTAGGCAGTTGCATTGCCTGGTGTAAAATAAAGCAAGTATTTTTTCAGTTAAAATCCTGGTAAAAATAATCATACAAATCTGTGTACCTATCTACTATTTTTGACTAATGAAGTTATTCTAAACTCTTAACTTGTCTGCCGTGCCTGTTTCAGGCATAGTTGCTTTCTTCTACTAGCATAATGCTTTATGACATGAATGAGCTGAATGACACGTTGCAGTGCTTTTGAATGTAGGTCAGTTTTCATTAAAAAAAAGAAGTCAGTGGAACTCATGGCACATCTGATAACCTAGACAATAAGGAATACTTCAGTAATGCTGTATTGGTTTTTAAAATAACTGCACTTCATTAGAGAATGAAATGTGAAATTTAAAATGAGGAAAATAAGTGGAAGCTTTCTACATCTAGAAGTTGGTATTTTGTATTGGTCTGTTTAAAGGAAGGGAATCAGTGCTCAGTCATCTCTTTTCTTAGTAGATCTTAGGTTTACTAATTGCTATAGGGAAATATGTTCTTATGAATTACTGTAATAAATGACCTTTTGGTTTATGCATGCTGAATTTTTAGTATAAACATTGATCTGGCAAAAGGATCTGAAAAAACATGAACATTTTACAGTCTATAATATCTGCTATGCATCTTGGCAAAGAATGAATCAGAGATTCTTAAAAATTAAACATTTAACTAATGGGAACAGTTGAATACCATTTTATTGAATCAGAATCTGCATTGATATATGTAGTTTATTTTAGCATTATTAAGACCGACTATTGTAATATTGTAATGTTCATTGTCTTGTTTTGCTTATATGCTCTTTATAGGCATATAGGATGATATGACAGACCAAACTTCCTGCATTAAAATTGTGTCCTACATATTAAGCGCTGCTTGTGACACGTTGCACATGGGTGTCTGGTGTGTGTATATATGTAGGGCAGGAGAAAAACCCACAGGAATGTAAGTCAGTAACTCATATCTCTTTTGAGTGACATCTTGTTTCAATTGTAGTATTTCTCTTTTATTTTAGAGGAAGCCCACATCTGAAGGGAACCCCACATTATAAGGAAGAACAGTGTGCTCCTTCATTAAATCTAGAAGTGAAGAAAGTGCTGGACTTGCAAGCTTCTATCACAAGGTATGCTCAGTAATCATGTCTTAAGAATTCTTCTGCATATAGTGGTTACTTGTTAAAAAGTGAAGGGAAAACTGGATGGAAAAAAATTAAGTTTTTAGACTTACTAACAGTAAGGTCTAATAGTTGCTAATAGTAAGTCTAGGGAGGTGAAAAAGTAAATTGCTGGTTTAGAATTCTTTCTTTCTGTGCTTGTCTATACTGATATTTTTGGCATATAGGCATGTATAGCACATTCAGTATTACAGTCTATTCCTGTAAATGTGTTTGTCCTTGAGCTCAAAAATGGATTAGAGATTTCATGGAGACGTAAGTATATAAGAGCAAAGCTGTACGAAGCATTTCAACATTTCTTTAGCTGCCCTCAGATGGTCCCTATTTGTCCTGGAAAAACTTTTTATTTATCTTTTATTGTGATTATTGCTTTCCCTATAAATAAACTTTGAACATGCTAAACAAGTGTGTGTGAAAAGTTGGTCAAACTATATAGCATTGGAGTGGATTGGAAAAGTAACAAAGTGCAATTTGGGAAGAGGCCACATAGGAGAAGATGTATGTTAGAAGAAATGCAGTATATAGTGGAAAAAACTTTTCTGGGAAGCTGCAGGTTGTTATCTGCATGAAAATAGATTAACATTAGTTTTCAGAATTTTGGAAATGTTTGGGGAAGGATTTAGGAGAAATCTAATTTCTGCTTTGTCAATGAGCACAGATCACAGGTTAGAAAGTGTTGTGGATTATTTACAGCCTAGACAATGCTGGTAATTTTCTATGATAGATGAATAATTGATTGTTGGCAGCAATGTCTTATGTTTAGTCAAAAGTATTAAAATTATGTTCAGCAGTTCATGTACCAGTTAAACAGTTACACTAACAATACAGACCTGTTCATGAACTCTGATTCCTAGAGAAAGATAGAGATATATACCATGTTTTGTTAGCTTGTTACCTTTTACTGTCTAGAAGAGGTAGGCACTTTGTAGCTTATTTGATGTAACTTCTCAACATAGCTGCTGATACAAGAGGCAGTAATATGGTGCTTGTTACATTATTCTGTGACAATGATTTGAGATGCAGTTTTTTAGAGAATGACAATACATTTGTCAGTTTGCAGTCCACATTAGAGGACCTACTTGTGGCTACTGCTGATGGATTTCTTCATCTCGTTCACTGGGATGGTATGACCAATGGAAGGAAGGCCATCAACCTATGTACAGTTCCATTTTCTGTGGACCTGCAGTCTTCTCGAGGTAGGTTTGGGGGGGGTTTATTGCTTATGGTAGTTAAATATTGGCAAAATACCAACTAATATAAAATAATTATCTCTGTTCTCAAGCCGAGATAAGAAAAATGTGCCTTTTGTAAATGTGAACAAAGCCTGTTTAAATTTTATTTTTTTGTGAAGTAATAAGTAAACAGCTGAAGTCTGTTAGTTTGCAATGTCACTGTGTCCATGTATTTTTAAATTACTGATATTTTCTCAGCAGGTTCATTTTTGGGCTTTGAAGATGTTTACATCAGAGATATGGAATACTGTGCCACGCTTGATGGTTTTGCTGTTGTTTTTAATGATGGCAGAGTTGGTTTCATTACACCAATGTCAAGTAGATTCACTGCTGAGGTATATTTCCTTTAGTATTTATAGTGTGCACTCCACAATAAATGTATTTTCCTTGGTCTCTGCATGTCAGTTAGCTTTCTGATTTAAATTTCGTTCAGCTGCAAAGAAATTAAAATATAGTAAGTGCTTAAGAGATAACATAGGAGCAAGACTGTATTTCATACCATAATGTGAACTAGATTCTTCTAGAGCTAGTACCTGGCTATGGGAGACCATAAATGATAGTAGAGTTAGTTTTTGTTTATTGCTTCAAAATGTCATTATACTCTTGAGGTCTTCTTACTGTCTCTGTGACAGATTTCCTGTTGCTAGTTATAAGTGGGGTAATAAGAAGTAGTTTTTACTATGGCAAAGCATCATAGGTTCTATTTCTAGCTTTTAGTCATAATCAAGTCTAACTCTTCTCATAGTGACAAGCATACTTAAGAATTTGTTTTAAAGGAATCTTTTCCAAGTTAGGTGTTTTCTTACCTGTAGTTCAGCCTACAAACTGTACTACATTTTGTCTTTAGATATCTTTAATTGCAGAAAACCTGTAAGGATTCTGTCCCAAACTCCTTCACACATTTACAATATCTGCTATTTCAGCTGTTGCAGATGGGAGTCTGTTTTCCTGTTTTGTGTTTTGCCTTCATCCTTAGTACCATCTACTAATTTTTTTTTTTTTTATTCAGTATCAGAGATGTTCTTGTCTTGTATGTATTGCTTTGCTTATGCAGAGCTCTGATAAACAGTTTCCTTACATGCTGGCATCTTTCTGTAACTTTTAAGAATGGTGAAACCAGTTTTACATATACTGGATTTTGTTTATGTGAGCTGTGCCAATTAATCTTGACATCTGCAACAGAAATTTCCTGTGTGATGAAGATCAACTGGCAGATCTGTAATATGGCATATATGGCTAACACATGGATAGAAGCTGACTGTCATGAATAAAAGCACTGTTTAACCAAGAGTTCTGTGAATTCATTTCTTTACAGCAGCTCCATGGTGTTTGGGCACAAGATGTGATTGATGGAACTTGTGTGGCAGTAAATAACAAATACAGGCTAATGGCATTTGGATGTGCCAAGTAAGTTTTGTAAGGCTGGTTCAATGGGGAGGGAAATGATTTTTTTTTTTATAAAGCTTAAGTACTAGTTTCTTCTTACCAACTTTTGTTGCAAGTGGTGTAAAGATGAAACGTTGAGTCTTCTTAGACATTGTATAATCTACTCTGTCAAGAAGGTAAGAGGGAAGAGGAAAGAAATGATTGCCTGCTTGAACTGCAGTTGAAATTGATGCTTGCTCTTCAGTTCTGGAAAAAAATAAAAATATGTCTGGACTAGTAGCAAGTATTGGAATATGCTACTGTCCCAGTTAATCTCAAGCAGGATTATGAAATCAGTTTTAAGCAGTTAATCGTAATAATATTGGACAAGAATCAGCACTTTGCACCCAACTGAGAAAATGCTCTGTGAAGTGTTAAGTGGTCAGGAAAACTGTTGCCTGTTTGAGTAACTGAAATGTTGCAAAAGTGCTTTTAGTTGTGGTGGTTTGCTTTTTGCTCCTTCAAGACATTTCCTTTTGTGTAATACTGCTTTAGCCGGTCTAGAGTGCAGCTTTTTTTTTTAAATTGTATTTTATTTGGTTTTTAGAGCATTTCAAAAGATCTGGGTAGTTTAGTCTTTAACTGTCATCTTAAATAGTATTCTAGGTTGTAGTAACAATGCAGTGTGGTGGTGTTTCCCTCTGAAGCAGGAATAGTTACTAAAATTTATTGGTTTGGGTGTGTGTTAGTACACTCCTGATGAAACTTTAGCAGAGAGTAAATACTGACTTTTATAATGGGTTGTCTTGCAGTTGGAAGCTATAAATATATGTGGATTGTGTATGCATATGTATTTTCAGAATTTGAAATAGTCTTAGTGCACTGGTCATTTTTACACTGGTGTTTTGGGTCCTCCACTGCCTTCTGGAAAGTATCTTATAAATCTGTTTCATAAAGTTTTTTGGGTGTTACTTGATACAATGTTTTGGTTCTGGAGAAGTTTGGTATTGGTGAGAAAAAAGCATCTTTTATTAACCTCTTGAAACTGATGAGAAATCCAAATGATCTGTAGTCTAAAGCATGTGTAATCTCTTCCAGTGGTTCTGTGCAGGTTTATACCATAGATACCACCACTGGCGCCATGCAGTTTTCTCATAAATTGGAACTGACACCAAAACAATATCCTGGTGAGCTACTTTTATTGCTAGAATTTTCCAGCTGTTTTTATAGTAGTAAAGAATATTTTTATCCTTGGCTAGTTAACAATTATTTGTTGTTTGCATTCTCACTGGTGGGATTAATATTTATTCTTGCATGTTCATAGTAGTTTACTCTTGCACATTTGTTCTCTTAGCTGCTTACTTTTAACTATTTTTGGATTTGTTTCATATATGAGCGTCTAGGGTTGGTTGGGATTTTTTGGAGTTTGTTGGGGTTTTTTAATAAATCCAAATCTGAGTTAGTGTGCAGACAGTACTGCTTCTGGTTGTTCATTCTTAAATGCTGCAGATATTAATAGTTCCCACATGTAGTCATGAGATTTCTTTTCTGTTACTCAACCTGAAAGAATAAGAGATTATTGTCAAAACTGATAATGAATATAATAGAGGTGTGAATTATAATAACTTGAAACAACTGATATGTAGCACACAGGGAAAAAAAAAAAAAAAGTAATCCAGCACCGTGCCTTAACTGCAGTGAGCAAAAGCTCAGTGGAATTTTTCATGTAGTAGTGGTAAGTATGGCAGGCTTGAGAGTAAGGAACATATAAAGTGGGTAAATTGCATCCTCAACTGAAAATGTGTGTGCCTGTTATGTTTTTAACAAAAAAATCAAATCTGTATATAACAGTTTTACAGTTCTGCTGCGTGCCAAAGGAAGAGGTTTCAAGGCTAACTATAAAATCTTCTTTTGTCCTAAAATTCCTTTTACCAGAAATGCAGTCTTATGATTGTGTCATAGCACAGTGTATTTCTGGCCTGTTTTGATGTATTCTTAGTCTCCTATGAAACCAAACATGTATTTGAAAGAGAACATGAATTCTTCCTTTGCTGCTTATTCATTTTGATATGGTCAGTTTGATGAATGTAGCAAAGTTAATTGAAAAATAAAATATTTATTTCCATATACTTTTGTTTCTAATGGTGAAAGCAGTTGAAGCACATGATGTTTTTCACATGGTATTTTATTGTCTGTTTTTAAACAGATATTTGGAATAAAACAGGACCTGTTAAACTAATCAGATGGTCACCTGATAGCTGTGTTGTGATGGTGACCTGGGAATGTGGAGGCTTGTCCTTATGGAGTGTTTTTGGTGCTCAGCTTATCTGTACTTTAGGAGGTGATTTTGCGTGAGTACAAATTTAATGAAATTGTAAAATGTTTTATTAGAAGCTTTGAGTTTTCTAATTAAGAGCATTTAATTAGAAACTAATTAACTGAAGTAACTTCTTAAAATCTTTTTGCATTACAGTTCCTTAGATATGGAATCACTGACTAATATTTAGGATGGGATCCTTTGAATATACATGAAAAAGTATTGTTTACTTTTTGTAGGCGTCTTTCTGGACATAAAAGCAAATTACCCCAAAGGCAGGCCTTAGGAGATAAATATTAAAATTCCCTTAGTGCCAGCATATATTTCCTGAAAATGTGCTAGCACCCAGAAATCACAATTCAAACAGTTTATGCTAGACATCTAATTGCATTGCCTTTTATGCAGTGTCATGGATCAAACAGGCCTTATATTGCAAGGTGAGGTTCAATAAAGAACCATATGACAATAGAAAGATAGCTTCTTATTTTGATGAAGTTATTTCCAAACTCAAACTTCTTCTGTTCTGTTTTTAAGGTATCAGTCTGATGGTGCCAAAAAGGATCCTCTGAAGATCAGTTCTATGGTAAAGATGAATATAAAAATACTGTTATAGGATAAATTCTTAAATTATTCTTTATAAAACAGATTTTCAGAAAATCAAACTGTCTTTCTTTAGCTTTATTTACTACACTTCCTAATATCAGTGTTGTATTGAAGGAAGAGGGAAAAGGGAACTGCTGATGATTTTTTTTTGTCATGTATATGTGTGATCATGAAGTGTGCATGGCATGCCTTTTCTTGTCTTTGCTGTTAATATTAAGAATCAACACTTTTTCTTTTTTCCTTACTATATATTTTTTAATCTTGTACTGTATTTCAGAATACAGTGAGACACAGAACAACAGTAATTAGTAAACTTACTTATTTCCCTAAAATTACCAGCTATTGAAGTAACTTAACTCAGAATACGAATTCAGGAGAAACTTAACCCCTGTTGTTGTAATACAAACTAATTAACATGAAATCCTGCTAGTCTGTCAAATCAGTAGATGTTGATAAATATCAGACAGTCTTCAAGGCCTCTTTTATGTTTATTATTTTGTACAGTATGTCTAAAGTATTTGATTTTATTTATGTATAGCCTAGTTGCTATGAAGATTGACAGTTTTAAACATGCACCCTGATTGCATGTACAGATCTTCAAGGACAGCACAACATACTTCTTAACCCCGCAGACTCAAATTCTGATACCACTGAATTTAATGAACAACCACCAGTGTAATTTTGGGGATCAGGATTTTTTCATGCCTGATTCTGTTTGTGGATTTTTATTAGTTGCTTTAAGCTGCAAACAGTTTTTATTACTTATGGGGATGTCTTACATAGTTACTTTTCATTTAAACAACGTTTTTTACGTAAAAATAGAAGAATTTAAATCAGGTTCTTACTGCTCCTGGTGGATTTTACTGGTATGAGTTACTTAAGATTTTTATGATGATACTTTTTAGAACACCAAACTGTAGTTCTTTTACGAGCCTAATCATAAGATCAGTTACAGTAAGTTTCTGTAGTTCTTGTTTCTGAGGATATAGAGTGTTGGTTTTTGGTTTTTTTGTTATTGTTATTCTTTTACATTCAGACCTGGGGATCAGAAGGGTATCATCTGTGGGTTATTGATGGGATTTCTCCTTCAAACATGAAGCCTGAAAGAGATACAAGTAATGAAGCTCGCCAGTTTGGTATTCTGCAGTTTCATTTCATCAAGAGTGCACTCACTGTTAACCCTTGTATGGTAAGATTTTGCTGATAAATATATCCTTATTTTAGACTATATTTCCAGTTTTCAGGTGACCTGTGAGTTATTCTCTTAACAGATCTTAGGTCTGTTATGCAGCCATTATACTGGTTTTCCTTTTTTTATCATAAAGCGTCTAAAACAGTACTTTGAAAATACTGCTATGCTAATACTGTAACATAAAACCTACTAGTACGTAGTGATACAGAAATTGAGAACTGTCTTAATATTTGTTTTACATATTATTTATACAGAATCTGTTCATAGATGGATCATGTGTTTTTTCTTTGTTTTCTGTATATGGAGTTCAAGATTGCTTTTGGTTTTTTTGTTGTCTTGTTTTTAATGTAGAGTAACCAGGAACAAGTCCTCCTTCAGGGAGAAGATCGGTTGTATTTGAACTGTGGAGATGCAACACAGGCTCAGAGTCCCAGAAATACTTCAGCACACGCTGAACATAAGTCTACCAGGGAACGAGGCCCATTTTCAGATGGCAGTTTAGATTCTCAGGGTTTAAGCACTTTACTAGGACACAGGCATTGGCACGTTGTACAGGTAATTGTTGTTGGTTGGCCATATGTGCTCTGTGCTTGCAGGAGTTTTATAGGACTGGAATTTGAAGCTAATATCATCACTCTCTTTCATACCCTCTTTCTCTACTATGAGATCATTGCTTTTTTATTGCCTCTTGGGTTTCCCCTGCTACAGCTTTTTATTACTGCCAAATGGTAAGCAACATTGGCCATCTCATTCTTGTGGCTCTGTTTTGATCCTAGCCAATAAAAAAAGTCTAGATTTCTTTTTGACTTTAGGAAGTAGTTAAATTAGTTTCCTATGCTTTGAAAGGGAGAACAAGTGCAACATGAAAGAAATCCTGCAGGGATTTGTTCTGTTATTTATGCAAATTGCTTTAAGCATATTCAAGTGACGAATACAGCCTTTGGACTTTGGCTGTATTTTCAAGCAGTCTTAGATGGCATCTATCGAAGCATGTAATTAAAACTTCACGATATCAAGCTTGTGAAGAATAAATTATTTTCGGGGTCATAATGGGACAGATTCTATTTTCTCTGTAATATACAGGAAAAATAGCTTTTAATCTGTAACTCTGCTGTGTGTTCTTCCATGCTTGATTTGGTAGATATTTCGGTAGATATTTTTTAAGTAAAGGTTTTTAAAAGGTCCTCAAGATTTTGTTTTTCTCTTAATACATGAACCAGTATTATTAAATAGCATTTGACCCTAGGCATGTCTGTCAGATTTTAGATACTGTTGAATTTCCACTTTAGCTGGCCAGGTAGCTCTTCTGTCTTCTGAAACTGCTGTAGGAGGAGGAAGTCCTCATTCTGTGTAGGAGTAAAACTAACACAATTTCAACTACCATGGGGAGAAACATATCATGCATCTTTCCATGTGACATGAAGAATCCGTGATCACGATTTAATTTGACGTATCCCAGTCAAGTGCTCTCATAACAAGGCTTTTGGATGTGCTGGTGTGTATTTCTGTTGGGATTAGAAATTTCATCCCAGCACTGAAGTGCCTCCCTGAATGCTGTGTTTATCAAAACCTGTATGTTCCCATGAAAGGTTCTGATGGAGGAGGAGTACCTAGGGTGGTAGAAGAGCAAGTTTTGACTATTAATTTGTAATATAGTATTAGTTCTTATATGCTGTTAATGCATATCTGTATTTCTTGTATTAAAAACACATTAACATTTAGGCTTCAGTAACTTTCGGGGGTGCGGGGGGGAAGAAAGGTAATTGTATTTTAAAAAAGAAATCCCAATATTTAAAACCTTTAAGCCAGTGTTTTTGAAAAACATGATAATTGTACAAAAACTCCTTTAGAACATTATAATTAATCACTACTTTAATGGTGTTTGGTATAGTTATGTGGTTTTGGTTTTCTCTCTTTTTTTTTCTTTTTTTTTTTTTTTTTTAGATTCATAGTACATATCTAGAGAGCAACTGGCCTATAAGGGTGAGTTATTTTAAGAATATGTTCTTGTTTCTTTAAAAGTATTGGGTTTTTATAACTGTCCCTTAGTGTTGCTCTGGAAGATGATATCATTGTTTTAAATTACGGAAAGAAGAATATGTGTTGGGCAGTAAAGTAGAGAACATAAAGACAACTTCACAAGTTTTGACTCTGACATTACATTGCCTCGTAGTGATGTATTTGGATAGGATATATAATTTAAATAAGTTGCATAAGTTGCTTCCTGAGGTTGTGGGTATTTTTATCTTTGAACAGTTTTCAGCTATTGACAAGCTTGGACAGAATGTAGCTGTTGTTGGCAAGTTTGGTTTTGCACATTATTCTTTACTCACCAAAAAATGGAAGCTGTTTGGAAACATTACCCAGGTGAGAGGTTGTGGTACTTTATTTGCATATACTGGGGAGGTTGAATTTGTTGGAATGTGACTCTTGGAGAAAATTAAAAAATACTGTTTTCAAGTAAAAAGTAAACACACTTGGGATTGCTGGTTTTGCATGTGTTTTTCATAAAATGACTGAAACTCTTATCTTGTGGCTTTGGCACAATCATCTGAGCGCATATAGTCAGATGCGTACTTCCATTTGTTTTATCTGAGAGTTTGTGTGAGACATGGCTTTGGATGCCAAGCTGGTCAATTAGCACTCTGCTTCTGGACAGAATTTGAGAGTGTTCAGAGATGCCAGTAGCACAAGGAACTGTGGAGCTGTGTGTTGTAAGATGATATTTGTCCTTCACACATTATTCTTTAGTATTTTGATTTTTTTAATCTCTTGACACTATCAGTAAAGATGATAGATATCATGTATGGCTGTCAGGAATTACTCATAGAATGTACGTGTGTGTGTGTATACTTATATAAAAATACATTCTATACATATGTCATTTGCTTTCTTTTTTCTTTTCAGGAGCAAAATATGATGGTAACAGGTGGCTTAGCATGGTGGAATGACTTCATTGTTCTTGCATGTTATAATTTAAATGATCATCAGGAAGAGGTGAGGTATTTTTCTTCAAAGTAAATAAGTCATGTTTAGAATATGTGATCTGTTCTAAAGTAGTATTATAAATATGAAAAGCTTGATACATAGGTGACTTTTGGTCATGTTCAGAAATTCTTTACTAACATGTAAGTAATTATCTCCAGAAAAGTTAATTATTGCTGTTAAAAACTGTTTTCAGCTGACTACTGTGCATCTACTCATTGTCTGAGAACTTTGTGCACATTTTTGCATGGTAGCACAAAGCCTGTTTTTAGATATCTAGTTACAGAATTTTGGGACACTTTTTAAAGATTTTAAATTAGATGGGCAGAAGAGCTTTACTTTTTGCTTTTTAAAACTAATTAATAAAACATCTTCCTTATGTTTGTTGTTCAGTACTTCAGATTTGTCTGTCATGTTCTTAACCACTTAGGATGTAATAATAAAATGCAATGGATAAAACATTCAATGAAACAAAAATCCAGTAGTTGCTAGAAATCCTTGGCAGCCATTCCACAAAAAAAACCCCAATTGAACATGTAATTACTATTAGTTTGTTGGTAAACAGAACCTGTATTCAAACTACTCCCTTTCCTTGTAGCTGAGAGTCTACCTGCGAACGTCTAATCTTGACAATGCATTTGCACACATCACCAAAGTGCAAGCAGACACATTACTACTGAGTGTCT
The DNA here is from genome assembly GCF_003259725.1 of Athene cunicularia. NCBI lineage: Eukaryota > Metazoa > Chordata > Aves > Strigiformes > Strigidae > Athene > Athene cunicularia. The sequence goes on from NW_020799145.1 coordinate 3,074,025, forward strand.
TCCGGGACATTGTAATACTGTTCAGAGCAGATTGTTCCATTTGCCTTTACAGTATTGAGAGAAGGCCTGAAGGGTGAGTAGCAGTATGTAAATGCTTTTGCAGCAGTGTACTTGAGAATCTCTTCTCAGTCTGAGTAAATTCTTAGGTTAATATAAAGTTGTTTGATAACTTGTGGAGTCATATATTTAAAATACAAAGGGGTAAATATTATCTGTATGCACAAATTATAGTTCATGACTGTTGTCACTTGCATACATACAGATAATGCACATTAGGTGTGGAGGTTGTGACTCGGGCATGCATGTTTCCAGATGACTGCACAAACATGATCTAGCTGTTAGGAACTTGAAAACTGAATGTAAATAGAAGAAAAAGGTACTAAAAGGCACCCACAAACTTGAATATTTTTATATTTATTTTTAATAAAAATTTTATATATATTTTTAATAAAAAATTATTCTCACATTAAAAGTAGGAATTGTATAGGCAAAATTCTATAGGCAGTTAAGAGAAACGATCTGTTGCCCTTGTTCTTGTGGGAGATTTGAAATTCCCAGACATCTGCTGGAAATACAACACAGCAGAGTGAGACCAGTCCCCGAGATTCCTGAAATGTGTGGGAGATAACTTCCTGATGCAGCTGGTGAGTGAACCAGCCAGAGAAGGTGCCCTGCTGGATCTCCTCTTTGTGAACAGAGAAGGACTGGTGGATGATGTGGTGATTGGAGGCCAGCTAGGGCCTAGGGCCAGCTAGAGCTAATAGAGTTCTCTATTCTTAGAGAGGCCAGGAGAGGGGGCAGCAGAACTGCCCCCATGGACTTCCAAAGGGCTAACTTTGACTTGTTTAGGCACCTGCTTGGCAGGATCCCTTAGGATATGGTTCTGAAGGGTATAGGGGTCCAGGAAGGCTGGGCACTCTTTAGGAAGGAAGTCTTATTGGCTCAGGAGCAGGCAGTCCCCAGGTGTGTAAGAAAAGCAGGTGGCAGGGAAGGGAGAAGGCCACTGGAGCTGAACAGGGAACTTTGCCTGTAACTCAAGAGAGGAAAGGAGAGTTTATGGCCTTTGAAAGAAGGAGCTAGCGACTCACAATGATTACAAAGATGCTGTGAGGCTGTGCAGGGTGGAAATCAGGAGGTCTAAAGCCCAACTAGAAAATAATCTGGCATCAGCAGTCAAGGACAACAAGAAATGTTTCTATAATATGTCAACAGCAAAAAAAAGACTAAGGAGAGCCTCCATCACCTGCTAGATGCAGGAGGAAACATGGCAGCAAGTGATGAGGAAAAGGCTGATGAGCTTAATGCCTTCTTTGCCTCAGTCTTTAATAACAAGACTAGTTGTACTGAGGGAATCCAGCCTCCTCAGCCAGAAGACAAAGAGTGGGCAAACGACTCCCCTGCCTTCCAGGAGGAGATAGTCAGTGACTTGCTGCATCACAGAGTCTATTGGGACCAGATGGGATACACCCAAGGATGCTGAAGGAGCTGGCTGGAGTGCTCGCCAAGCCATTGTACATCATTTACCAGCAGTCCTGGCTGACCGGGGAGGTCCTGACTGATTGGAAATTGGCCAATGTGACGCCCATCTATAAGAAGGGTGAGAAGGATGATCCAGGAAATTAAAGGCCTGTTAGCTTGACTTCAGTGCCCGGGAAGCTGATGGAGCAGCTCATCCTGAGTACCATCACACAACACATGCAGGACAACCAGATGCTCAGGCCCAGTCAGCATGGGTTTGTGAAAGGCAGGTCCTGCTTGAACAAACCTCATCTCCTTCTACGACAGGGTGACCTGCTTATTGGGTGAGGGAAAGGATGTGGATGTTGTCTGCCTTGACTTCAGTAAGGCCTTTGACACCATTTCCCACAGCATTCTCCTGGCAAAACTGGCTGCTTGTGGCTTGGATGGGCACATGCTTTGCTGGGTAAAAAACTGTCTGGATGGCCGGGCCCAAAGAGTTGTGGTGAACGGACTTAAATCCGGTTGGCGGCCAGTCACAATTGGTGTCCCCGAAGGCTTGGTTTTGGAGCCACTCCTGTTTAACATCTTTTTTGATGATCTAGACGAGGGGATCGAGTGCACCCTCAGTCAGTTTGCAGGTGACCCCAAGTTGGGTGGGAGTGTTGATCTGCTCGAGGGCAGGGAGGCTCTGCAGAGAGACCTGGACAGGCTGGAGCCATGGGCTGAGCCCAACTGGGGGAGTGTCCAAAAGGCCAAATGCCGGGGGCTGCCCTTGGGCCACAACAACCCCCAGCAGCGCTACAGGCTTGGGGAGGAGTGGCTGGAGAGCTGCCAGTCAGAGAGGGACCTGGGGGTGCTGATTGACAGCCGGCTGAACAGGAGCCAGCAGTGTGCCCAGGGGGCCAAGAAGGCCAATGGCATCCTGGCTTGTGTCAGCAATAGCGTGGCCAGCAGGGACAGGGAAGGGATCTTACCCCTGTACTCGGAACTGGTGAGGCCACACCTCGATTCCTGTGTTCAGTTTTGGGCCCCTCACTCCAAAAAGGACATTGAATGACTTGAGCGTGTCCAGAGAAGGGCAACAAAGCTGGTGCAGGGTCTGGAGCACAGGTCATACGAGGAGCAGCTGAGGGAACTGGGGGTGTTTAGTCTGGAGAAGAGGAGGCTGAGGGGAGACCTCATCGTCCTTTACTGCTCCCGGAAAGGAGGTTGCAGAGAGCTGCGGATGAGTCTCTTGAACCAAGTAAGAAGTGATAGGACAAGAGGGAATGGCCTCAAGTTGCATCAGGGAAGGTTTAGACTGGATATTAGGAAGCATTTCTTTCCGGAAGGGGTTGTTGGGCATTGGAATGAGCTGCCCAGGGAGGTGGTGGAGTCCCCATCCCTGGAGGTGTTTCAGAGTCAGGTTGTCATAGTGCTGGGGGATCTGGTGTAGTTGGGAACTGTCAGTGTTAGGTTAATGGTTGGACTGGATGATCTTCAAGGTCTTTTCCAACCTAGATGACTCTGTGCTTCTTTGATTGCTGAGGGTGGTGGTAGAGCAGCAAAGATTGAGAAAAGAATTTCAGTCTGTGGTGTAGTTGTGGTGAGCAATTTTGATGCAAAAGTAGTAACACTGCAAGGTCCAGATACTTGAAGACACTTAATTTTCATGGACCTAGGGAGGAGTTAATATTCCCAAATAGTGTTTTGAAGGGCCTGAATAGTTGAGTTTTCTTTCTTGAGTTATGGCATCTTGGTTTTAGGAAGAAGGGGTGTTTTTTTCTTAGCAGAAGGCAAGCTGTTGATCTACTAAAGATGAAAATATTTTCAATGCTTGTCAAAGAAAACTCCCAACAAAATCCAAACCCTGGAATTGTCTTATTGAAGGGTGAATAGAGTCTTACTTCTAAGTATGTGATGTTTTCTTCTCTCCACTCACAGCTGTATTGCCCCAAACTATCAAGATAATTTAGCTGAGCTTAGGTTTATTTGGTAACTTTCTGTAGAGTAGATATGTGGGCCTGTGGGATTCCTGGTTAAAAAAAGGGCATTTTGGTCTGTAAACTGTTTGCTGAAGTTGCTTGTTTTCATTATGTTTACTTCAAGATACTAATTTTAAGTTAAATACTATTTTTAAAATGCTAAATGTAGTCATCTTTCCTTTCAGTCTTAACCCTACTGCCAGTATCCAGGTTCTTCAAGAAGTGTCCATGTCTCGGTATATTCCTCACCCTTTTCTTGTAGTGTCTGTTACGTTGACATCAGTGAGGACAGAGACTGGCATCACCTTGAAGATGCCTCAGCAGGTAACAGGTCTATAGTGCTCAAAATTTAAATTGATGCTTGGATGTTACCTTAGTCTTCAAATGTTACCTGGATGATAAATCAGTGGTTTTTCTGTGTGGTAAAATGCAGAACAGTTTTTTTCTGGTGCTTGTTATATAGACATTTTATGTGTGAATATGGGGGTTGTTGAAATAAAATCCAAACTCTTAATGCTATTTTGTATCTTCTCTTGTTATCTTATAAAATTTGGGGCCAAATCTTGGATGACAAATTAAACTTAACTATGCCAAGTATATGTTCCTCTATTGTGTATTTAAAGTTGAACAGCAGAGCAGTCCAGACATTAGGAAGTGCCTTTCTTGCAGCAGCAGGTCCATTACTCAAAGGATAAACAGAAGAAAGGAAAAGATGGCATATGAACCCATAAATTTACTCGTAGTAAATTTCCTACAACACTAAAAGTAAGATAATGTCCCCCACTAGTTATGTCAGGAGGTAGGCTAACAGCCAAACAATGAGTAAAGTGTGAAGGTGAAGCTCTGTCTTAACTCCAGGAAATTATTCAGGCCACTGGAAGCACAGTGCAAAGAGGCCTTGAAGTTTTTTGTCTGTAGTGTAAACAAATTAACCTTAACTATTTGAATATCTACAGTGTGAAGTGTATTTTCTTATCACAGCCACTACCTTAAGATAGATCAGAAGTTGGATTGTCCATGAGGTAGGCCCATAGACATGTGACGGTGTGTATTTTTGTCCACATACCAGAGCCACTGGCAGATATGAAGGCAAAGGCACAGATGTAAAATCTGAAGGCCTGTGCTTCTTCCTTCAGTTCATTGTAATTTAGAGTCCCATAATGCTGAGCATGTGTCCTGAGACTTTGATACAGATTTAGACAAGGGCATAAAAGGCAACATGCTTGTGGTTTTCTAGTCCGTCTTGCTGTGAGACAGTATTCTAATTCCTGAACTACCTGACCTACAATGTTTCCCAATTTAGAGAAAAACTTTCTAGAGTACTAGTAATATTTTAAACTTAGCTTCAGACTGAATGAATATTACCACTTTTCTTTCTAACTAAGAGCCAGTACCTTCAAACTTTGTCGATCCTCCTGCTCAAAAGAGAAGTATTAATATTAGCACTGAATGACACTGCACTGTAGACAAAGCAATGTGTCTGGAGTGTGTTAGCCTTTTCAGTGTTGTTAGCTATTGCTGACCTTAACCCCCAATGTTGCAAATTTACCATGCAAGCATTCTATGTATGTACTTTAAAACTAAACTTGATGGACAGCGTGGTATTAGCTCCAGTAATTTGGTTTAAAATCCACATGAAACAGTTCTGAAATATGTCTTCAGAAACAATACTTTGATTTCTTGATATACCTAACTAGAAAGATTTTTCTCTAACTGCAGCTTCTAAAAGTTCAAGATGCTGTATGAGTGTGAATAAACTCTCTTTGGCTTGTGTACCAGTGTTAGTCTTTGCAGTCAGATACTGGCAATCATACAGTGTTGATACTGATAAGAATACAGAGCTTTCTTTTCCTTAAAATCCTTTGGCTTGCCCATGCCAGGAGGCTTAGGTGAAAAAAGCCCTTATCAAATAAACATGTGGAATGAGTCTAGTGAACATGAAACCTTCCAAGGTTTACTCCTTTGCACAAGAACTACATAAACTATCTGTAGGTACTTAGTTCTACTTGATTTTTCTGACTCCTGCACTGAATTTGGTTGTTAGTCATCTCTGTACAGTAGCACAGATAATTTACTCTTCTTATTCTGGGTTGTGTTTTGTGGTCATGGGTAAAATGATGCATTCAGAAAGCTTAACTAATTTGTATAATACCTTTTTATCCTTAGGCTTGTGAGGCTGAAAGTATTATGCTAAACTTAGCAGGTCAACTCATCATGTTGCAAAGAGATCGATCTGGACCCCAGATACGAGATAAGGATAATAATCCTAATCAAAGGAAGCATGTGAGTAAATATATGTGAAATATTGTATATGCTTCAAAGATGTTGTCAGTGACTGTGGAAGGGAGCAGTCCAGGCATGAAGAGGTCTATAATGTTAAGGCACTGTCTACTCTTACAGGCTGAATTGTTAGCTGGAAGTAAATTACTACTCCCATGATTTTTTTTTTTTCTCTTAAGAATCTGTGAAATGTTACTTAATACTTAATTGTGTGAATGTCTAACTATTTACTACTTGTGTTTACCACTTTTATTGTGGTGAAAGATAGGAGTTTTAAGCATAAAGGTGCTGTACAAAACTCGGTATGCACTAATGACAGAAAGTCTCCAGTCTACCTAAAACTGTTCTGTATGTTTATGGAACATTATCATTTTTTGCAGAGTACGTTTACAAAGTTCCTAAACCCAGCAATAATAGAAATCAGTGACTAAACTTTTTAGTTTTTCTGTGCCAATGAAAAACAATTCTACATGAAACAAGCACTTTGGGAGAGTGAGATCTGAAAAATTTAGATGAAGGGTTGTTTGCAGCTCCATCAAACACTAGCAAATTTGGCATTTGTTGTAGTTTTGTCAGTTCTAGGTTGGACTCCTGCGCTGAGGAAGCAGAGAGTGGGTTTTTATTTTTCTCCCTTACTCTCACCTCTCTGGCTTCCTCACTAAGTGTAAGGAGGTTAAACAAATGACAGAAATGTCTTTTGAATTAATGTAAGTAATAAGTGGTATTTTCCCCGGTGCTAGGTTGCAGTTAAGGGATAAGCAGATTTGCTTCTTCTTTGTTAGAAGAGGAACATGTTTGAAGAGAGTAGTTCTTAGCTGAAAAAAGAGTTCTTGTGAAGGGGGTAAAAAAAAATAAAAAGCAATAATGGATTCTGATTTTTTCTTTTCTTTCTATTGAATAGCTGCCTTTTTGTGCTCCAGTTGTCCTAGCCCAGTCTGTTGAAAATGTATGGACTACTTGCAGGATCAACAAACAGAAACGCCACTTATTGGAGGCTCTGTGGCTCAGCTGTGGTGGGGCAGGTATGAAAGTCTGGCTTCCCCTGTTTCCCAGAGATCATCGAAAACCACATTCCTTTCTGTCAAGACGGATCATGCTGCCTTTTCACATCAACATATATCCATTGGCTGTTTTGTTTGAAGATGCCTTGGTTCTTGGTGCTGTTAATGACACTGTGCTCTATGACTGTTTATACACTCAAACCAGTGCTAGAGAACACTTAGAGGTTCTCTTTCCTTTCTCCATTGTTGAGAGAACCTCTCAGATCTACCTCCATCACATTTTACGCCAGCTCTTGGTTAGGAACCTCGGTGAACAAGCCTTGCTTTTGGCCCACTCCTGTGCCACATTACCATACTTTCCTCACGTATTAGAACTGATGCTTCATGAAGTGCTGGAAGAAGAAGCTACCTCGCGGGAACCCATTCCCGACCCTCTGCTTCCCACTGTGGCGAAGTTCATTACAGAGTTCCCCCTCTTCCTGCAGACAGTTGTTCATTGTGCTAGGAAGACAGAATATGCCCTGTGGAATTACCTTTTTGCTGCTGTTGGAAACCCAAAGGACTTATTTGAAGAGTGCTTGATGGCCCAGGACTTGGACACAGCTGCCTCTTATCTTATTATCCTACAGGTAATGGTACCTCATAAATTGCAAGAGAGGTGATATTTACTAACGTAGTATTTAAAAAATATTGGCATACCAAAGTTAAGCATGTTAAACAAATCCGTAACAGTTTTCTGTTGAGATTATGTCCATTTATGAAGGGGAGGAGTATCATGCAATGTAAGTAGTTAGTTTACTGTTACACAAGGAAAATAACAGTATAAAATTTGCTGGTTTTAGTCTTTGGTATACTAGAACAGGTCATGATGTGGTCTGACTTAGACTTAACAGGACTCTTGTTGCTTGATGGCAAAAGCAAATGACTTAATTATGCTTTATTGCTTGCAGAATATGGAAGTTCCAGCAGTTAGCAGACAGCATGCTACTCTCCTATTTAATACTGCCTTAGAGCAGGGAAAGTGGGATCTTTGTCGTCATATGATCAGATTTCTTAAAGCCATTGGTTCTGGAGAAACAGAAACACCTCCAGCTACACCAACAACTCAGGTTTGTGATGAAGTAAATACTGTGCGTCAGACTTTGTATGAGTAATCTTGCTATTATATAGCACATTTGCTCCTCTGACTGTATGTTTTGTTTTTCTTGGTTTTAGGAACCTAGTTCAAGTAGTAGCTTTGAGTTCTTCAGACATCGGAGCATTAGTTTATCCCAATCAGCAGAGAATCTCCATAGCAAATTTAACTTGACAAAAACACTGAGTATGCCCTCTGGCCCATCTGGAAAAAGGTAACTGGTAGCAATGTTCTCTCCTTCCCCATTTTGTTAGGTACTATATTAAATCTCTTACCAATTTAAGTTACAGAGGTACATTATATGATAGAGTTAGATTTGTCATAGTCTCTGTCCACAACCTGCATTTGTCTTTTCCTGACTCTTATAACTCATAATGTCTGTGCCCCTCTTACGTTCTTGGGAGAATATATTCTCACACATGTAAATATATGTGTCTGAGTATGTATATGTACACAGGCACACTTATGTGGATATTGCTGACCAAAAGCCTCTGAGTCCACTGGATGCATATGTAGTAATTTAAATAGCTAATTGAGATCGCATGCCTTGTATCTGAAGGATCTGTTTTGCTGAAAGGTATGTCTTGAACAGCTTGCAGTACTGCAACATCATAGTATACATTGTACTGTGATACTGTGCACATCTTAACACTAGATGTGTGTTAACATTGTGATACCATAAATAGAGCCTTTTATACTTTGGGGTAAATGCCTCTTAAACTACTGTATACAGAATTCATATTGATCAGTATTAATGCTCAGAAGCAGCACTGAGTTTGGATTTATTATCTTGGTTTTGGCTTTTTTCCCCCCATATAAGACCTTCAAAACAATCTTAGTACAAATTCAAATGTTTTTATTTAGCATTTTTCCCTAGAGAAAAGATGTACCTTAGTGTTTAATAGGAAGGTTCTCTGAACTTGTTTCTTGGAAGTCACTTTGCAATGGCATCTACCTTTTTATTGCTCCTTCTTTACCTTTTTTCTACATTGCTAATAGTTTAATACACTCTGGACACTGCTGCTATTGTAACCTTCTTCCCTTATTTCACTTAACCTGGTGAGGCAGTGGGATCTTTTAGAGAGCATAAATAGCAAGGAATGATGGAAAACGCTCTTGCTGGCATATAGAAAGCTCCCACTACTACTCTGGACACTTGATGTAATATGGTTGTGGCCAACAGCCTTTACAACTTCTTTTTATCAATCTTAATGTCACTGTTCTCTGGTCTGTCTATAGGTGGAGTAAAGACAGTGACTGTGCAGAGAACATGTATATTGACATGATGCTCTGGCGGCATGCTCGGCGTCTGCTAGAAGAAATCAAGCTGAAAGACCTTGGCTGCTTTGCTGCACAGTTAGGCTTTGAGCTGATTGGCTGGCTGTGCAAGGAGCGAGCCAGAGCTGCCCGTGTGGACGATTTTGTGTTTGCTTTGAAAAAGCTACACAAGGATTTCCTCTGGCCATTTCCAGTCATACCGGCTTCGTCCATTAATTCACCTTTCAAGAATGGAAAGTACAAGACAGGTGCTGTAACATCTGATTTGGTTTGGACTAGGTTTCCCTCCTAAAGTCCTACACCCATCAGTCTGAATCTGTCCTTCCTCAGTTCAGCCAAGCAAAGAACAGGCTGAAGCTGGCCCCGGCACAGCTTTCTCACACAGGGTGTGTTTTTTGAAGGAATTCCGTTTAGCACAGGCAGCATCTCTTGTGTAGTCTGATTACACTACTGTTTCTATTGAGTTTTCTTGCTTTCTTGTGTGCACTGAACTGGATATCACTGGTGCAGATGTTGAGTTGAACATGGATGTTGCTCTTTGATGTAAATTATGCTACAGAAAGTTACTAAAATCAACATTCTTATATAGTCTTTAAATGAGGTTTTGATAAACTTTTTTATATTTAAAGTAATGTCCTTGATGTTTGAAATTTGCTTTATGTTAAAGGGTAAGACTTTTGAGGACTTGCTGTAAACTTCCTTTGTATTACTAATCTCTAAATTCACTAATTTATCTTCCTAGGGGCAAAGTTGATACTAGCTGCAAGGTCTTCCTCTTTTTGGTAGTAGCAGCACCATTACTTAGTTCTGTTGATGTTAACACTTCATCAGCTAGTATTTTTTTTTATGCCAGTGCTGATATAAGCTGATGAGAAATTCTTGTAGTACCTGAACTTGCTGCATTTCCTTGCTTTTGGTGATCCCTCAGCAAACTAATTGAACATTGACTTAACACAAGTTTTAGCTTCCTGAAATGCCCAGTGAGAACTTTGAAAATTTCCTTTTTGATGGTTACAAGAGTTTTCTTTGATGGGTTCTTTTTTTTTAGCCGTGGGCGAGCACCTGCTAAAATCTCAGTCTGCAGATACCTTTGTGAACATGGACATGGATACAGGGGTTTCAAACACACCTCGGAGCCGCAGCTGGCTTGGCACTATCAGCTCCTCTCAGAGAGAGATTGACACTGTTTCATCCCATGGACCACACATGCAAGATGCATTCCTTTCTCCTTTGCTAAGTAAAGGTTAGTCACTCTTTCTTCTGTCTGCTCATTGGAAAAATGCACCTGGAAGTATGCACTTAAATTTTGATACTTGAATGCCACTGCTGTATTGTTGCTTTTCAGCTGCTGATAATCATAATTCAGGAAAGAAAAAAGAGGTCATTGAAAAGTGAAGTCAAATTTTTACAACAGAAAGATAATGTCCATGTTACACATCTTTAAGTACTTGAAGTAGAACATGAAATTCGATATTTGCTGAAGTTCCTTCTGTGGTGATAACATGAATTTAGTACTTTCAGTCTGTCTGGAAAGTGTTCTAAGTTTTTTATTGAAGAAGTTGAGGAAATTATAGTCCCATATAGTTTTCTTTTCCTATGGCTTTGTTTAAATCACTTTTCTAAAAGCTCAAATGGATGAGCTTATGAAAATACAAAGTGAAGTTTTATTCTCTATGCGTATTTTCTGACCACATTCAGAGATGGGAAATATTTGCCTGACCATTCTCTTTGGTTTTTTACTCCCTCTTGTCCTCAAGCATAGAGCAATGTTTTCAACAGTGTCTATGTCATGTGATTTCCACTTTACTGGGGGAAAGACCTAAGTAGCTAAGTGTGAACTACAGTCTCCCCAAGATGCTAGGGCCTCCTGTGAGAGTCAGAGCACTTGTGGCTGCTATTTAACAAGTGGACAGGCTTTAAAAAATGAAGGAGGAGTGAGTGAGGTTGTCTCCCTCTGCTTGGGCACTGCTTCATTCTATTTTCACTCCTGTTTCTCTGGTTTGTTACTTCTGGAGAGTGCAAGAATGCATTAGGTTTAAGAAAGTTTGTTACAGAAGTCTCTGAAATAGTATAATTTAAATGGGGAAAATACCTTTCTCTTTTCATTGCACTATCTTGTACTGCTGTCTGCCACTACTGCTGTTTGTATAAACAAGTATCTCATTTTTTTCTGAGCTGGATGTAGACCTTCGAGTTCAATGGACTTTGATATGCATTTTGAAGCAGTTTATTTCTAAACGAAACTAAATTACTAGCCTTTAAAATGTTGAGAGCTGAATTCTAATGTTAATTTCACAAACAGCAGTGGTATTCATGGGCAAGAAGCTAATAACTTTGACTTTCTAAACATTTTCCACAGAAAAGATGACTTTAATATGGAAACAGTTCTAAAGGGTGGGTGCCTTAATGGCTCACCACTGTATCACGGTTTTAGCTTTGATGTTCCTGTGGAAATTCTGTGACTGCATCTACTCGTCATGTTTTTACTAGAAACCGTATTTCTGTAATTAATGCAGGTAAATATATTACTGAGCATTTAAAATCTTTAGGGTTTTGTATGAATAAAAGAACTTGCTGTTGCATCTTCATTTTTAACAAAGTTAAAGGTTAAGAAAGCAGTATCTTCAGACAGACTGCAACCCTTTCTACAGACTTAATTTCAGGACTATAGCATATAAGAGGCTGTCACTGTGCTCTTACAATGATTGTCAACACATCTTTAGGAACCCCTATTGATACTATTTTGCATAATTGTCTTTATTTGATAGAAAACCTACTGCATTCCTGCAATAATAGTTCTACCATATAGTGTGACAAGAATGCTGAACTGTATGCCTGAATGCACAGTATGCCTAAAGTGTAACTTCTTAGCACTGATACACAAGAAAGCATTACTGTGTAACTTGTCAGTTTGTATAGGAAATAGTTCAGAAATTCCCAGTCTTACTAAAGTAAGTAGTTTCTTTTTCCCTTATGTTTCTGAGTGTTTTTGATAGGTGATGAATGCAGCATTGGTTCCGCAACAGACCTGACCGAAACAAGTTCTATGGTGGATGGTGACTGGACCATGGTGGATGAAAACTTCTCCAGTTTAAGTTTAACACAGTCAGAGCTTGAACATCTCTCTCTAGAACTGGCTAGTAAAGGGCCACACAAGTCACAGGTCCAGCTGCGGTAAGTAATGTAATGCTTGCATTTGAAACATAAAATGACTAGTATGCAGCATGAAGAGAAAGAAATACTGTCTACAGAATCACACTAGGATTTTATTTCTTTTTTCACACTGAAGATAAGTAGACTGTTTTTCCATACAGGTACTTGCTACATATCTTCTTGGAAGCAGGATGTCTGGATTGGTGCATTATCATAGGCCTTATCCTCAGAGAATCTTCAGTAATCAACCAGGTTTTCAGTATAATGCAGTCCTCTGATATTGATGGAGAAATCTGTCAGAATATCAAGACTGGCCTATATGCTGTTGACAAATGGGCTTCTACAGATTGGTAAGTATTATTTTCCACCTTCATTTTCATTCCAGTTACCTAAAAAACCCCTTAATTATCTCAGCCCTAGCTGAAACGATTATTTAAAAGCACTTTTGCAGAAAACTTCTGGGTACTCACTTAACACAGCTGTGATAAAACTGGAAAAAAACCCCAACCAAACCCAAATCAGCCAACTCCCCAACCTCTATTGTTTGATTACGGTTGCCTTTTTGCGTCTATTTAAAAAAAAAACCAAACTGTTTCTGTACAGGAAGGATTATAGAAGATACTAATTTATATTAAACATCTCCCAAGAAAAAATGCTTCTCAGACATATGACAGCAGTACTATTTTTTTAATTTACTCATGCTGTACCATTATTTTCCTAGCCCTGGGTACAAGCCATTTCTAAATATCATCAAACCACAGATCCAGAAACTAAGTGAAATAGCAGAAGAGCAAGTACAGCCTGAAGCTTTTCAGCCAGTGAATCCTTCTAAGGTTACTGAGCAAGTGAACCCCAGAGCTGAGGAAAGCAGGACTTCATCTAGCCATGGCCCTAATCCTCAGAGTGATGCTGGCAACAGCGGTGCAAGCAGGCATGAAGAGGACAAATCTAAGACAGAGGATGAGGATTCATTCCAAGAAGGTAGTTATGACTGTGTTGTGTCTTAAACGGAAGATGAACAACTTCCCAAGCATCAGGTGTGAAAGGAAGCAAACCAGCTTAGACATGCTTCCATCTTTTGGATGTAACTTTTTTTTTTAAATATATTTCAATCTTTGAAATATTAAGTGGGGATAACTAAGCAGCAGTTTCATCTAATAACTTCAAAAGGAGGCAAGATTTATTTTTTTTTATTGCAATCTTCAGACTGCAGCTTTAGGTTTTGATACTTAATAGTGTTGAGAGACAGTGAATATATATGGAGACAGGTTCAGCTAATGTTCATCAGTACCTTTACACCAACACCACTTGTTCTGAAGAAACTATTTATCTCTTGCTTGAGTATAAAAGGCAAAGAGGGGATTAAATTTAAAAACTCTTATCCTTTGCAGATTGCCTGCCTAAGAAATGTCTGATCAATGCAGTTCAGATTGGTTTGATATTGGTATTTTGTATTAAAGGACTGTAAAATATATTGTATGTTTTTGTGAATACTCTTGTACAAATACTCAAGGCTGTACCTTATTTGAGGGTACCTATATGTATTGTGCATGTTTCTAGATGACTAGTAAAGTTAAAGCAGAGTTGCACTTCTTTCTGGATGAGGCATACTTTACTGACCTGACATTGACACAAGGTGGCTTACCTGTTTTTTTACTGCCACTTACAGATCTTGTAGGAATTGCTGAAGGTTATTTATTTCATTGTAAATTCTTTTCTGAAAAATGGATTTTTTAAAATGTAAATAATCATCCTATACTCTTGCTATGGAAAATTAGTTTAACAGCTCATACTTAAACATTTTTCAAACATTTTATAATATGCATACTTGTAACTAAGACATATTTAACTTTCATACAATGTTATGGAAAGCTGGCTGCAGAAGTCTGTTGCTTTGAGGTACTTACTTTTTCTAGCTGCTGTCCCTATGTAATAACTACCTGTAACAGTATTAATTTAGATATTAGCTTGTTTGTACTGTGCAATCTGAACAAAAATGCAACATTATTCATTTTATACAAAATAAACTAGTTTATTTTTTATAACATCACTTGATTACTGACATGGACCAAACTAGTCATTGTAGGGTAGTTAGAACATGTGTTGCTTTCCTAGTGTAGTTACTAAATGCACATCCATTTAAACTCTGAAAATTAAGACTATTTACAATTAAGTTGAAATAAATTGTGGTTTTATTATCTTTATTTCTTTTGTAGATAAGATCAAGTGCTTTAAAATGTACAAATATTAAACTGTTGCTTTAGAATGGCTTTACTAAGCCAATACAACCAGTACAAGTGCAATAATTGTGAGTATTACTTGGAAAGCTGGAGACTTTAGTGAATACAGCTTAAATTTCCGTTTAAGAATTGAAACTAATGTTGAAGTTCTAGGAAAGAAATCTGGTTCAAGAGTCCCAGCATTAAGCTTAGTCTGCATTGTAGCTACTGGTTACAGATAATGTCTATCATACCTACAAGCCTGTTGTGATCTGACATCAAATCCATTATTAAGGGGATACTTAAAGCTTTTTTTTGATAAAAAAACCTGCTTAATCTATGTTAAAAGAAATAAAAACTGTGCTTCAAGTTAATATTTTTCTGTGGTTCTGTGGTGATATAAGCCAAGCCTGTCCTGATCAGCTTTCAGCTGTTCAGGTTTTGGATCTGTGCAAATAAAAGCAAACATTAACTGATATACAAACATTCTTAATATTAGTATCTTACTACTGTGCTACTGTTGTTTAGCAGTTAAATCTTTTTAGTTGTGAAATTTTAGAAGTTTGTACTTCTTTAGTAGAATTCTCTCTATGCAAATCTTACGTGCTAATTTTGTATTTCAATTTTACTGCTGTTATACCTGTCATTAAAAGACACATGTATTCAACTTTACTTGAAGTTACTCCTGTGGAAAATAACAACTATTTCTGACTTCAAGACATTGACAGTAAATTACTAGAATTCAAGAGTTCGTCTCAGAGAAACAACGCTTTCAGTGAAACTACCTGAGGAATAGTGTTTGTTTGCTACATCATACACCTATGGCCTGTTTTACAGGATGAAAGTATCAAGCTTGTAAGTTAAAAATTACCTTATTAGTGCATCTTTTAATGTTGTGAACAAGGCTGGGGTAGGAGACTGCAGAGGTGGCCTCTGTGAGTAGAGCCCAGGAGCTGCCCCTGTGTCAGACAGCCAACTCCAACAGACCCACCATGGGACACAGCTGAGCCCATCAGCCAAGCTGGTGCCTCTTCTCTGTAATGTACTTAATGAGGGGTAAATAAAAATGCTGTGCAGCAGCTGTGAGAAATGAGTGAGCAGAAAAAAAAAAAAGAGAGGAACAGTCCTGCAAAGAGCCAGACCCATAAAGTAGGCACAGGTGCAGAGATCCCCTGCAGCCTGTGGATCTGTAGAAGTAAACATGTATGTCATGGTTTAATGCCAGCCAGCAAGTAAGCACCCCACAGCCCCTTGCTCACTCCTCCCCCCTCTCAATGGGGGGAGAATTGAAAAGAGGTAAAACTCATGGGTTGAGGTAAGAATGGTTTAATAACCAAAAAAAAACCCCAAAACCCAATGTAATGGAAAAGTATGTAATAAAAAAGTGGTAAAACAAAACCCAAGACAAGACTGTATCTCATGGAAGGAACTGCGTGCTGGAGCAGGGGAAGTGTAAGGAGGAAGGAGCAGCGGAGAGGAGGTGCTAGGGACTGACGATGGCCTGACCATCAGTCATTCTTAGAGCTTTCTGAAACCAAAATTTTTTAAAAAGCTGTTTTGTTACGGGCCAGTGATGCTTCTCACTCCACTTGAAATACAGGTAGCAGTGACTAGATCTCCCTAAATTGACTTATACTTCCTGTTCAAACCTCAACTTTATCCTTGGCATGTGTTCAAGCTGTGTCTGCAGCTCTGATGGACTACGACACTTAATGGTTCTAACAGAATCTCTTCTGCAGTGAACAGGAAAGCCTGACTAATTTGCAGGAATAATTCATCCTCTGAGACTGGAACAGACTTTTATGAAGACTAAGAATCCATGTTCTATCGTCAAACAGAATTCACACTTGTGCAAAATTTGCACTGTTGAACTACACAGTTCTGTGACTGATCTTGCATGGCTTTTTAACCTTCCTTCACTAAGACTGCATATCAAGTTCTAAAATGGGTCATCCTGCAGGCTCCTCCCAGATTGTTATCAAGAACCAGATTAGGTTTAGCCCTCCAGGAAGAAAGGACTGAACAGCATTACCATGCAGGTAAACTAACTCTTCATGCTACAATTAGCCCTGTATAGACTTGTTAGATCTTGTCTATTTGATTAGTGTTTTTCCAACAACAGTTGCAACCCAACCTAGATTGAACAGACATTAAGGACAGGTCTTGCTGACACAAACAGCTCTGCTCAGATCAACAGTCTGTCACTTTGTGTATGATAGCTGAAATTCTCCTGTTCATTGCACCTATCCCAACACTTTCTTCAGTCGCATACTTCTGCTTGACAGGCAATCTGAAGGTACAGTGACAAAATCTAATGCTGCGTTAGATTGTGTAACCACAACACATACAGGCCTCCTTTGCCAGGACATGTTTACATTGATAAAATGCATATTTCTGAAACTCTTTTACCTACAGATATGTCCTATATTAACATACATAGTACTATATTACCTAACAGATTCTCAAAGCCATCAAAAGTCAGGGAAGAACTCTAGCACTAAGGAAGAGTAAAGCAATTTAGAAGTGGCTGTGGATGTAACTGCTTCAGATAAGCATAGGGGAATTCCAGTCAGCTAGCTGCTTACTGCCCCTAGTAAAAATAAAGATTTTTTCTACTCCCATACCCTTCTATCCTTAAAATTACCAGCTGCTTGCTTTTTTGTATATTTCACAGAATAAAACACACAATACTTTTAATGAGAAATAATAAACCACAGTAGCAGAAGACTAACCTGCTTGTACTGAGTGGGGAAGCAGATGAACACTGAAGCAGTTAGCAAAAACTTCCATCCTGTTTTTCTACCTGTGATCAACAGTGAATTTGCTCTCAACTATAAGTTTAGCAAAGAATACTTAGCTCTGGTACCACATCTTGTTTCAAGAACCACCCTTCTCTCCAGGCAACCATCCAGTGCCCTCATTTTAACACTTCGCAGCTCAGATAATTCTTACATTCTTTTCCCCTGCATACCTTCCACGTAGCTCCAAATCAAGCTGTCTAACTGCAGTAATACTTAGCAGTATTTCCACCCCAAGCTTAAATAAAACATCAGTGCAATTCATAAAAACAACTCAAATATTGTTTTTCAGCATGATTAAAGGAAACTTTTATTTAAGAAGACAGAAATTTACAAGAAATTAGATCTCTCTCAATTAAATTATTTAATAAAGGTTAAATCCTGAGTTAGCAAAAGCTACTGCTTCACTAAGTTTCAGAAGTTGCTAACAGACATTTTTATATTTTTGGCTCTCAGTAGGAACTCACACAGCATTTTTCAAAGCTTTAAATCAGATGCAAAACAAAAATCAAAACTGAGGAAGGTAGAAAATATCAGTGCAGCTTTAGTTAACTAGCTGTGTACCAGCTAGAGTGCAGTACTAAACATTTGTTGATTCAAGACACAAGAGTTATAAACCAAAACTCCATTTTTCAAATCATTAATAGCACATTTAAAAAAAAAAAAGTGTAATGTAGGGATTGTAGTTTTGAATCAGATACAATCAAGTAAGTGATCATTAATGCATGTTAATGTAGAAAGACCCATTGGTTTCAAGATACTGATGGCCAGTTCACTATGATTACAGTAATTAAATCTCTTACTCTAGCCCATGAGTCAGCTGGCAGTCTTCACAAATGTACCTTGCAACAAATGAAACTGCTTCTTGCTACTATTGTACACAACTACAGAACAATTTTAAGGAAAAACACCTAATCAGGGAGATGCTGTCCATCACAGCTCACATAAAGTGTCACAAAATTTTCTTTCACATGCCCCACAAACTTCCCAGTATTAGCATGTTTTTTACTCAAAATGATGATGTGTGCACAAAATCTGCTTTGTATGTGATCTGACAATACTCAAAATACTCATCTGTACGATTTGTAGTGTGGTATTGATGTCACAGAATGTTTTATATATAGTTTGGAAAAAAGCACAAAGAAGTTCTCAGGCACACAGTTCTTTGAATCTGAGAACCAAACATTAACTATTACACTGCACGCAAAAAAACCTGGCAGTATAAAAAAAAAAAAAGAAAAAAAAAAGGTCAGTGGCTTCTGAACTCAAAGCTTGTGAGTTAAAACTGGAAGATACCCCAAATCACTCATGGTCATTTATAAAACCCATCCTGTGGAAATAAAACAAGAGTAGACCAGAGATATTAGACATCTTTTTAAAGATGACTCTTTTTGGTGTTTTTCCTCATGAAAATCAAACCGTATTTTAAAAAATTATTAAATGTATTAGCAAAGTGCTATACTGTCACTTTACCAAAAGTCTCTCCAGAGGAGATACCAAAAATTATATTCTAATTTACTGGAACTGGCTAACTTGAAATTTTGAGTAGACTCATTATAAAGACAGCCACATAAAGGAGTGGGAACTTAGCACTCTTACATACAAGAGAGCAAGTCACATGCGTATATGCTGATACTGAAAGATCCTAGCAGGAACAAAACCACAAGATGATAGTCAGGTCAAACTTACCCACTCAAGTTGCAACACTGAAGAGCCAGGCAGAAGGGTAGGAACCAAGTTTTTAACTGCAACATATTATTTGGAGAAGATAATCTAGATAAATAATTACCACATTCCATCATAATATCATTTGTCTGCCAAGGACTGGGAATGCAACCTACACAAGCATCAACGCTTTCAGTGACTTCATCCAGTGACAAAAGAACATTTAGGACTTTGCCATCTCTGCTTCCCCACCATGTGAATAAGTATCTTTTACCTGAAGGTCATACTTTAACAGGACGGATAGTATCGGCAGGTGATAGTCCCATATGTGTGTGAAGTACGCTTCTTCATAACATCAAAATAATTTCATGAGTTCCTTTCATTTCAATTGCCATTGTATTATGTTAACATCACCTTCTCAAATGCAGTTTTCATTTTAAGAAACCCACTAGTCAAGCTGCCATTTCAGTGGCAGAATCAAGGTGAACTGTATTCATATTGACACAAGTACTATATCCCCAAGACAGCAGTAGTCTTTAAATAGTCACACTGCCAAATAAACACTATTGTTGCCAAATCCTTTAAATTCTTGTGAAAGTCTCTGGCATCTTGTTAGAAAGCATCTGCTACAACAGCATTCTATTAGTGCTGCATTACTGTCAACCTTAAAAGACAAAAAGGTCGTAAGTGCAGGACCAACCAGAAGAAAATGTCCAGTTTGGAAACCTCTCCAGCAAGGCATAGAGTTGAGGTGACTTTTGATCTTCCCCAAAAAAGTAATGTGCTGCTATGGCAAGGGAGACTATTCCATCAGGATGCTTTTCTGGGGCCTGAAAGTGAGAAAAGGGCAACAAAGTATTATTGTTTATGGCTTTTAAACTAAGATAATCCAGATGTACTTTTATACAGTCTTCATGCAACAAAACTTCATCCTGCAGCTCACTGTCCTATACATTAACACACTTCCTATCTTCAGATGTATCAGTCTGATTACATGATGAGCTCAGTCTGAATTGAACTTGCAACTAGGTTTTTAGATCATAGTGCCTCTGACATATTACACAGCTTGCTCTGTCTTCAAATTTATATCTGTTGGTTTTGCTGATAAATCAATACATGGGATTCCAATACAGTATTTAGACTGATCTTTCTATTGTGAATCCTTAGGATGAAAAGCCTTTTCTACCTAGCTTTACTACTATTAATCTTGAAAAGCTTGTCACACTGCAGATCCCTGTCTGCCTTTATCAATTACCCTCAGAGGATTATTTGATCAAGTGCTTAGACTGCCTGATCCAGGAAGGGATGAGGGACTTTCTGAACTTACAAATGTAATATTTGCTCAAAGAATAAGACACTGTTAAACGCATAATAAAAGCATACAGATCTGCAAAAAGTTCTTCATCGGCAAGTTAATAGGGAGGGGAATCATAAATCCCACTGGAACAGTGTAAGCTGATACATAAATTTGAGGGACAAATTAAAAGAGGGAAGCTAGAATTAGGATCTATCAAATAAAACAAAGCTTAAGAAAGTTATTATGACATTTTTCACATAAGAATGTAAAAATGGTGATAACAGGGCACACCAAGGGATCATGGCAGACTCACCGTCAGTTCTACCCAGAAGTGCCACGGTGTAGCCTGCAGCCCATGGGAGTAAAACACAAAGTAGTCTCCTCCTAAGCTAGCAACTGGTGTACCATCCCCGAGAGACCACTTGGACAGAGCCGACCCTTCATGTGGCCGAACATACAGAGACATGTGACTGGGACCTGCAGAGACAGGGATATGTATCTAGATGTATCAACACGCGGAGGTAGAACAACCATCTATTTTTCTGTGTAGTTGTTATCTGTGTATTACTATCCATGTCTACCTAAACACGATACAACTGTCTTCTCTATAGAAGAGGCTTCAATTATTTCTAAGCAGTAAGATAAATGAGGTGACGATGTAGAAGAAGGATAGAGCTATAAAATGTGCTTTAAGAAAGGACTTGCTATAAAACCAGACAAGGTTATCAGTCACCCAAGTGACAACTGCAACACAAACCCCACAGCTTCTAGTGTGTTATGAAACTGAATCTCACAAAGCTTGCTATCTTAGCAATGGTACTAGAACCTGCAGTACTCAGGTCAAAATCTGATTTATTAGAGGCATAAAAATGAACAGAAATCACAAACCAGTCATTTACCAGATAATTCAAAGCTTAACCTCACAGAATTCCAGGGCATCAGCTCCTTGGACAGAACTTTAAAGTGAATGGGGCTTTTAGGAAAAATTTCTGTAGCAGGAAGATACCAGTTTTTCCTGTTAAAAAAAAAAAAAAAAAGTTTTACCTTAGTCTCAGTGCAATACTTGGAGATACTAAATATGAGAAGCCAAAAAGTTTTTGTACAATATAGCTGACTGTGCTCTAACTAAATGAAATATTCAATCGCTACTGGTTCTAGCAGAAGTCAGGCAAAATTAGCAACTTGTGGCCAGTCAAATATTTAAAGGACATATTAACAGAAACACAGTCACCAGTGTGTTCATTCATTACCTTCATCTGTCTGAATTTACAAAACAATAAAATGAGTAAGAATATTTGCATCTTCAAACTGCTAATCTTCTGTGGAGACCAGTTACTCTAGATTTCCTCTGCTATTAAGCCAGCATTAGTGGGGGAAGAAGGGAAAAGACATACATACTCCTACTCTGAACTGTCCTTTAGAAGGCCCTCCCCTTCACCTCCACCAGATGCTAACATCAATTTTCCACACATCAGCTTCTACAGATCCTGCAGCAGATTCTGGCAGAAGACATTGCACCTAGACAGGAGTTTAAGTGTTTTCTGAAGTGGGAGGATAATCTACTCTTAGACCAAGATTAGCCTTACTTTTTGTTTCCTTACATAAGCAAGATTGCACAAATGACCAATGTGCTTTGGCAGTTAAATGCTCAAGTGAAGCAGTGTTCACACCAACCGGAACATGAAATGCACTGGTAGAATCCAAGGAAGGCCACAGAAAGGAGCCTGCTCCTCGCATGGAGTTCTAATAGTGTCATTGATTTCAGGTACATGAGGAGTTATGTGAGATATTCCATTATAATCAAATCCATTAATCCATATACCAGAGTCACTTTTAACCACATTTCCATCTAGATCATGAAATCTTCTGCTCGTGTGCTAGAAAAAGGGAAAACAAAAAATATACACAGAAAGATGATGGAGCCTATGATACTGAAATATCCTCCATGTCAACCCTTACTGTACTGCATTTTCAGTATGCACTGAACACACATCTCTGAGTTTTTATGACTATATAGAGAGAATTAATTGGATAAAAAAAACCCATAGCATAAAAATATCTGCATTCAGAAGATGACGGTGCCTGTATTATCTCATCTCCAATCACGTTCACTTTTTAAATTATCACTGCTTACTCAACCCTCCTACTTAAAACCTAAAAAAACCCTGCTCTACTGACACAGATGAACTGAACACAAGAACAAGGGAAACATTAACAATTCTTTCAGGAATAATCATTAAAGCTTTTAAATCAATCAAGTTACTCTTTTTGGAGCCAGAGGCGTTAAGCTTTGTAAAAACCAAACACTTGCAGCCAACAGAGTCAATATGATATGCAAGGCTTTTCTTACCTGGAGAAAGACACGCTTAGGCTTTGGATTAGCTGCATCAGAACTGTAAGGAAAGAAGATTCCACTACAAACGAGAATCAGAGTGACTACAAACACAGTAGTTAAAGTTATTAGCGTCGTTTTTGTACTTTTGCAAAGGTAAATGAAGTTAATCTAGAGAACAAAAAGACAGCCCAGTTATAAAACTGCAAGACTTCAGAAACAAGATGCTACTTGTATAACTCTAAAATCCTATTATAGAACTGAAAATACATTAAAAAGATATTTTTGCAAGTACTACCTGACACAAAACACTTTTTTTTTAATCTCAGTATTTAAAACCAAAAGGAAAAAAGTACTTCCCAGATCTTTCAAAATTTTCTTATTTTTAAAAATATCTGCCGACAAAAATGTAGAATCTTTGTAGCGAAAAAAAACCCTGAGAAATTTTTTTAAGTGTAGTATTGTATTGTTCAGCCACATACTATACGCCACCTAAATGCCAGCATTAAACTATGTATTTTACACTAATCTTTTTTACATCATTATAGACTAGATACATTTTTATAATCCCCGCTTCAGTGACTTTTCTCTAACACAAAACATGGAATCTTCGACACGTTTCCTAGAAGTTTCCTGTAACATTTAAGATATCAAATTATCATTAACTTCAGGTATTTATTTAGAAAAACACTGACTCTAAACTGTAGAGAAAGTTTAAAAGGTTTAAGCAACATTTACAAGTTCTACTTACAAAATAAGATGACAGAATCATAGTGATGACCACAATAAAACCTGCCAACACCACGTCTGGTAGAATTTCTGAGCCACTTCGTCCCATGATAGGTGTAAACATTTCAAATACAGTCCAACTAAGATACATCATATATAGATAGGGAACAAACATTCCCATCATGTACATCATGACAAACTTCATTGTGGCACCTATAGGGAAAAAAAAAAAAAAAAAGAAGACAAAAACCCATAAAAGCTTAAAAGGACATAAACACACAGCTTTACTAATATATCCATATACTGCTGCATTGCCTAATACACAATACTGGTCCTCATCCCTGACATGGATATGGAAAGGGGATAGCATTTTGCACAGCCAATGCCATTATAACTCTTTCACAGAACTATTCTTGTATTACAAAGAAAAAAAAAATTAAATAGGTGTTCTGTTCCAGACACTGTTTAAATATTACAGTACTTTTTAACAACCTTTAGTGTCCATCCAAGTATCTGATCAGTTATTAATAAACCCACATAGTATTGTTCTTTTTAGCCTGAGACACAGGTTGTTATTCACTGTATTTTCTGTTAAAGAGCTTCTCCATAGTTTCAAACTGTGAAAGAAAAGTTCAAGAACACTTTTTCTTGTAACAAAAATCTCACATGGTTACTTTGACTATTAAAATTCAGAGTTTGGGGTTTCTTTTGCTTAAAAAATAGAATTTGGAGGACAACACTCAATAATCAATAGTAGGGGCAGAAATTTTTGAAATACAACCTCCCCCCCTCAAAACTCATACCTTTTTGGCTGAATTCTTTATGGATCATGAGCTTCGCAAGTAAAGGAAATGCTACCCATAACATACAAATGAATGCTGAACAAAGGCCCATTCGAGTAATCATAGACAATGCTATAGACCAAATCATCAATGAAGCATCAAAAAAAGTATCTCCCAGGTACTGCTCATTTGTATTCTGTAACGAAAAAAAAGCAACTACACTCATTACTGAGCATATTCCATGTATTACATCTCAAGGGAACACATAGAAAAAAAAAAAAAAGTATCTGTATTTCTTGTATATAATTGTTTTCCTTGGACAAAACAATTTTACAAGCATCATCTCACCATTCCCTTACCATTCAGAGTTACCCATGTCAGTATACCCTTTTTTTATTTTTCAATCTGCTCTGACAGAGCTTGGAAAAGAGATTACATGGGCTGGGCAGCGGGAAGAAGGGAACATAGAAATGACAATACCAAGAAGATAGAAGGCTAATGTTTCAGGTACCCAGTCAAATAGGGCCTCTTTATAAAAAGCACTGGTATTTGTGAAGCATATAAAAGAAGTTCTGTTGTATTTATGTGTGAAAAATTATCTGTATCTCCTGAGATTCTAAACCTGGTTTTGAACAGTAGCTGTTAATGTAATACTTATACAAGCACTGTTATTAGTGCACAAACATTGTACACATATGTTATGCCACAGCTTTTTAAAATATATTATTTGTTTTTTAAGGAAAGATATGCACTGGTCAGATAATGGTATGTTTTCAAAAAAGAATGATGTTTAACCAATGTTTAAAATGTGGTCTGTTTTTTTTTTTTTTTTGGGGGGGGGGGGGGGTGTTAAGTTACATGGGCAATGCTGCAGTGTTTGTAGTGCAGAATTCTTAATTGTGAATCCTGCTAGTAGCAAGGACTGCTTACATGAACAATGGCTATCAGGAAGCATCTAGTTCAGTTGTGGGCTGAGAAGAAAAAAAAAAAAAAAAGGAGAGGGAGAAGAAACATATGGATTACCAAATCTATTTCAAAACCAAAAGCTTATTAATTCACAAGTTCTTGAGCCATTAACAGAAAACACCCAGGCATTGCCTGTGGTAGCCAAGTGAGAGATTAGCTTCCAAAATCTTCATGCAACTTTAAGTACAAGGTAAATTACAGAGGCAGCATAAACTGTATGGTGTGCTGCAAGCTACAGCATGCAAGAAATTTATGAGACTTGTGATATCAAGTTGGTTGATCTGCTGATCAGACAACCAGCAGGTAAGAAGCAGATCCAGAGGCTGGAACAGCTGAACAGTGAAAAGTATGCTCTCCCATCAGCTCTTCTGAAGGACTAGAAAATTATAACACTGCATCTACTTTATAAATGGCCCATCTTTTTCACAAAAGGGCAACACCACATACATATATTAAACATATATATACCATTTAACACTCTCCCAAAAAATTAAAAATCCCACTTCCAGATAAGGACACGATGGATCCACCCAGAACTTTCCATACAATGAAGTTTCAGTAAGTTCTTAAAACTTCTTCAAATACTTGGTTGAAGCTGGATTTGGCTGACAAGCTTCTAAATTCCTCTGCATAAACTTGTACAAATGGCTGAGAAGTAACAGCAAGCTGAATGACCTAGTATTACTGCACCTACAAGCTAAGCCTAACAAGCTCAAGTAGTTGACTTTTCCCCTGGAAGAGCATCATCTAGGCACCACCTCAAGGCCCTTTGTAGTTTTAATATAAAACCATTGAACTATCATCTAAACATATGGGCTTGTGATGAGCTGTGACACTATTATGCAAGTTAAATTGTGTTGGTTAATCCATAAAACAGAATATTAAGCAAAAAAGTGTATGGGACAGTAAGCATGACAAATGACAGCAATGAAGAGGTAACACCAAATCTTCACCAAGCCTTGTAGGGGCCTAAATGACCTTTACCTGTTGCAGAAAAGAACATGGCCTATCAAGAACTCTGTTCCATCATCCAATGATGATGGGATGATGTGCACCCTGATGAAGTTTGCTGATGATAAGAAACTGAGTGGGGAAGCAGACACTTTGGAAGGGAGAGACATCCTGCAGGATAACTGGGATAGGCTGGTAGAGTGGGCTAACAAGAACCTTATGAAGTCCAGCAAGGACAAGTGTAAGGTCTTGCATGTGGGAAACATAATCCAGGAGTGCAGCACAGGCTGGGATCTACCTGGCTGGGGAGCAGCTCTTTGGAAAGGGACCTGGGGGTCCTGGTGGACAAGCTCAATATGAGTTAACAGTGCTGCTGCAGCAGAGAAAGCCAGTAGGGTGGTGAGCATCACCAGCAGAGGTAAAGAAGTTATTGTCCTACTCCCCTCAGCACTTGTCACTGTGGAGTCACTAGAATACTGTGTCCAGTTTTGGTCCCTGCTGTACAAAAAAGATGTGGACAGGCTGGAGAGGGTTGAGAGGAGGGCCATAAAGATGATCAAAAGACTGGGAAGACTGAGGAAAGACTGAGAGAAATGGGTTTGTTCAGCCTTGACAAGAGATGGCTTAGAGGAGACTTCATCACCATGTTCCAGTATTTACAGCGGAGCTACAAAGAAGATGGAGGCTCCCCTTTTACATGGAGTCACATGGAAAGGACAATGGACAAAGACAAAGGACATGGAAAGGAGGTAATGGGTACAAGTTACTTCTGGGGAGATTCCAACTGTACACAAGAGGAAAATTTTTCACAGTGAGAATAAACAGCCATTGGAATAATCTCCCCAAGCGGGAAGTGATAGATTCTACAACTTTGGACACTTTCAAGATACAGCTGATACAGCTGGACAAGGTGCTGGGACATCTTGTCTAGGCTGTGTTTTTGCCAAAGAAGGTTGGATCAGAGGACCCCTGAAGTCCCTTCCAACCTGGTTATTCTATGAGTCTATGATCTCCAGCTGTGGTCAAAACAACTAACAATCACAATAATCATGCTGGGAAGGGTGACTACTCAAATTTCTACAACAGCTTGATGTAGAAAGCTCTGTTCAGCACAGAATACTATATTAGAAGAGAGTATGACAGAACTATAAATTATGATAGTTATAACAAAAAAGCTTTCATATGAACCATCTGAAAAAAAATTCTTCTATTTACTTAGAAGGCTATGAATAGAAATTACATCAGCAAAACAACATGCTTAATAAAATAAACCAGAAAGAACTAGAATTCCAAGTTTCACAACAAAATGTAAATGACAAATTAGTTTAAATAATGAATAAAAATATTAAAAGATACATAAGGAGGTACTGTATCAAAATAAATTATTAAATTCAGGGAAGTTGTCATACCAGTACATTCAGAGGCAAGAATCTGGAAAGATTCAAAGAACATTCAAGTATATATATAGATTCTGTGATTATCATGAATATTGGAAGGTGTCCAAAACCCCAAATTCTCCAGCTGTTGCTCTGATTTCTTATCATCAAAGTGATGGCAGAAAGGGAATGTGCAGATAGGGAAAGAAACAGTACCTTATACTCTATTCTAGTAGGCTTTTGCCTCTTTTTCTGAGGCAGCTTCTAAAGGTCATTAGCAAAGAGAAATCCTTAAATAGTGAAGCTCTTGACTGTTTTATCTTAATCTTGACTGATTTTGTAGAGCAATCCCTATGCTTAGACAAGGCAATTTTTACAGCAACATTTAAAATACTTCTGTCCAATACAGAAAAAAATTTGCATCTTTTTAATCAACTCAGAAATTAAGACTTCCACAGATTAAACACTATATTACCCTTCAACATTAGTAACAACATCAGCCTTACCTTATAGAAGAACTTCTTGGCTAGCGTATGCACAAGAATGAGCTTAGCTACAGCTGCAGTGCCATACAGAAACACAGAAACATAGAAATGGGTGTACCAAGAAAGAGACCGTCCAATCACGGAGACAAACACTGCCACTATAAGGACTGTCACCAGTGTGCAGACCCAACTTATCAGTGTTAAACCGAATGCAGTGAAAAAATTCTTCAGGTTATGAATAGCTGTGAAGAAGAAAAGAGAAGTTTCATTCAACAGTATGTACTCTAATGCAGACTATCATTGAGATTGTAATTACCCGACAGTATAATTGCTTTAATGACTAAATTAAAACTGCATGAGGAGTCCACTCGGAACTTTTCTTAACAGCACGGTTCAATCACTTTGGCCATTTCTTTACAAGTCTTTTTGCAGTCTTCCCTACCGTAATATTTATTCCCAGAGCACTAGTGTATTTTGCAGATTACCATGTTCCTGATAGTAAAAACTTCTCTAGGAAGCCAGCAGTGCCACTCTACCATCTATAAAGTCTAAAAAAACCCCCACCCCAACCTGAAAAAACATAGAGTTGATTTTCTTCTAACTTCTTACTCCAAAAATGTTTGTTGGATTTTGGGGGTGGAGGGGTAGTGTTCATTTTGGACTGAGTTTTCTGATTGTTTGTTGTTTTTTTTTTTTAAACAGGTACATTCATACACATACCTGAAAAGGTCCAACTAGAAGATTTCAGTTGCTTCACACCCTTTATTAAGCTTTGTTATCTTTTTCCCCCATTCTTATTTGCTCCAGCCTACAGACAGGTGTTTAAGAAACATGATTCTGAAGCCCTACCTAACAGAACAAAAACTTTATATAGATACTATGCATTTTTTTTTCCATTTTCAGATCTTTAAAAGACTTAAATTTAACCTTCATGAAAGGACAAGAGGTATGAATCATGATTATAAACTACAGACATTCAGGCCTATCATAGCCTTCATCATAATTATTCACAGTTGAGAGCTTTAAACAGAAAGCAACTTCTGTGGCATACTGCACACCTAAAATTTATTTCTGAAGTTTATCTAAAAGGATGTTTTAATCACCTGAACACTTCTTCATCAATTAATTGCTATTTGCTGAAGAGTAATGTGGTTTGTTGGGGTTTTTTTTAAGAACTAGACTTACCTCTGGGTTTGGGTTGTAATAATTTTTTACTTAAATAAAGAAAAGCAGTTGCTGCTGTAATATAGTTCATGATTGTGCCAACACGAGCAGGATAAGCCACGACAAATAAACCAAGTACGTCAAAGAACACAACATTTCCATGTCGATATTCAAAAGATTTAGCCAACTTATCTGATGTTGCTAGATATTTTAGGACTGCTAGAATATTGTCACCTATTAAAAAAGCAGATACACAATGTAACTACATCAGGGTTGATGAACTAGTACCCAGCATTCTTTTAAATGTAAGTGTTCTTGTAGTGAAATATCCTCAACAAAGATGTGATATACAAATTATTATTCTGAAATAGGCATTTGATGGTAGGCACAGCATAGTATTTAGGAATTAATCTATACAGCTGTCACTAAAATAAATATTCTTGGGAAGCTTCATGTATTTAAACAGTGTTACAAAGAAAGGAACAGTCAAGTTTTCAGCCCATAAGCCCTTCTTTAGGCATGATACTAAAGCACTGGACTTCAAGAATAACCCATAGAAGAGTTTATAATTTCTTAATCTTCCTCCTCTCTCCTTGCCACTAGTAAACCCTATTTTCAACGATGATGAATTACCTGCCCTTCTTTCCCTAGATGGCTGTAAGGAAGAAGACAAGGAGGCTATTTTCTGTTGTGGCCTACAGGTACCAACCACCTCTTCCTTTCCCAAACTAGAGCCCAAACACTTTTAATGGAATGAGACCAGCTGTTCTCAACTTTCATTTTGCTTTTACTTGACCTGTAAAAGTGTTTACTGGCTGAAAAGTCTGTCTTTTTTTTGTAAGTGTGATAGTTTAGCATGAGATGTTCTATGTAACCATCATGACCAATAAAACCAACTTTCCAACACACATTTAGAAGCATTACTTTCTGTCTTCCAACTGCATTGGTGCAAGAAAGTGTTTAAAATTCTCATTTGTGCTGGTCATTTAAGTTGGCTTTTGTGTAAGCTTAAAGGATGAAATGGTGAAAATCCTGTAGGCATTTAGTGTTATGTTAGTTTTTCCTGGGAAACAGTGTAATTTTCTCTACTGCAGTCTCAAATAGCCTGCTATGAGCACAATCTCTCAGTAGAAAATAAATCCTGTTTATCCACAGTTTGTGTGCTACCATATAAATCTGACTGAGATCCACTCTAAAACAAAAAACCTCTGTGGTCAGATCAGTCTCTATGCAACCACCCTAACCATGATCTTCCCATGATGAATGTCAATCAATAAGGGAAACTTACTGACAGAAAAGGAACACAGAATGCTGAACAGTCAGGTTATAACCTTAATTAGATTCCACAGTTACTTTCAAATCAATATCACTGAAAGCTGATAAAGTTCCCAAGTTGACCAAACATATTTCCTTTGTATTTTAAAGACATGCATTCAGTTAATTCTTTCCTCTTTAGAACAGTCTAGCATGTTCTAAATGTGTAATTAAAATTATTGATTTTTTTGTGATAGTAGTCTTACAGCAAAATGAAAAAACAGCTACAACACTACTGAACACTTGAAATACCAACCTGCTCTCTGAATGGAATCTGCTAAAATTCTGTCTGATGTGTCGTATTCTGTATGATAAATGTAGCCATTTTCAATAAAAGCCAAATCTATTCCTACAGAGAGAAGAAGCATGTTTGAAGTTACGTAAATCTAAAACCCATGAAATAAACATAAGAAAGCTTCAGATATACTTCACTCAAAACCTTGCTCTACTTTGTAGCTCACTCACTATCCTTAAAGATGAACTAAATAGTCAGCTTTGTAGAAGGAAGACTAACTGGGATTCCATGTGTACTTAAAAAAATTTTAAATGTATTAAAAAAATCTATCCTTTCTAGTGTACTGATTTACACAGTACCTGTACTGGAACTGACCTTATTAGAACCACATGAAAATTCTTAATCATCTCAGCTTCATAAAAGAATCATACAAATATCTAGGTTGGAAAAGACCTTGAAGATCATCTAGTCACACAATTAACCTAACACTGACAGTTCCCAACTACACCAGATCTCCAAGCACTATGTTGACTCTACTCTAAACACCTCCAGGAATGGGGACTCCACCACCTCGCTGGGCAGCCCATTCCAACACCCAACAACCCCTTCTGGAAAGAAATGCTTCCTAATATCCGATCTAAACCTTCCCTGATGAAACTTGAAGCCATTCCCTCTTGTCCTATCACTTCTTACTTGGTTCAAGAGACTCATCCGCAGCTCTCTGCAACCTCCTTTCAGGGAGCTGTAGAGGGCGATGAGGTCCTGACAGATAAGACATTGGCCAATGTGATGCCCATCTATAAGAAGGGTGAGAAGGATGATCCAGGAAATTACAGGCCTGTTAGCTTGACTTCAGTGCCCGGGAAGCTGATGGAGCAGCTCATCCTGAGTACCATCACACAACACATGCAGGACAACCAGATGCTCAGGCCCAGTCAGCATTGGTTTGTGAAAGGCAGGTCCTGCTTGACAAACCTCATCTCCTTCTACAACAGGGTGACCTGCTGATTGAGTGAGGGAAAGGCTGTGGATGTTGTCTACCTTGACTTTAGTAAGGCCTTTGACACCATTTCCCACAGCATTCTCCTGGTGAAACTGGCTGCTTGTGGCTTGGATGGGCACAAGCTTTGTTGGGTAAAAAACTGTCTGGATGGCCGGGCCCAAAGAGTTGTGGTGAACGGACTTAAATCCGGTTGGCGGACGGGTGGTGTCCCCCAGGGCTCGGTGTTAGGGCCACTCCTGTTTAACATCTTTATTGATGATCTAGACGAGGGGATCGAGTGCACCCTCAGTCAGTTTGCAGGTGACCCCAAGCTGGGTGGGAGTGTTGATCTGCTCGAGGGTAGGGAGGCTCTGAAGAGAGACCTGGACAGGCTGGAGCCATGGGCTGAGCCCAACTGGGGGAGTGTCCATAAGGCCAAATGCCGGGGGCTGCCCTTGGGCCACAACAACCCCCAGCAGCGCTACAGGCTTGGGGAGGAGTGGCTGGAGAGCTGCCAGAGAGGGACCTGGGGGGGTTGACTGACAGCCGGCTGAACAGGAGCCAGCAGTGTGCCCAAGGGGCCAAGAAGGCCAATGGCATCCTGGCTTGTGTCAGCAATAGCGTGGCCAGCAGGGACAGGGAAGGGATCTTACCCCTGTACTTGGCAGTGGTGAGGCTGCACCTCGATGACTGTGTTCAGTTTTGGGCCCCTCACTCCAAAAAGGACATTGAATGACTCGAGCGTGTCCAGAGAAGGGCAATGGAGCTGGTGCAGGGTCTGGAGCACAGGTCGTACGAGGAGCGGCTGAGGGAACTGGGGGGGTTTAGTCTGGAGAAGAGGAGGCTGAGGGGAGACCTCATCGCCCTCTACAGCTACTTGAAAGGAGGTTGCAGAGAGCTGGGGATGAGTCTCTTTAACCAAGTAACAAGCGATAGGACAAGAAGGAATGTCCTGAAGTTGCACCAGGGAAGGTTTATACTGGATATTAGGAAGCATTTCTTTCCAGAAGGGGTTGTTGGGCGTTGGAATGGGCTGCTCATGGCAGTGGGAGTCCCCATCCCTGGAGGTGTTTCAGAGTTGGGCTGACATAGCGCTGTGGGATCTGGTGTAGTTGGGAACTGTCAGTGTGAGGTTAATGGTTGGAGTGGATGATCTTCAAGCTATTTTCCAACCTACATGATTCTGTGATTCTGATGAAAAAAAAATAAAGTAATGAAAATCCATTAATTACTAAGTCACTATGTTTAAAAAAGATTATTTTAGTTTATCCATTAGGTATAAAGATATAAATTCTTGCAAGCAGTTTTTTAGCATAATTACCAAAATGTTTTAGAATGGAATATTTAAGTGTCCCATTAATTACTGGATGTTTTCCTTATTTTCAGGAAACTTTTGTACCACGTAGTTTCTTTCTCAATAAACGCAGTCTCCAAAAAGCATCCTAAAGCAGTCTCCAAAAACAAATTTAAAGGCTCTTGCCTTAGAAAAAAGCAGGAAAATTTGCTCCCAAACTTAAGGACAAACCAAACTGGAGGACCTTCTTATAGTAAATTGCAGAATATTCTCCTTAGTATAAAGATGAATGGTTACATAATGCACATTGACATGTCTTCTGAAAACATACCTGGAACATTGCCAAAGTCCCTGTAGATACGGAAGTCTGTATCTGCTGGGATAATACCACTCTGAAATATTTCCTGTGCCACCACAGAGGCAAAGGGATGTTTGGCTGCAACTACATATGCTTGTACAAGCCAAGGATTCTCAGGTCCTAAAAAAAGATGAACAGAATGTTCACAACAAATACTTTTTGGACTTTTGTTAAGATATGTTTTCTTTATGGTAACAAATAAATAGTGCACAGGAAGTCAACAGAGTTTTAAGCTGTTGTCCCACATGGTATATATTAAGTACATTTGTATTGGCTCAATGCCTCGCACTTGAGAGAAAGAATTAGTTACACTTGGAGGTGGGGTGGGGAAACACTGATGCCTTGAGTCTTCAGTGTCTGAAGACACTGAGTAGATAAGCCACCTTACATAAAAGACTCTAGCACTAATAAAGGAGTCACAATATTTAGCAGCTTCCAATTTATCATCTATATATCACACTTCAAAAGTACTGTTTAGAGAAAAGTCTCTCAACTAAAGCATTCAATATAAAGAAATTAAGTAGCTCCAGCAGTAGAAGGAAGTCTGCAGTTAAACAAGGATGAATCAGTTTAACTGTAGCCTACAAAACACAGTTTTGCTGCTTCCTGAGCAACAGATGGAGTTCTAATGCCACCATCTCCCTGCAAAGATTCTGAAAGAACTGCTGCAGAAATTAAAAAAAGCATATGACAGTATGAGTAATACAAGATATCCAAATCTGGTTTCTCCTTATTATGTTGACATAAAAAGAGAAATACAACTTCTGCAATTCTGTTCTATACAGGCTTCTCCTATGTGGCAACTTCAGTTGCAGTGCTTTAGCCTACATGTATCTAAAGATGGTCTAAAGACTTATCTGCTGCACAGGGTTGGTGAAGAGGCACAGAGGTTCTGTCGTTTGCTTAAGACTCACTTTCAATACTCCAAATCTACACTGTTTATTATCAAATTATCCTAGCATAGAAACTGGACACAATGCAAGCTCATACCTGTTTGAAAAACAAGTTCTTTTCCTCCTACACCTGCTGCCTCCAGGTTAATAAAAGCTCTAATTGACTTGGCCCACTCATGTTGTGTAATGAAGCCGTGACTAGCCTTGATGGGAAAACAAAAAAATATAGGTCAAATATCTTCCAGAACTAAGTGTTATTTTCCATCATATATATGATTATAACTCAAGATTGGACAAGGCAGACATATCACCTACAACACAAACAGATGCAAGAAATCAAAGTCTTTTAATTAAATTAATATGGACAATATTCTTAATCTAAGTATAATTTTCCCTTTGAAATCAAATACTTTTTCCTCAGAGTGTTAAGAGCAGCATTTAAATAATATTTCAACAGATTAAATACAAGCGGCATCTGCAGTTACTCCTTCCTTTGTCAGTCTTAATACACAGTTTCGATGTATATTTTATAGTTCTGGCATATTCTCACCTGCAAAATATTTTCTTCTGCACCATTAAATAAGAATATGACAGCATGCTGCAGGGGCTCTGATGATTTTGAAAGTGTGTTAAGTATTTCAAGCATCACCGCACAGCTAACAGCATCATCACTGGCACCTTAAAATAATCAGCAGAATAGTGTGGCTTACAACAAACACAGAATTCCAACAAAGACCAGAAAAGAAAAAAGCTTTATGCTATCTCAGTCACTTAATCTGAGGCACAATTATGTCAAACTTCAGTACATTTTCTTCTACTGCTTGTACCCTGTCTATGACTAGTTAAAAGCAACAGCAGAAAGAAAAATGATGTTCAAAAATTAAGCAAGTAAAGTAAGGTATCAGCTCCAATACCACTGTTCAAGAAAAGTAGACTAACCAGGTTACTAAGCAAAGCGATTATTACCTATTTTTCTAAGAACAACATGAATAAACAAGGATGTAATTTTCACTTACTGCATACTCCAATTTTAAAAAAGAAACATTGCCACCCTAAAGCATTCTACACTGTTACACTGCATTCAAGTAAGTGAACAAAACCTCAAGGTAACATAAGGCCAAGACTGCAAAATAAAGCAAGGGAAACACCAGAATTCACACCTTTAAAAACACTCTTAAAATTACACACTACAATAAAGTATTTTAATGATCTGATGCTTCCACCACCCTCCTTTCTTTGCAGAAAAGCCCTTTTGTTCTGAGCTCAGTAGTCTGTTCTCTTTTGAGTTCCTCATCCAACACGATTCTAGACTTCTCACATTCTCACACCTCCTCCCATGCCCCAACACTTTTTTATCTTAAGCATCCATCTTTTAACCAAAGTCTCCCATTGCCCCATTTCCCTCATTTTAGAGCAAATTGTAGCATCTCCCTACTCCACTCTAATCAATAAAATTTGGGAGCAAATAGAGAAATTTAACCTGATTCCAATTATGCTGACATGCATCAAGATAAGGACACAGTGTTCAGGCCTCAGCCTGCTATTGGAGCAGACTCATTAGCTGCTAAAACTGCTTAATTTACACATAAAAAGCCCCAAAGATTGTAACATGGCCAAAATTAGACATATCTGCCCCTTGCATAAAAAGGGCATATTCCTCATACAAACACAAATCTCAGTCTAAATTTTAGCCTTAGCTTACTGTATGGAAGTACTTCAGAATAAATAAAACCAAAATCTTTCCCATACACTGTTCTCTAATCTATTTCTCAGGAATTAATGCCTTGTTCTGCCAAAAGCTTTCCAAAAAGCACCCCCAACATACCTGATTTAAAGCCCTGATTATATATATTGTTATCTGAATTTATCAGTAGTCTACTCTTAGCCACTCACTAGCTCTTACCCAACTTTTGTTGTTTTGAAAACTCCACAGAAAAGTTATTGTAGTTTTTGGCAAGTTTAATCACTTATCTGCCTCACTGTGAAGCTAAGAAAGATAAGTTACTGGTTTCAACAGACATACAGATTTACATCTGATTAAAGCAGCCATGTAGCCATAGACTATGACACAAGGGCACAGAGAAAATATGATCCTCAAATACTTCATATACAGCAAAACTAATGGGAGGTTAAAACAGATTTTATGGCAAGTATCAGTAATCTAAGAAAACCATGTTACCAAGTAGCAGTAATTTCAAGGATGTTTCTGCCTTCAAGTTTATTAGAAAAGAATCAAATCGCCATATAAACTGAAAATTAGTACTACCAGAACAAGAGACATCTTTTAGGAGTGTGCAGTTTATGTTCTTCCTTCACAAGGAACTCAAGTTTTCTAACACTGAAGCTCTAACGGTTTACTGAGTTTTGGTTTACTCATTTTGTAATGCATAAGCATTAACAGCAGATTATGTTTTATTAGCTGCTTTTCAAATCTATTACTGATCTAATTGATCACTGAGTCCTGATGATTCTGGTTAAATAACACATTTTTGGTAATGAAAAAATTTGTAAGCAAATAACATAGAAATTTAGGAGAATAGAAAACAAAAGGTTCTTGCTTAGGTTATGTGCAAGTTTCACACTAAGAAAATGCAAGACAGAGTGGTTCCTCACTGCTGTGGTAAAGGGCTAGGCTGCTTTTTGATTAAGGGCAAGCATACAGGCTGATTTCTAGCTCCTCCACAGATTTCTATATAATCCTGTACAAATACTAATACTTTTTGGCACCTCCGTGCAAGGCTGGTTAAATATTTTTCTGTCCGAATAACTGTAAAGTATTTGACATAGACATAGTCCTGTGTTACAACCCATAGAAACAGACACACCATTTATCAAAGGGTATCAATTTAAAGAGTTTCGCTCATCATTGTGAAGTATTCTAAGTCTAGTCAGACATATTTGGACTACAAATGCAGTGATTAGCATCCCTGCAGTTCCTAAATCACAGAGCATGTGTAATAACCATGCAGTTATTAAGCTTAATTTGGAAACTCATCTTGCTTAAATATGATTGTGGAGAAAAAGAAGTTCTATATTATTTATTGACAGAAAACAGCCACAAAGAATATGGCAAGCGCTTTGCTTCTCTAGCTAATACTCAACTGTTTTCTCAATAATGAAGACTGTTTGCATGTGCTAAAGAGCAGAAGTTTACCCCCCAAAATAAAATGTCATGCAGGGTGCAAATGATGAAACGAGTAAAAATTTCACTGTTGATGACTGAAATCTGTAGGTATCTTTCAACTGCAATAGCCAGCACACACTTGTGGCTGAGTGTCACAAGAAATGTTTTCATGCAGTTTTCAGTTCCCTACCTTGCCGGCACTGTTGGAACTATGTATTTACAAAGCTGTTTACACTCTTGCTGCAATAATTATTTAACATTGTAAGACTTACAAAAATGCAGAAGGACAAGAATAAGAGAGTATGCACAATGACAGTAAAAGTAGCAGCGAGAGACATGTACACCAAGACAATGGCACCTTAATCTTTGATCACTACAGTCTTTTGAGACAGAAGCTTTGAATGCATAAAGAAAAACAATATTGGCATAGCTTAACGATATCACACTTAAAATTTGAGATAAAGTACGATACCAGCAAAGGGAGGGGAAGAAACAGACTAGTTAGTGGGGGTGGGAACAGTCTCTGGCACAAAGCATCCTGTCAAATGAAGGCCGGGATTAAATCGGTACAGAAGTATGGAAAGACCTGAACACCACGTAGAAGCAGCATATGAACTACATGTATAAGCAGTGAATTAGAAGAAAGCCTGATATAACCAAGCTTTCTAGAAATCTAAATAGAGTATCTGCAATTTGCTGCCTACCAGAAAGTGAAAGCAAAATCCTGACTTTAGTAGGACAAATCTGTCACTCTAAATATTGAATCTCACTGAAATCAAGCAGACTAGTTGACACATGCAGTATTCTATCACGTGGCTGTAACGCTACTTGGTATGAGAAGACAGTGAGCCAAGATCTGTGGCTCATGTAGTAATAGAAACGCAGAATGAACACGTGGACCTACCCGGGGTATTTGGTACGGAATCAAAGTGACAATTGGATAACACTGCATACTCAGCTCCATTTCGGGGATCCAGCTTCACTATGACATTGGTTATGTTTGCATAGTAACTAGTAAAGCCTCCTAAAAAGTCAATGCTGAAGGAGCCTGTGGGCCTCTGTATGTCTACAGATATCTTGTGAGCATCTGTGCTTTCTCTTTCTATTGCCCTGATTTGTTCTAAGAGGTAGTTAACTGCAAGAACTTCATTTTCTGGACTTCCAACTGTTCTGGGCCCAATTGCTGTTATGTTGTCAAGATATCCCCTGTAAGAGATAAATTACACGTTCAGCATCAACACAATCAACATTTAGATGTAACTTATCCACAACTGTAACATTTCTGAACATTGTTCTACCTCAGGACTCACAGTAAGTGGAAGAGACTAAAGCCAATTACATGGTAACTGTAGTCTAGATGCCAAAGATCATTATGGTAATGGGCATACAGTACTGACCTTTATTCAGGGCTCTTCATCCTATCTATCATGATATTAATCCAAACTACTGTTTTTTTTCCAGTTTGAACATATCAATGCAAAAAAAGAAACCAAAGGCTCAACGGAGAAGCTAGAGACTTTAGCAAGGTTCTGCATACGCATACATGCTCTTCTCTGAACATCTGATTAAGAACACCCGTAGCAAGATTTACACCAACTAAAAATTTTCAGAGAAACTTTCGCTGACATTAAGTACTGTATAATACGAGAATTAAACTACGGAGGATGTGTTGTTTGATCATCCCAAAACAGCACCTTTAAGAAACAGCCACTACGAGAGCTGGAGCCCTTACAGTATTTTTACCTACTTTCTGCAAGCGTCCAAGCGAGCTCTGAGCGCTTGCCAGGGCAGGGGAAGACCCAAGGGCTCTGCCACGGACAGCAACCCCAACAACGGATGGGAGAGGCCGACACCGGCGTCGCCAGCCCGCGGGACTCCCGGCGCGCACACC